>NW_006159915.1:632890-644246 GCF_000334495.1 Tupaia belangeri chinensis
TCTCTCTTTTTTTTTTTTTTTGGAGAGGTTTTTGCTATAGGGCGTGTGAGCTCGCCAGAAAGACAGAGACAGAGAGACAGAAAGCGAGAAATCATCCCCTAGGGAGGATGACCACACCGCAATCCCTTCTTCTCCATTCTCCTCTCAAGATCTTGGGCAACTTATGCACATGCACCCAGCGTGAGTTTGAGCCACCAGGTCCGGGACTCGATCCACAGTCGACTACATGGGAGTCCAGTGACATAGCCATTATGCCAACTGCTGGTCCCACACAAAGTATTTTTCAGTCTGAATTTCTGTGGAAAACACTAGCATTTTAGAAACGAGCTGTTTACTGCCTTTACCTGACAACCCCTAGAGTCCCTCACTG
Organism: Tupaia belangeri chinensis; assembly: GCF_000334495.1. Lineage (NCBI taxonomy): Eukaryota > Metazoa > Chordata > Mammalia > Scandentia > Tupaiidae > Tupaia > Tupaia belangeri. The sequence goes on from NW_006159915.1 coordinate 633,261, forward strand.
CCCCATGCAGCCTCTGTATAAAGGCTGGTACCTAGCCTTAGCAGGTTCACACAGTTCCCAGGAGCCAGAAGGGGATTGGCCCAGTGGACAAGCACTTTTCAGATGTCTGCTTCTGTCACTCCCACTATTATCTCGTTGGTCAAAGCATTTCCTATGGTCAAGCTCTGTCACCTTGGGAGAGGACTACTTAAGGGCGTATATACAGGAAGGAATATTTTATTGAAGGTTCTTCCTGCTACCTTAGACCACCTTCTACCACCATCTGCTTAAGGTCTATATCCATTTACATTAGACAAATACGTGGTGAAGAGGGTCTTCAAAAGTTCATGCAAAATGCTTATCATGAAAAGCTCAATGCATGGGTTTCAAATATTTTTTGCACCAAAATAAACTACTAGTTTAATTCTGTGTTTCTACACATTTTAAGTCCCTTCATCAGGACCAGATTAAAAAGTGCTAATGGTTGTCACATTTACACTTTCGCAATTCATGTTAGGGTCAGTAAAACTGAATATATAGAGACTTTTTCATTCGAAGAACCATGGCATGTATAGTGGCTTTCTTTTTGTTTATCTTTAATCAAAACAAAACAAATTAAAAAAAGAAAACAACTCTCTGCGATACGTAGACTTTCTCCCAGTTTTTGGCACATCATTCTAGTCATTTGCAATATTTAGGGGAATAATGAATGCATGTGTTTTAAACAACTGTGATCTCACATGTCAAAAAGACTCTTTTAAAGTCTTGTATTTATTATAGAAATTTATCCTGTTATGCCATCTGTTAAAAAAAAATACCATATACTTGTAGTCTGAAACAACCGATTAGTATTTATGCATATTTTCAGATAAGGGCTATTTCCCAAGGATAAGTTATTTTTCTTAGCGTCTCTTTGACATGTAAGACATATATAGCATGTTTTTTAATAGAAAATGCAGTGTTGTTTCAAAATTGTACCTTTAAAATCAGAACAAATTACAAATAGTCTTCTCATCATGGGTAAAAAGAACCCTGGGTAACATGCGGCTAAAGCATCTATCAATATCACACCTAGTTCATATCTCCACAGCTGGTTCATATATGAAATAGGTAGGGAACAGTCATGAGATCACCAAAGACATCCTCAATTCTCATGTATCTGTGACATTCTATATTCGTCATTTCCCATAGACCCATCCAGTGAGAGTGTAGAGAAGGGAGTGTATATTGGAGACAGATTTAGGTTAAAATTCTGGCTCTGCTAATTACTGTGTTACCTTGAGCCCAAATCCTCCAATTTTCTGTGTTTCCATACGGATAATGTGGAATTAAATAAGGCAGCACTGCCAAGGGCACATAGAAAGTCTCCGTAAGTGCTATCAACAGTTGCTTGCCTTCCCTCTTGAATTCTTTTTCTACTGTTGACCACATGCTAAGAGCAGTTGAAACCTTTGCGATGTGTTGCATGTTTGGCAACATTTGGGAGCCTGGTACATCTGAGAATGAGAGTCTAGGTTGGTCTGGATATTGCTGACTCATGCAAAGGGTCAGTCTGTTGCACTGCAGCCAGACCCATCTTTCCATGGTTGTTTTCTCCTCTTTCCAATTTTTCTGTGTCTGGGTTTTCAGAGACCTGCTCATTTTTTTTTTGCATGTGGAGCAATTGCTCTGCCCCTCAGGCTTATTATTACTTCAAGAAAAAGGCACTCAGGGGCCCTGTGACAACTGAAAGCACAGAAGTGAAAAGCTGAGTGTATGGCGACTTGACTTGCAGGACTCCAGAACTAGATGGGGTGGAGAGGATGAAAGGCTATGACTGTCCAGTCTGCATCTTTCTGGGATGCTGTCTGCAAGGCCTTACCATTTCTGTGACCTAAATTTGTGTTTTTGCTAAACATTAGATGGCTTAATTTGTCGGTGGGTCAGAATCAAAACCACTGTAGCACAACCATAATGCTCTCCTGAAAGAACCCAGGGACAGGCTAATTAGGAGTAAAGAGGTGAGATGGAGAGGAAGGTGTATCTGGGTAACTTCACAGGGTGAAATCCCCTCATGGGAGGTGGCAGCTCGGAAATCTGCATAGTAACAAATCTGTCAGGAATCAAGGACAGCTCGATGAAACAATTAGAATTAACATTCTACTCTGACATTGATCAAAAAGCTCTGCTCACATTTTACTCTTTGCCACCAAACTGTGGTTTTATCCTAACATTCAGTGAGCTGTCCCCTAACTTTAAACATCCGTTTGTAAGGCATGCACTTCCTGTTACAATAGTTTCAAAAAGTCACTCTTTGGAATCTCACATCCTATAGGAACCTTAGACTTTTTACACGTGAATAACAATGACATAGTTTGAAATCCACACATGCTATAGGAATCCTAAATCTCTTCCGTTTTGAATGACAAATGTTATCAGGATTCAAGAAAATATTAGTTTATGGTAAATAACATCCCTTTCAATGACCCCTTCTTTAAAACCTGTTTCATTTTGTTCTTTCCTAAAATTCTCTAAATCTAATCAAAGAATACTGATACTCTGTATGTAATAAATATGTTTTTATTCCTTTATTCTTTTCATTAAAAAAGAAAAAGAGCCCTGATTTTTTTAAAGTTTATATAAAATAGTACTGCATGTTTTGTTTCTGAACAGAAGCTCAGAGGAATCCAACAAATTAAAAGAATTATGGCACTGGGATCAGCAGGTGGTGTAATGATTACATGATTGGACTCCCAAGTAGTTGACTGTGGTTCAAGTCCCAGACCTGGCAACTTAATACTCCCTCTGGGCACGTGTGGATGCATGCCCAAAATCCCAAGAGGAAAATGGAAGAGAAGGGATTGTAGCATGCTCATCCCCCCAGGGGGTGATTTCTCACTTTCTGCCTCTCTGTCTCTTGGGCTAGTGCATGCACCCTATAGCAAAAATCTCTCTACCACAAAAATCTCTCTTAAAAAAAAAAGTATTGGGAACCAGCAGTTAGCATAATGGCTATGTCACTGGACTTCCACATAGTCTACTGCGGTTCGCGTCCCGGACCCGGTGGCTTAGAACTCACGCCGAGCACGTGTGTGTGCATGCCCAAGATCCCGAGAGGAGAATGGAGGAGAAGGGATTGCGGCGTGACCATCCTCCCTGGGGAGTGATTTCTCGCTTTCTGTCTCTATGTCTCTCTGTCTGTCTGGCGAGCGCACGTGCCCTATAGCAAAAACCTCTCCAAAAAAAAAAAAGAAAAAAAAAAACAGTATTACAACACTTTGCAAGCTATAATGTAATTGTATCTATGATGTTCTATTACGCTCAAATTGCTATGGATAGTCATATATTAGAAAGCGTAGTTTCCCCAAATAATTCATTTTTTAAAGAATTATTTATTTAACTTTATTCATTCACTCATTTATTTTTAATTAGACCAGACATACACACACACACACACACACACACACACACACAGAGGAAAGAGACAAAGAGTAAAAAAGCAAGCCACCACTTCCTTCTGGGACTCAAACTATGGTCAGCTATGTGGGAGTGTCCAGTGCCTTAACCACCATGCCACCTGCTGGTCCCCAAATAACTTTAAATTAAATGCATTAAAAAATAGCAAAAATGATAAGCATATTGTTGGATTTCCACTTGTGTAAACTAGTAACCACCTTTGAGAAAATAAAGATAGGGCCAACAGGTGGCATGGTAGTTAAGACAGCTGGATCCCATGTGACCAATTCCATGGTTCAAGTCCCAGACATGGTGTCTTGAAATATCACACCAGGCCTGTGTGTGTACATACCCAAAATCCCCGAGAGAAGAATGGAGAGAAGGGATTGCTGCGTGGCCAAGCACTTCTTTCCACCCCACCCCCACCCCCGCAATGCCTCTGTCTTCTGTCTCTCTCTTTGGTGAGTGCTCATGCCCTCTGGCAAAACCTAAAAAGAAAAAAAAAAAGAGAGAGAGAAAGAGAAGAGAAGAAAAAGATATGGTAAAGCAAATCTGGTCTGGATCTCTGTCTGAATCTCTGTCTACCCTTCTGCACAGAGGCACAAACTGGTGTTTACAATTTAATACTCTGTTTAATATTATGCATTTTATTTAGATATAATGAACTAATACATGAACTATTAGGTTGTCAGGAATGTCACAATATATTTTCTATTTTTTTTATGCAAAAATACATCATGATTTTTCTGACAACATAATACAATATTCACAGAGGATTCCAAATTGGAAGAGCTGGAAAAGAAACAGTGGAGACAAATAACCATACAAGTCTGCAAACAAAAAGAGAAAATTGTACTCTTCCCCTCTCCTCCCATCCCCCTTCTCAAAGTGCCCTGGAAGCATCATATTCCCACTTCTTCCTCCAGGCAGAACAACGCAAGTGTGATCTGTATTTGCGCCTCTGTCTTCTCCCTTTTCTCCACAACACAAGCACACATTCAGTCCATTGCTAATTTTAGCCACTTCCTTTTGCATGTTTCCACAACCAGATCCTAGGCCAACCCCTGACCTTGTCCCTCCTTGACTAATGTGGCATCCCTCCGCTCCTGGGCTACAGGAAGAGAGTGGCCACCACAAAACAGTATCAAACACAGCCCTTCGAAATAAGGAGTATACCTGCTGCTAGCGGGCAAGTGTCATGTGTTTGGCTCTCCTGAGGGCCAAGGAATGTCCTTCTTCTCATTAGGACCCAGTGACACCCAGGCACTCTGCCTGGCCTGCCTATAAACAACCTCAGCAAGATTTAACCTGCTTTTCACAGTGAAGGAGAGTCTTAAATTCATAATGTTGCAGCTCACCTCCTGTCCTGTTTGCTCAAACACTTCTTTCTGTAAGACTTGCTGACTTAGCAAGATTTTGCACTTGTTTAGAAGTATTGTGGGCTCTTCTTACCTCTTATGACTTAAAGATTCAGCATTGTTCCATGTACTTCTTAAATTTTGTTTCTTTTTCTTTTTTTTTTTTTTTGAGAGGTTTTTGCTATAGGGCGTGTGTGCTCACCAGAGAGAGAGAGAGAGACAGAGAGACAGAGAGCGAGAAATCACCCCCCAGGGGGAATGGCCACACCGCAGTCCCTTCTTCTCCATTCCCCTCTTGGGCTCTTGGGCATGCATGCACACGCACCCAGCGTGAGTTTTAAGCCACCGGGTCCGGGACGTGAACCGCGGTCAACTACATGGGAGTCCAGCAACATAGCCATTACGCTAACTGCTGGTCCCACTGCTTAAATTTCTTATCGCAATTCATTTTCACTCCAAAATTTTAAGAAGTGATGCTAACTATTTGAATTTGTATGTCTGGAATCTCTTTGAATGATACATTCTCACTGACAATCATGTCCTTGGGTGCATAGTGAATATTCTCTTATGACTTTCTCATCTGCTTTAATCCAGATTATTCTATTCATTTTAGTACTTCAAAATGAAATGAGCATAAGGTTGATAATGTTTTTGAAGTTTAACATACTGATGATTTCAATTGCTGATTAAAAAAAATTCAATTTGACCTTAATAATCTAAAGGGCAAGAGAGGTATTGTCTTCTATGTCCACAGACTAAATAAAAAATAAAATAAATGGAACTAGCAGGTGGTGTAGTGATTGAGGTGCTGGACTTCTACATGACTGACCATGGTTCAATTCTGGGTTCTGGCAGCTTGAAACTCACACCAGGCTTATGTGCATGTGTGCCCAGAATCCCCTGAGGAGAATGGAGGAGAACGGATTGTGGTGTGACCATCCCTCCTTGAGGGTGATTTCTCACTTTCCCATTCACTGTCTCGAGTGAGCACACATACCCTATGGCAAACACTTGTAAAAAACAAACAAAAAGTATGATCTGCATATTACTAGTAGTTAAAGAATAAATTTCAGTGTAATAAATTAAGATAAAGGGAAAAAAAGAGAAGATATCAAATTGCTATTGATTAACAAAAGATTTGGGGGCTAGCAAGTGCTATAGTGGTTAAGGTGCTGGATTCTCACGTGGCATACTGTGGTTCAAGACCTGGACCTGACAGCTTGAAAATCATGCCAGGCACCTATGTTTGTGTGCCCAGAATTCTGAGAGGAGAATGGAGGAGAAGAGACTGCACATGGCTAACCCTACTGCGGGTGGGGGGTGATTTCTCACTTTCCCTTTCTCTGTTTCTCTGTCTTACTCTGGTGAGCACACGCACCCTATGGCACAAAACCTAATTTCTTTTTAAAAAATATCAACATTTTACAGGAAATAGAATATTTTGTTTTATTGGTATGAAAAATGGTATATATCAGTGCTGACTAACAGAAATGTAACATAAGTCACATGTGTGTTTTTCAGTTTTCAAGCAGTCACATTAAATAATAGAGATAGATAAAATTATTTTTAATGGCGTAATTTTACTTTGTTAAATATGTTTTTCCTAATATATCCTGTGTATTGCAAAAATTCTATCTACTTCCCACTGGTATACAGCATAATTTCACCCATTTGCTATATAGGCTTATCTGGATTTTCTTTGGAGAGGTGTTTGCTCTAGGGCGCCTGCACTAGCCAGAAAGACTGAGAGAGACAGAGAGACAGAAAGTGAGAAATTATCCCCCAGGGAGGATGGGCACACCGCAACCCATTCTCCTCCATTCTCCTCTCAGGATCTTGGGCACATATGCACACATGCCTGGTGTGAGTTTAAGCCACCGGGTCTGAGTCTCAAGCCGTGGTCAAATACATGGGAGTCCAGTGACATAGCCATTACACCAACTGCTGGCCCCTACATATGCTCATCTAAATGGGCCACTACACATCTGCAATGCAGCAATTAATTGAATACTTATGCTCATGGTTATTAACTAACTAGGCATTTTGATACCTTTGCAAGGAAACACAAACATATAGTCAGCTAAATTAATCTTCTAGTTGAAAAGAACAATCTCATTGCTGTCTGGACAGACTTAAGTACTTAAAAACCTATATTCTGACCCATACGTTTGAAACTTTTCTCCAGTCTTTTCCAAATGACTGGAAAACACCCACCCTTCTTGCTCTGGGGGCAGCCAGTTCTTTTGTTCAGATATGGTAGAACATTTGTTCTGAAAATGTTCAGTTTTTTGCTTTCCTTTTCTTGAGCAGCAATTGAATTTCCAAATGCCACACCAAATCAAAACTTTTCATTTGTGCAGTTAAGTTTCAATGTACATACTCATTTCTTACCTGCAAAATTGTAAGTTCTCTGAGGTTAAGGATTTCATTGATTTTTAATACCTACCATGGATCAAAGAAACTTGCTAGTAATATAATATTTTGCTTAATTCTTGACAATAAAAATGGAGTGTTTTTATAAAACATTACCCTGTTTCCACTAATTTTGATTTTTCTCCAATTTTACTTTGTATTAGGTCATCAGGAAAGTAGTGACATTTTTAAAAATGTTTTTCTACACAAAAATATGTCACGACTTTCACAACCACTCAATATTTGGCCCGTTTCTTTATTTAATTGGACATTATGTGCTAAATACTGGATTGGGCAACAAATGATGAACACATAGTTACTACCCTAACAAAGCTACACAGTAGTTTCCAACGTGGGAAGATTTAGTATCCAGAGAATGTTTAATAATGTCTGGAGACATTCTTCTTTAATTTATTTATATATTCCATAAAAGAAGACATAGAGGAAGAAAGAGAAAGAGAGAGAGAGAGAAAGAGAGAGAGAGAAGAGAGAGAGAGAACCATCCCCCAACAAAGTCTTCAAACCACTTTCCAACTCAGTCTCAGCCAGTCACAGATCAGGGGCACATTTGTACATACATATACTCAATGTGCTTACAGAGGTACCAGGATGCAAATTCAGGTCTTTTCCCATGTGGATCCAGTTGCACTTCTGCTGCTCCACGCCTGGCCCTAGAGACATTTTTTGATGTCCAGAGTAGAGCTGGAGTGTTACTGGCATCTGGTGGGCAGAGGTGAAGAATGGTGTTAAACCTCCTGCAAATATATAGGACAGAACCCCACAACACAGAATTGTCTGGACCAGAATGTCAACAGGGTTGAGGTTGAGAAACCCAGTCAATCAATAGTCTAATGGAAAGTGATACATGTAGTCATGGAATTGGGTGTGGGACACCATGAGAGCTTACAAAATGAAAAATAATTCAAAGTGCATGATTCAGAGGTGGGGAAGTTTTCTAGGGGAGTTCATCTAGGTTGGGTGTGCAGCTTAAGAACTGGTAACTCCAGAGAGAAAGTGAGGAAATAGAGCCAAGTGCAAGGGGTGGAGTACCAACGAAGCTGAGTGTCAAAGGTAAACCCAGGAAGAAAAGCCTACAAGAGGATTTAGGAAGAGAAACTAGAAGAAAGATGGCAAACAGGGAGATGGCATGGACACCAGAGAAAAAGATTGTTTTAAGAAGAGAATCGCTGACCATATCAAATAGTTCAGAGAAGCTGAGTGAGATAAACCCAGGGAAGTATCCTTAACATGGGTCAAGAGGACATTGATAACTTTAATGAGAGAACTCTCAAATAGAGGAGGTCTTAGGAATGATAGAAGATATATTATGATAGGCAGGGAAGTGAATGGGAAGAGAAAAAAAGTATGGATTTATCTTCAGGAAATATGTTTATGATTATTTATACAACAGAAAAATTGAAAAGGGTCTAACAGTCTATTAGAGAAAGTATTTAATTGTTACAAACATAATATACCAATAGAAACCACTAATAGACATGTTTGCAAGGAGTATTTAAGGCTGTGGAAGAAGAGTCACAGCATACGAAGCTACCAACATGGGGACAGTTATGTAGTCTGATACCTGATATTTTTTATATAGAGAGAAAATAACGCTAAAAAAACATTTCAGAATACTATGTATTAATACTTGTCATCCCTGTATAGTGTATATTGGGGGAAATGATTATTTTCATCTTTAAAAATTAATCTTCAAATATTCTTAAATGGACAGAATCCAAGACTTAAAAATCAAAGAAAAAAAATGTTAACAGCATGGCTGAGGAAAGACAGAGAAAGTTTTGTGGAGACTTGAAGGGAATCCAGGGAGGGACAGGAGTGTGTGTGTGTGTGTGTGTGTGTGTGTGTGTGTGTGCATGTGTGTCTGTGTTTGAGTTGGAAGCGATGAGAGCATGTCGAGGGGAGTGAGCCAGTACACCATCCAAGGCTGAAGATACAGAAGCATGAGTGATTGATGGAGCATGTCCCTGAGGGAGCAGGAGGGGATAGAATCCAGATCACAGGTGGTGGGATTAGCCTTAGCTAAAGAAGAGACATTGCTTCAACTGAAAAATGAGGGAAAGGGGTAAGGATGGATGTGGGTGCTGATAAGAGTGTAGGGGGTAGGGAAGGAAGTTTAAGGAGTTGCTGTCTGTTGGCCTCTATTTCTTTTGTGAAGGAGAAGGTGAGGTCATTTGCTGAGTGGGGTCAAGGGTTTACAGAGAATGATGGGGATTTGGAAATGCTCCTAAGAGGAGAAAGGGAGGAAGGGGACTTGGGACACATAGATTGCCCAGCTGGCCTCTTAAGGATAATACTGAATTTTTATGTTCTTCTTTTTTTTTAATTAACAGAGTGTGTACCCTTGCCAGAAAGAGAGAAGAGAAAGAGAGAGAGAGAGAGAGTGAGAGAGAGAGAGAGAGAGAGAGAGAGAACTCTTCAGTGGGATATGGTCACACGGCCATTCTTTTTCCTCCATTTCTCCTTCCCTTTGGGATGTGAGGTATATTATATATTTGAGTATTTGGTGTGGGGTGAATATATATTTACAGTTGTTATTTCACCTTGTTGAATTGATCTCTTTATTGATATAAGATGACATCTTTGTTTCTTTTTCAGATTTCACTGACAGTCTATTTTGTCAAATATAACAATTGCACCTCCTGCTTGATTTTGGTTTCCATTTGTGTAGAATGTCTTTTTCCATACCTTTACTTTTATTCTATGTGTGACTTTACAGATGTAAATTTCTTGTAGGCAGCCTATAGTTTCTCTTATTATTATTATTATCAGTTCAGCCAGTTGAAGTTTTTGATTTAGGAAATTTAATCCATTTACATACAAGGTTATTAATGAAATGTGTATTACTCCTGTCATTTTGTTATTGTTTTCTGATTTTTCTGTAATTCCTTCATTTCTTTCTTCTCTTATTGTTTACCTTTGCATTTTGATGGGTTTTCATAGAGATAAGTTTTGATTACTTTCTAAAGAGATTTTTGCAATAGAGCATATGCGCTTACTGGAGAGAGAGACAGAGACAGTGAGAAAGAAAGTAAGAAAAATCACTATCCAAGGGGGATGGCCATGCCGTATCCCCTTCTTCTCCATTCTCCTCCTTGGATATTGGCCATGCATGCACACATACCCAGCATGATTTTCAAGCCACCAGGTCCAGGACTCGAACCAAGGTTGGCCATGTGGAGTCCAGTATAACCACTATGCCATCTACTGACCTGGGTTTTATACTTTAGCATGTTTTTATTATGGTAGTTATTGTCCTTTTGCTTCCAAATATAAGGCTCCCTTGTGTATTTCTTGTCTAACTACTCTTGCACTAATAAATTCTCTCAGCTTTTCCTTGTCAAAGACCATTTTGACTGCATTTCTGATGGATATCTTTGCAAGGTATAGTTTTCTTGATTGTGGTTTCTTTCTTTCAGCACTTTGAATGTATCATCTCATTATTTTGTAACCTATAAAGTATCTTTGCTGAGAAGTCTGTTGTTAGTCTGTGGGCTGTCCCTTATATGTGACAACATTTTTTTCCTAATGTTTTTAGGATTCTCTTTATCTTTGACTTTTTAATAGTTTGACTGTAATGTGCCTTAAGGAGGTTCTTTTTAGATTGTGCCTATTTGGAAACCTCTGAGATTCCTGAGTCCATATTTCTCTCAAGACTTCAGAAATGTTCAGCTATTATTTTATCGAATAGGTTTTCTTTTTATTTATTTCTTTTCTTTTTTCTTTCTTTTTCTGCTACAGAGTGTGTGTGCTCACCAGAGAGAAAGAAAGAGAGAAAAGAGGG
>NW_006159915.1:644275-651540 GCF_000334495.1 Tupaia belangeri chinensis
ACTCACACCCTACACCTCCCCCAACCCCCCCCCACACACATAGGGATAGCCATATCATGCTCCTGCTCCATTCACTTCTCATGCATGCACACACTCACACCTTGCATGAATTTCTAGCCACTGGGTCCAGGATTCCAATCATGCAGTTGGCCATGTGGAATCCAATCACCTTAACTTTCATACCACATTCTGTTTAAATAGGTTTTCTAAAGGCTTTTCCTATTTATTTTCCTTCTGGAATTCTCATAAAGGAAATATTTGTGCATTTAGTGATGTCCCATACATCCTATGAGTTTCTTCATCTTTTTTTCTTTCTCTCTCCCTTCCTTTTCATCTTTCTTTCTTGTAAATCTGATTGGGTTACTTCAAAAGCCCTATCTTCATGTTCAGAAGTTCTGTTTTTCTGTTTGTTCTAATCAGATGTTAAAGTTCTCCATTGTGATCATTGTGATTTTTTCCATTTATTGAAATTTTCCAGCTCCAGAATTGCTATTCTTTCTTATGATGTCTTATGATATCTCTTTGATCAATTTTTCATTCATATCATGCTCTTCTTATGTCATTGAATTGCTCATCTGAATTTTCTCACATTTTGCTATGTTTTTAAAAGATCATTGTTTTGACTTTCTTTTCAGGTATGTCATAAATTTCCTTTTCTTTAGGGTCTGTTACTAAAGAATGTTTATATTCTTACATAGGAATCACATTTTCTCATATTTTCATGTTTTTAGTATGCTTACTTTGATAGCTACACTTCTAATGGAGCAGTCACTGGATTGTATGGAGCAGTTTTTATAAGGAAAGACTTTTTTTCTGTAAAGATGTCCTTCAATGTTGGTTGAGTAGGATGGTTTGATTTTGGTTCTGGGTGGGCACGGTAGTGTAGTCTCTGTATTATTTCTTTAATGTCAGTAATATCACATATGTCCCTGTCGAGGAGATGGAATTGGTGGTAGTGGCAGCTGTGGTTCCAAGATCAGTAACTTTAGGCTCCAGGTAGAGCACACATGGCATGCAAGGGCCTCACGATAAGGTAGGTGGGGTTACTGGCTGACTGTAGCAAGTGTGGAGGATAAAAAGGGTTGAGTCATTGTTAGTGGCAGCTGTGGTTCCAAGATCAGTAACTTTAGGCTCCAGGTAGAGCACACATGGCATGCAAGGGCCTCACGATAAGGTAGGTGGGGTTACTGGCTGTCTAGCAAGTGTGGAGGATAAAAAGGGTTTAGTCATTGTCCTCAGGACTCAGGTAGGAGTCACAGCCCTGATCAAAGTGGCTGGGTTGCTGGTGGTATTGACTGCAGTGGCACCTGGGCTGGTGACTTTAGGCCCTAGGTAGAGGGTGTGTTGTGCCAGGCCTAACTGATTGGGGGGTGGGGTTGTTGGTAGTGGCAGCAGTAAGTGGGGTGGGAGGGGCTAATGTCATCAGGACCTGAGTGGGGTGTGCATACCATGTATAAGTCCCATCAGTCTAGAGGGCTGGGTCAAAAGAACAGCCTGGGTCCTACTTCCTGGAGACTTAAGTGTTGTTTCTCCCCATCTTGGGAGTATTCTTTCTACCATGTTAAGCCTTCTGTTTCTTGTGGTACAGGATGTCTCATGGGCTCAAATGCTAAGGTTATGATTGTAGCACTAGGTTCAGCTGGGGTCCTGGCATTGGAGACTTTTGCATAGGTATGGTGGGGTGACAGAGGGGCCTCAGAGATGTGGAGATGCAGGAGGCATTGACCCTAGGGCAGGATGTATTCTAGTTCTGATTCTGTTCTCAAAATGCTGCCATGTTATTGGAGCTCAGTTCCCAGAGACTAGGAGATGGAGGTAACATAGTTCCTTCTCTAGAACAATGTCCCAGCATGGACTCCAGGTAACTCTCTATACCAGGCTCAGGGGCTGTGGGTCACGTCTGTAGTTAAGTCTGCAGGTGTTCACAGTGGTGCTGGGGACTGCTTGGAATTTCCAACTTCCTTTCCTCTGCAATGAAGACTCCCTCTTGGCTCTTGGCTGATTCTGTCTGGGTGCTTCCCTTTCTCCTCGGTGCTGCCATCCAGAGACTTCATGTCTCAGAAGTTTTTTGTCTCTTCCCTACTGAAGTCCACTATCCCTGCTTAGACTGCAGGCAAAGCACAGCTATTTATGTGTGTGTGTTTGTCTTTCTTAGTGGAGAACACGGGAGCCTTGGCTACCTCTAGTCAGCCATCTTCTGCCTTCTAGTTGTTTCATATAATGGCAGGCTAAAATTAGGTACCTGAAGTTAATACAGCTTGAGGCTAAATAATGCAAGCCATTTGGCAGGAGGGAAGAATCTGATGTGCCTACTCTACTAAAAATGAGAAGTGAGTGTAATACAGAGAAACTTGGCTACTGATAAATGTGAAAAGTTTATGGCAACCAGTGAGTCCACTTAGCAGAATCTACACTCCTTTGATTGCTGTGAACCAATTTATTGTTTTTATTTTTTTTTAGGAGGGTTTTCTATAGGGCATGTGCGCTTGCCAGAAAGACAGAGACAGAGAGACAGAAAGCGAGAAATCACCCCTTGGGGGAGATGGCCACACCACAATCCCTTCTCCTTCATTCTCCTCTCAGGATCTTGGGCATGCACGCACATGTGCCCGGCATGAGTTTAAGCCACCGGGTCTGGGACTCGAACTGAGGCTGACTACATAGGAGTCCAGCGACATAACCATTATGCCAACTGCTGGTCCCTGTGTAACAATTTATTAATTTTAAACTCTGTCGCTAGGATAATAGTTTGGTGATAAGCATCACAGGCTCATTGATAAAAACTATTGACCTGCAAGACGAAATACAAGGGCTATTTCAGAAACCAGTCATTAGAAAATACATAAGAATAGAGACATAAGATAATAAAATATGAAATAATATATATTGATTTGCTTGATTTAGTTATTCTACTCATACATATATCCAAACATTATGTTGTACACCATAAATATATGTGAGTCTTATTTCTCAATTAAAATGACTTTAAAAATATAACAGAGACTCTATTAACATAAAACCTAGTAAAAACCTGTGGGAGAAAAATAAGCAGTGTGTGTAATCCTGGACAAGGAGTTGAACAGGCATGCAAGCTGAGAAGCTCTGTATCAGGTGGTTACTGGAGTATGCAAACACAGTGAACCTCTGGGACGGCAACATCAGTATGCATAGCACTTAACCCTCATAAGATGGGGCTGGCCCTCAATTTGAATTTTAAAAAGTAAATCACTGAGACCAGTAGGTGGCTTAGTAGTTGTAGCGCTGGACTCCCACATGGCTGACTGTCATTTGAGTTCCAGATCCGGTAACTTCGATATCATGCTGGTCACTTGTACGTGTGTGCCCAAAATCCTGAGCAGAGAGTGGAGGAGAAGGGATTGTGCCATCCCCCTGGAGAGTGATTTCGCACTTTCTTTCTGTCTCTCTGGTATCTCTAGAGAGTGCATGGGACCTATAGCAAAAGTTCTCTCTTAAAAAAAACACTGATAACCAAGGTATATTATTAATGATTAATTTAATTTACTAATCCTATATGGAGAAATAGTATGTACAATTCAAGATTAAATAAAAATATTAAGTAGGTATACACTTATTCTTAAAGAAAAACATTTATCAGTAAACATTGTTATTTCTTCATTTCATCAAGATACTCTGAGAGTGTAAGAAAATTCTTCCTGATGTGCATATCTACAAAAGAGTAAAGCTGGAGTATAAACCTAGGGACTTTTCTTTCTTTCTGAATTCTATGTTCATTCTAATAACTTTATTTGCTCAGGAAGGTACATGAGGATTAATTTACCTACTTTATATGAAATATGGGTATCATTCTATTGGAATGATCATTTCAAAATACTAATCTCTTCTTATTTCAACCTCACTAAATATCCCATTTCCAGGCCCAAACTCCTGGAATCTAAAACTATTGACTGGCTTGCCATTGCTCCTATGATGAAGATTGAGCATTGTTAGGTAGGATGCAAATGCTGTGTAGTCTCTATCTGTTTTTCTTTTCTTTCCTTCTTTCTCTTTCTTTCCTTTTCTTTCTCTCTTTCTTTCTTTCTTTCTTTCTTTCTTTCTTTCTTTCTTTCTTTCTTTCTTGGTAGAGCAAAGTGAGCAATTTATTGAAAGAGAGGGGAGAAAAAAAACAGGATTCCAGGAAGATGGGAAGGACCCCAGAAAATGGGTTGCCAAGGAACAACTGAGGCAAGGGGTTTTTCTTTGGTTCAGGAAGGGCTTTGTCTGGACTTGTGCTAGCTGGGGCTCCTTCATGTATACCCCTTGTAGCGGGGTTGGACACAGACTGGATTCTCCTCATTTGGAAGTGGGTATGTAGGTCAGGAGATACTTTGTGTAGAAGCTTGAGTCCATGAATTCTTTCGGAATAAGATTTACTTATCTAAGATCAAAGGAATGTGGTGACTGGGAGAGAAGGAATTTCAGGAGTCACACCGCAGGGCTCACCTCTGGGGGAGGAGCAGCTGCTCTATCTAGTGTAAATGGGGTCCAATTCTTGTCTCAACCCCCCCTCAGAAGAAGTGCCCCTAACTGCTGTTAGGGGAAGGGCAACCCATTTCACCCTATGTATTGTATTAAGTCGTCAGGAAAGTCATGCCGTGTTTTTCTATGCAAAAACGTGTCATGACTTTCCCGATGTCCCAACTATTTCTTCAGCTTGACCTTGAGTTGGCATCCCCTCTCATCATGAGCAGCTGTGCTACCCACATCCGCTCTGTGGTAACATACTTATCAGGTGCCCCACCCTGCAGCATCATAGTATCTGCTGTTCCCTCAACATAAAACATTCATTTTCCTCCCTTTCCTGATTAATTCCTTCTCATCCTTCATCTTTTGATTCAAATATCATTTCCTCAGGAAAGATGTTCGTAATTGCCCTTTTCTGTCTGTTTATTTATTCTATGAGTAAGAAAGAGAGAGAGAGCTCCCTCAGATTCAGCTGGGCCCAGATCATGGGCACATATGTGCTAGTATACTTGGGGAGGGCTCTGGTTATGAACCTGGAATCTTCTCATGTGGTCAGCCTCATAGAGTGTCACAGCTCACCACTGCGCCACTGTCCATCCCCAGTTGACTGTTCTTAAATTAGGATGCTGGGGTCAGCCTCTGGTCTAATGGTTAAGGTGGCAGGATCCCACATATCTGAAGTGGTTGTATGAGTCCTGGACCCAGCTTCCGAAAAACATACCAGGTATGTGTGCATGCCCCGAATCCGAAATGGAGGCTGAAGTGGAGGAGAAGGGAGTGTGGCATGACCATGTCCCACTGGAAGATGCTTTCTCACTTTCCCTCTCTCTGTCTCTGTCTGCAGAGTGCTGATGCCTTCTTGCAAAAATTAAAAGCAAAACAATGAAAACACCATAACAAATTAGGACCCTATACCACCCTCAGATAACTCTTATTTCAGTTGCTCTTTTATATTCAATTGTGTGGAACTTTGATGCATATTTGTCTCCTTGCGTAGACTTTAAATTCCACACAAGAGTGACTATATATTTTGTTTACTGTTGTATCTTTTAGCTTTTTACACAGTGCCAAATAACTAGCGCCAAACACAATTACCTAATGTAATAGCTAGGTCTTAGTATATTGACTGACTGACTGAATGAATGAATCCCATCAAAGTCAAGAAATAATCACAGAATTATCTTAAATTACTAGTGCCTCTTTTGTGATATTTACTTTTATTTGAGGAAATATTTCAGAAAGACATTCTTTGAAATATTAAACAATTTTGAGAGATCTCGTGTTACATTAGGAAACAATCAAGACCTTGTTGTGGAGGAAAGGCAATTTTAAAAGCTGTCCTACAGCTTTTTTATCCTATTTTTAATGTTTTAAAAGGGAAATCTTCCTTTTAAAAGAGGATAAGTATGAGTAATTGCCAAAATAAATATGGATTAAGCAATATTCTCCTCTCTTTTTAGCCAACATTTTAAAATTATTATTAATATTTTATTTAGAGAGTTTTGTTTTGTTTTGCTATAGGGCACATGCATTCGGCAGACAGAAAGAGAGACAGAAAGGGAGAATTCATCCCCCAGGGCGCGTGGCCACACAGCAACCACTTCTCTACTCTCTTCTAGGGATTATGGGCCCGCATGCACATATGCTCAGCATGAGTTTGAAGTCCCTGGGTCTGGGACTCGAATTGCGGTCAGCCATGTGGGAGTCCGGCGATGTAACCATTATACCATCTGCTGGTTCCAATTTTTAACCAACATTTTAATAGGGAGCTATTGGGAATTTGACTGCTAGTTCACTGGCAAGAGAAAGTTGCAATATCTTGCCTTTGACCCATTAATGATTTGGGAGGAAAGGTAAAACAGAGATAAAGTCAGACTTCTTAAGTGGGGCCAGCAGGTGGCATGATGGTTAAGGCACTGGACGTTGCTGACCACAGTTCAAGGCCTGGACCTGGCAGCTTGAAAATCGCACTGGGTACACATGCACGCCTGCGTGCCCAGAATTCCAGAAAGAGAGTGGAGGAGGAGGGATTGCAGCGTGACCATCCTCCACCCTGGGGGGTGGGTGTGATTTCTCTTTCTCTCATTATCACTCTCTGTCTCTCTGGTGAGCACACTCGCTCTATTGCAAAACGAACAAACAAGCAAACATTTGGTGATTGACATATTTGGTAACTTGCACATGCATGATTGCATTTTGAGCTCAGTGGTGAAACTGTAATGCTGAATGCAGTGATCTGCCTTCTTAGGTTGAGAAGAAAAAAAGAGCAATGCCTGATTCTGCAAAGGTTCTGATCCTACTTGCTTGGCCCAACCTGTGATATGTCTGACCTAATGCATTGGTTGCTTTGTTTTTTCTCATTTTTTGCTAGAGGGTGCATGCACTTGCTGGAGAGAGTTGAAGATAGGGAGAGAAATTGAGAAGTAATTCCTTATTGGGGATGACCACACCTAAATCCCTTCTCCACCATTCTTTTTTTAGGATTTTGAGCACACATGGATGCAAACCCAGTGTGTTTTTAAAGCCCCACCCCTCCAACCCCCCGGAACTTGAATTGTGCATTCGGCCATGTGTGATCCAGCTGCCTTAACCACCACACATTTTGGCTGGCCCTGAACCCATTGGTTCTAAAAAATCCATTCAAGATTTTTTAAATGGATTTTACTATCAATGGTAAAATTGGTGTATTGTTAGAAAAACCTAAAAGCTGTAATTACTAGAATTTTATTACAACTGCTCACTCTATTTTTTTTTTTTCTTTTTATGGAGAGGTTTTCACTATA
>NW_006159915.1:651702-654902 GCF_000334495.1 Tupaia belangeri chinensis
TCCAGGACTTGACCCGTAGTCAACTACATGGGAGTCCAGCAACATAGCCATTACACCAACTGCTGGTCCCTCTGCTCACTCTGCTTTTTAGAGTTTAGTCCTTTATTTTTTCCAAGAGAATGAGGGGGAGAGAGAAAAAGAGTGACTCTCAACAGATTCTTACCATACCACCGTGACCCACCTGCGGGAGCTCTTCGCTCCAAGCATGTACGCATGCTGGTGTGTTCTGGAAGGACTTGGGGCATAAACCTGACACTTTCCCATGTGGTTCAGTTGTGTTACCACTGCACCACCACTTGGCTCTCCATTTTGTTTTCTTAGAGATATGCTTCATATTATTATCTTTTTAATTAATGACTCTCTTAGGAAATGTATGGACTGTCTTCAGAAAAGTTCTGAGATGCACATTTTCATACAATTTTGCACACAATTTTAGACATTTTCTTTTCTTTTTCTTTTTTTTTTTTGAGAAGTTTTTCGCTATAGGGCGCGTGTGCTCGCCAGACAGACAGAGAGAGACAGAGAGACAGAAAGCGAGAAATCACCCCCCAGGGGGATGTCACGCCGCAATCCCTTCTCCTCCATTCTCCTCTCAGGATCTTGGGCACGCACGCACACGTGCCCGGCATGAGTTTTTAAGCCACCGGGTCTGGGACACGAATCGCGGTCAATTACGTGGGAGTCCAGCGACATAGCCATTACGCTAACTGCTGGTTCTCAATTTTAGACATTTTCTATCCTCTAGAATTCTTCCACAGATCCTAGACTGAGAATATCTATTCAAGATAAATTCATCCAATTTGTATGTCTTAAATAGAAATGATTTGCTTGTAATCTCTCTCATGATTTGTTTTATATCCAGATTCTAATTGTCAAAGGAGAAGAATAAGGAATATGCTCAAGAAATTTATCATATTCAAGTAAAACCTCTTCTTCTCCCTTTATCTTCAGGCAATTATTTCTAGACCAGAGCTCTATTGTTCAACCCGTACAGCCCATTGGCTAACAACCAGACAGGGGAAGCTAGTCTAGGCCATTGTACAGTTTCGTCTTTCTCAGGGCTGTTATGTAATTAAAATAATTTTAATCTGTTCCCTTGAACATTCGTTTCTACGGGCAATTGTGAAAATGTGAAAGCTAAAAAGCAAATCGAGAAACAAAAATACAACTTGTTTTCTGTATTTCTCTATTGTGAAAGAAATGACTCATTGTGGGCTAGTTACTTATTGAATTTAAAATTTTGAATGTGGTTTCTTTTGTATTCTGTAGTGAAATAAAATTCCCATGAGTATAAAGAAGTTATTTTCCAAAAATGTTCCGAAGTGGCTGGATCTAAACATTTCTAAAGCAACCATACTGTCACAGATGTAAACACCTAGTTCAACCAAATTAATAATTTATTTTTCCTTAGAACTCTGATGTCTGAAGTTACCTACAAGTGTACTAGAAACTATTAATATGCTCTGTGAATAGGTCATACTTTTTTTTTTAATGAACTTTCTATCCAGTTGAAGAACAGTGCCATTAAAAAGATTCAGTTTTACAATGTGTCAGTGGCAGAATTAGAACAAATCTCTAAGTTTCAGTGCAGAATCATGGCTTAACCAAACACCATACTCACTCTCCTGTGTGTGTCGAAATACTAGCTACTCTTGAATCCAGTTCCCTTGATTCTACTGGTGATATTTATGTTGAAAACCATAATATTCAGCTAGTCATATCCCTGTCTTGTGAGTCATGTCATTGTTTCTGATTTAAAAGTGACAGTATTTGATATGAAAATTTTACTTCTATGGGACCAGCAGATGGCGTGATGGTTACATCACTGGCCTCCCATGTAGTTGACTGTGGTTCAGGTCCTGGACCCAGAGGTTTAAAATTCTCTCCAGGTGCATGTGCATGCATGCCCAAAATCCTGAGAGGAGAATGGAGGAGAAGAGAGTTCAACCATCCCCCCCTTTGGGGGGGGGTAGTGATTTCTTGCTTTGTGTCTCTCTGTCTCTCTCTGTCTCTCTGGTGAGTGCATGCACCCTACAGCAAAACTCTGCTTAAAAAGAAAAAAAAGAAAGAAAATTGTACTTTTCTTTAGTGTTTATTTTTGTATTTTGTTGGCTGGCTTGGCAAAGAAAACAAACTCATGTTTGGCATGAAAACCTGAGAAGGGAGTGAATTACCCTCACTGGAGGTCATCAATGAGTCCACGGGGACCTTACTTCATCTGACTTGAGCCTGACTTCTGTCACAGAGGGCCACGACTTGGCACTGGAAGGAAGGCTGGTGGGAAAATAGCACATTCTTTTGCTGCTGAGCAATAACTGTTAATACAGCTCTTCTTCACAGTGTATCATTCTTGCACAATAGAACGCTATGGTGAAAGGGGGGAAAATAGACATCGTTCCATGTTTGTTAAAGGTATACTCTACCTTATCAATTGTTCACTTAACACTAATGGAGCACTTCACCTTCCAACTCTTATGCATCATTTTACAAGATAAAAACCATCATGAACAATAAAAATATTTTTCCCTGTATGCATATATCATTATATATAAATATATATATATATATAAACATAAACAAATTTTTAAATATACATTTTATGAATAAAAACGACATAAATATGCCACTGCATCAGTGTATTATATATGTTATAAAACACGCACAAAAACAGAAACTAGGGAAGGTGAGACAGAAAATTAAATATTGGGTCATCAGAAAAGTCATGACACATTTTTGCGTAGAAAAACATAGAAAAATGCATTAGGACTTTTCTAATGACCCAGTAAGTGTTATTTAAAAATAAATTTTATTTTTGCTTAGTAGAATGAAGTTTTGGTAAGCATGATGAACTAAGTGGTATTTTAACAACTTCATTAAGACATCATTCACACACTTCATACAGTTCACTCATCTCTGTGTACAAGTCAGTATTTTGTAGTATGCTCCCAGAGTTGTACGACCACCATGATGGTTGTACAATCCTTAGCTAGTTTTAGAACATTTTCATCACCTCAAAAAGAAATTCTGAACCTATTAGCAGTAATTTCACCTCCTACAACCTTAGACAACAACTTGTCTACTTTATGTCTGCTCTCCATAAAATAGGAAGCAACAGATGGCATAATGGTTATGTCGTTGGACTCCCATGTATTCGACCATGGTTCAAGTCCTGGACCTGGTGTCCTTTTTTTTTTTTTTTT
>NW_006159915.1:654914-664359 GCF_000334495.1 Tupaia belangeri chinensis
TAGGGCGTGTGCGCTCGCCAGACAGAGAGAGACATAGAGACAGAAAGCGAGAAATCACCCCCTAGAGGGGATGGTCACGCCGCAATCCCTTCTCCTCCATTCTCCTCTCGGGATCTTGGGCACGCACACACACGCGCCCGGTGTGAGTTAAAGCCACGGGGTCCAGGACGCTATGTGGGAGTCCAACGACAAAGCCATTACGCTAACTGCTGGTTCCCAGACCTGGTGTCTTAAAACTCATGCTGAGCATGTGAATGTGTATGCCCCAAATCTTTTTTTTTTAATTGTTGAATATTCTGTTTTAATTTACTTTTTAAAATTTCATTTGCTTTTATAAATTCAATCACATTATTTAGCTCACAAAGTGAATATTTCAACATGTGAACATTTCTCCCTAGTCCAGTTGATAAAAGTATAAAATATCTTTGTCCCATTAATGCTAGGAGAATGGAGGAAAAGGGATTGAGGCATGGCCATCCCCCCAGGGGGTGGTTTATCACCTTCTGTTTCTCTGTCTCTCCAGTGAATGCACAAGCCCTATGGCAAAAACCTCTCTTAAACAAACAAACAAACAAACAAAAAACTATTCTGCACATTTTATATAAGTAGAATTGTATAATATCTGTTTTTTGGTGAATTCCTGTTTTCCAAGGTTTATCCATGCTGTACCATGTATCAGTCCTTCATTTTTTCACGGCTAGTTAATGTTCCGTTGTATCATAATACCATATTTTATTTATTCATTCATTTCATGTTATTTAAATTGTTGGACCTCATGTTAACTTTGTGGTTTTCTTTTCTTTCTTTTTTTTTTTTTTTTTTTGAGAGAGGTATTTACTATAGGGTGCGTGTGCTTGCTGCAGAGACAGAGAGAGAGAAAATGAGAAATCAACCCCTGGAGAGAATATCTATGCTATGATCCCTTCTCCATTCTCTTCTTGGGATTTTTGGCACACATACAGATATGCCTGGCATGAGTTTCAAGTCACCAGATACAGGACTCAAGCTGTGGCTGAGCATGTGGGAGTCCAGCACCTTAACTACCATGTCACCCGCTGGCCCTGCGATTTACTTTTTTTTTTTTTTTGGAGAGGTTTTTGCTATAGGGCGCGTGTGCTCGCCAGACAGAGAGAGACAAAGAGACAGAAAGCGAGAAGTCACCCCCCGGGGGGATGGCCATGCCGCAATCCCTTCTCCTCCATTCTCCTGTCAGGATCTTGGGCACGCACGCACACATGCCCAGCGTGAGTTTAAGCTACCAGGTCAGGGACTTGAACTGCAGTTGACTACATGGGAGTCCAGCGACATAGCCATTACGCTAACTGCTGGTCCCGCGATTTACTTTTTAAGCCACCACAAACTGATTTTCAAAGTAGCTGTAATATTAGCAGTGTACGAAAGTTCTAATTTATCACTTCCTCACAAACACTTACTATTACCTCTTTTTTTAATGATAAACTATTGAAGTTGGTGTAGATTCGTATCATTGTGTTTGATTTGTAAATCCCTGATAGCTAATAATCCTGAGATCTTTTCATGTGCTTGCATTGTTTAGACAAATTCAGAAATGTTACCAAATTTTAAATGGAATGACCTTTATGTTATTGATTATTGAATTGTAAGAATTTTTTTAGATATTCTGGATAGAAGTTTCTTGTCAGACATATAATTTCCAATTTTTTTAAAGAGTTATTTTGGGACCAGCAGTTGGTGTAATGGCTATGTCTCTGGACTCTCATGTAGTTGACCACGGCTTGAGTCCCAGACTTGGTGGCTTAAACTCACACTGGGAGCGTGTGTGTGCATGCCCAAGATCCCAAGAGGAGAATGGAGGAGAAGGGATTGTGGTGGCCATTCCCCCTGGGTGGGGGGTGATTTCTCATTTTCTGTCTCTCTGTCTGTCTCTGTCTTTCTGCCAAGTGCACGCACCCTATAGCAAAAACCTCTCCAAAAAAAAAAAAAAAGAGTTATTTTATTTAACTTTATTTATTTATTTTAATTTGACAGAGAGGGAGAGACAGATGAGGGAGAGAGAGAGAGAGAATGACAAAGCAAGCCAGCCAGGACTCCATCGGTGGTTGGCCATGTCCAGTGCCCCTAACCAACACACCATCTGCTGGGCTCTCCAATTTTTTTTTTTAATAGGCCAGAGGGTATGTTTACTTGCCAGGGAGTGGGGAAAGAGAGAGAGAGAGAGAGAAAGTGAGGACCCACTCCCTGTGGAAGATGGTCCTGCCACAATCCCTTCCTCTATTTCTCTCTCCTTTGGTATTTTGGGCACACGTGCACAAGTTCCCAGCACATTTTTCAAGCTACCAGGTTGAGAGTCAAACCACATGGCTGGGATGTAGAACGGGAAGACAAGATATCGAATTTTTCTGTCACAGAATGCAGTGTATCTTTTCAGTTACTTGGGTCTATTCTAATGTATCTTAATCAAGTGTTAAAATTTTATTCATAAAAGTTGTTTTTGGCTCTTTTTTATTCATATAACTTCAAAGATTTTTGTAAGGACAATATATGCTTAGTTTATTAATATTTGATCTTTCTCCTTTTTAAGGATATAATATCCCACAATTATGGCTGCAAACTTCAAGGTTTTTATTTGTTTGTGCATTTATTTATTTTTATGAGAGAGGGAGAGAGAGACAGAGAGACAGAGAAAAAGAGAGAGAGAAAGAGAGGGGCTACATTTGATAGTGTCTCACCACACCGCAATTCCCTGTCCCTGTCATCTCTAGGGTGCACCTGTGGTCCATCCAGCATCTTCAGGTAGACCTGGGTTCTGAACCTGAGGCCTTTCTGTGTGATTCTCACATCACAGGCAAGTGCCCCACTGCCTAAGCCACCATGGCAGATCCAAGTTTTAAAATACATTAGTTTGTTTGTTTGTGTAGTTTTTGTTTGTTTTGCCATAAGGCGTGAGTGCTAGCCAGGGGCAAAAACAGGGAAAGTTAGAAATCACTCCCCAGTTCCCCAAGAGGGATGGTCATAATGCAGTTCCTTCTTTTCCATTTACCTCTCAGCATTTGGGGCATATACACACATGGTCAGAGTGATTTTCAAGCCGCCAGGTCCAGGACTCAAACCATGGTCAGTCACATGGGAACCCAGCCCCCTAACCACCGCACCACCTGCTGGCCCCAATATACATTAGTTTTTACAATCTTTTGTTGATTCTAAATACTTATGTTAGAATTTCTTGTGTGGTCTTTCTATTATTTAGATGGGTATTATTAAATTTTCGAACATGGTATTTTTATAATGAATTTTTCTAACTATAATGTGCTCATTATACGTAGTCTAAATGATACTAATTCCACTCTTTTCTTTCATTTTATACATACATATATATGTATATAATTCACACACATATATATATTCTAGAAAATTCATTATTTTGGGGCCAGCAGTTAGCGTAATGGCTATGTTGCTGGACTCCCACGTAGTCAACCGTGGTTCGAATCCTGGACTCGGTGGCTTAAACTCACACCAGGCATGTGTGCGTGCATGCCTAGGATCCCGAGAGGAGAATGGAGGAGAAGGGATTGTGGCATGGTCATTCCCCCCTGGGGGGAGATTTCTCACTTTCTGTCTCTCTGTCTCTCTCTGTCTGGCAAGTGCATGCGCCCTATAGCAAAAAAAAAAAAAAACCCTCTCCCCCCCAAAAAAAATCATTATTTTGACCTCTTTTAATGTATTTTCAGTAGCATTCAGCGCATTCGCATGTCATGTAACCACCACCACCATTCATCTCAGACGTTTTTATTCTTTCCAAACTGAATCTCTGAACCACTGTCTTCCCCTTCTCCATCCCCCCGGCCCTCGACATATACAGTATTACTTTCTATCTCTATGAATTAGACTACTCTAAGTACCTCCTATAAGTGTAATCGTGTGGTCTTTGTCCTGTGTGGCTGGCTTACTTTACTTAACATACTGGTCTTCACAGATCATCCCAGCTGCATCATGCATCAAACATTTCATTTTTCAACATTTTTTAAAGAAATATTTTATCTAACTTTATTTATTTACTTATTTATTTTAATTTTACCAGAGAATGACCTAGTAAGAGAGAAGGAGAGAGGGAAAGTGAGAGAGCAAGCCGCCAGATCTAGAACTCAAACTGCGGTCGGTCATGTAGGAGTCCAGCGCCCTTAACCATCACACCACCTGCCAGCCCCCAAATTTCCTTCTTTTTAAAGGCCGAATAACAATCACTGTAGCTATTAAGTCTTTAAAGTTTACTACTTGCGTTTTAATAGTGGTCACTTCTGTAATTAGGCATGTGTGCTTGAAAGAATGGATTTATTGGCTGCAAAACTTACAATATCTTTAATCTGGTAAACTGTGTTTAAATCTTCTATCGTTCAATCATTTTTTGTTATAAATTTGTTATAAACTCCTTCTGTGATGTGGACTCTTCAGTTTTCACTTACAGTTCTGCCAGTCTATGCTTTTTTACACTTTACATTATTAGGTATCTACAAGTTTATGTTACATGATTTAATTAATGGCTTGATTTAAAAAAAAAAAATGCCAGAGGGTGGATCCACTTACCACAGAGGCAGGGAGAGAGAGAGAGAGAGAGATCTTAAGCTACTGGGTCCAGGACTTGAACTGCTCGGTCAACCATGAGGGATCCAGCTGCTTTAACCACTACGCCACTAGCTGACCTTCATTTTATTTTTGCTCATAGAACTTTTGTATTATTTTACAGGCACCCTTTTACAATCCTTAATATTTTTTTTTCCCTGAAGTCTATTTTATCTGTGCTTTATATGCCCGCACAAGTATTTTTTACTTCTTTTATTACTTCAATATTGGCATTATATTTCTTCATAGAATCTTTAAATTTACTTTGCCTTGCCAAAGAAGATAGGCTTTCAATGTTTTAATTCTGTTTGACTGCTTCCATATTTGAACTGGTAACTTAAGTATATTCAAATCAACTGTATTTAGTGATATATGAATGTTTGTCTTCTAGCGTCTTATTTTATGCTTTACGTTTGTGTAGCTTTTCAATGCTCCTTTTTCATTTTTATTTTGAGATTGAGAGGTTTTTGGTTTTGATTCTTTTTAGATTTTCCCCATCTACTTTAGAGTTATGCTCTTTCTTTCTTTTTTCTTTTTAGGTAGAATTTCACTATATTCTGACCCTCCTACCTCAACATCCTGGGTAGCTGGGACTGTAAGCATGCACTATGTAGGGCTTTATACACATTATATCTATTTATTTAATAGCTATGCTTAAATTATTAACATGCATGTTTAGTTTTACAAAGTCTAAAATTAACCAGTATTTCTACACCCATTCTGAATAATACAAAAACTTTAAATAAGTAAATACCCACTAGCCTCCGGCATTTTATAAGATAAGTTCTAGGGATTTTACGATTTCAATGTTTTGTGTGTGACAGCAAGGCTTTTGAAATTTCAAACACTGTAAACTGAAAAGAAAATTTAATTTATTTATAACACAAAACAGAGGGACATATTATTTAAAGAAACTACTTTAGAAATAGAATTTTAAACAGAAACCTAAGTTTCTTTTCAAATTATTTTTCCCATGATTTTTTTTTCTTCCTTTTAGGTCCTAACAGTTTATGTAATCTGATGATTTCAAAGATTAAACATCATGATTAATGATTTCTGTTATTTGCTCTTGCTAAAGTTACATGATGATATTGACCATAGCCATGAGGAACCAGTCACTTCTTTGGAAGCAAATATAACTATCCTGAATAAAAGTAAAAGCCCATAAGCCACAAAATAGGTCCTTGAACAATACATTAAGAAAGCAAAACAAAACAGAAATAAAACCAACAATCACTGTTATTACAAAAAAATACATATAGTATCTTGATGTCTCCTTAACCCATGGATTTTTATCACCTCATGATCTCTGCTAGCAAGCCACCCCAAATAAATATTTCATAAATAAGATTATTTCAAACAGGTCAATAAGAACATTATGCTCATCATACAAAGAGCTTCAATAATTATCCTTACCACTACTTACAAGTTGATGGCAGTGGTGATGTCCCGTGACTTAGAAAGGGGCCACATTGATGTCTGAGGGTGCAATACTATGGAATTTATAAAATATGTGTATAAAAACTCTTATGTGTGGGGTCAGCAGGTGGCATAGTGGTTGAGGCACTGAACTTCAACATGGCTGATCATAGTTCGAGTCCCAGAATCGACAACTTGAAACTCACACCAAGCATGTGTGCATGCTTGCCCAAAATCCAGAGGGGAGAATGAGGGAGAAGGGATTGTTGCATGGCCATCCCCCTAGAGGGTGATTTCTTCCTTTCTGTCTCTCTGTCCTACTGGCAAGCACACGTGCGCCCTACAGCAAAAACCTCTCTAAAACAAAAACCAAACTCTTATGTGAAAGGAATTCAGTAGCTTTTATCAGTGGGAGGGGACAGATGATGTTCAGGCACAATGGCATGAAAATATTCCACAAAAGGAAAAGCTACCTTACCCACCTTAGTAAGCTCAGAAAATTTCCCTGAATGACAGTCTACAAAGGAACCGAACAAAACAAGATCCCTCAACTTTATCACTAGAGAAAAGAAAGACTCGGGCTGGCCCCACGGTGCATTATTGTGCAGAAGGCTTATCCCACATGGCTGGCCAGAGACTAGGTTCTGGGTGTGGTGGCAACATGCCACATATACGTGTATGTGCCCAGGATCTTGACAGGATGGAGAATTGGAGGAAAAGTAGTTGCACTATGAACAGGCCCCATTCGAGGGGAAGGTGGTTTCTCTCTCTCTCTCATACACATGCCAGTCCCCTCTGGCATTAAAAAAGTTAGAAAAAAAGAAGACTAATGAATATGTAAGAAATAGACTCAATATATCACACTTTAAAGGTATTTTAATCAAAAATGCTTTTCAGGTGCATATTTATTACTCAGTTAAAGGACATGACATGTTTCAATATGTGTTCAATAAGTGAAATGTTAATTTGGGTATCCATCAATTTTTAATAACAATGGGTTCTGTTTGATCTGCTTGATGTTGTGTTTTTTTTTTTGACAATGTAAGAAAGAAACATGCACTTTAGTGCTTATTAAGAAGTGTAAAAAATAACCAAAGATAAAATTTTCTCTCATTTAAACCACTGTTAGAAAAAAAAAAGTTTAGTGAAACACTTCAATCATTCTAGCTACAACAGAAAAATGCAATCCCAGTTTTCAACCTCAAAAATGATGCTTTTTGTTGACAAGAAGCATTTTCTATGTGAAACAAAAATAACCTAGCATCTTATGATACCCTGGCGACTATATGTACCGTAATAAGTACTATAATGATGAGTGACTATGATACTATCACAACTAAAATCATATTTTATTTATAAAAGCAACCATTTAACAGTCAACATCTAGCAGTCAACTCTTTTTGAAAGTGAATATACTTTTCTCTCTGCCATAGTCCTATTTTGGAAGAAGGTTAAAAAATAGTTGACTAGAGCCAACGGATGGCCTGGTGGTTAAGGTGCTGGACTCCCACATGGCTGTCCATGGTTGAAGTCCCAGACCTAGTGGCTTTCTTTTTCACTTTTCTTCTCTATTTCTCTCTGGTCAAATTTAATAATAATAATAATAAATAAAATTAGATTAAATAATTATTAAAAAAATGTAGTGGACTTATGTCTGCTCTTAGGTCCAATGATTGTGAATCCGTCCTAATGAAATGCCTGAAGGAGTTAACTGTTCTGTTTAAAAGAACATTTACCACTTTTGGATATGCATAAAACTTGGGAACTGCATAAAAGTACAAAAGAGAAATAATTCTCACATCACTAGAACTTTTTCTTCATTATCTCTTGGCTCCAACACTAACTAATTTGGGAGTATTGTCTTTTGGTGGTTGTTTTGTTATTTCTCATGTTTTCTTTCTTAGCTATGCCTTGATCCTTTTTATTTTTTATTTTTGAGAGATTTTTGCTATAGGGCACATGCGCTTGAGGAAAGATAGTGAGAGACAGAAAAAAAAGAGTAAGAATTAATCTCCTCAGGGGAGATGGCTTTGCCAAAATCCCTTTTCTTCCATTCTTCTCTCAGGATTTTGGGCACACACATAAATATGCCCGGTATGAGTTTTAAGCTGCTGGGTCTGGGAATCGAATCGTGGTCAACTAAGTGGGAGTTCAGTGACATAACCATTGCATCATCTGCTGATCCCTTCCTGTATTCACTTATGCTATGAATGTTTATATGTTTTCTAGTTTTAATCTTAAAGTGAAATCTGAACTATAATTATGTCTCCTTTTAATTATTTATTTATTCAACATATATTTATTCATAGCTATTATGTATGAAGCACTGAATGGGAAATATAAACATAGGAATATATAATATGCAAAACTTATGTCCTCATGAAGTTTATATTCATAAAAGGAATATATAATATGCAAAGCTTATATCCTAATGAGAGGTAACATGCTTACATTTCAGATGTTAGCCTACAAGATGAGAGCATAATTAACCCTCATTGCTGCCTATACAACCCAGCATAAGGTTGCCTTCTGCTTGCACAATAGCTGAGTAAGCAATTATATATGAGGAATAAATAACTAGTGTTGATAAAGTAGTTATTTGTCTCTAACCTATATTGCTATTGTCCTAATGGTAGACACAGGATAAGTAGGATGTTGCTTACTGAGTTGTGAAATTTGTGCTAGGATGTAACATTATTACATACTAAGAGTTAGCAAATGTTATTCCATGATATTCTAAGGTTTTTGTGAAGTCAAAGTAAAGCAAAAAATATGCACTATTAATAAACTTAAAGGAAGTTGGTTGGTAGTGTGATATAACCGGAGTTCTTACTGTAGTGAACTATTCAGTAAGAGATAAAACATTTAGTAACCCCAGTCATCCAAAACATGGATTTGTCATTGAAAGTAAAAAAACAAAAGGAGAAATATGGCTTTTAACTTCCAAATATCTATTGCAGATTCTTCACTTGATCCTAGCTGAAAGGCCAAGAAGCAATATTGAAAATTCTTTTCTTCTTTCTTTTGTTTTTAAATAATTTTTATTATAGAGTGCATGCGCTCACCAGACAGAGAGAGAGAGAGAGAGAGAGAGTCAGAGAGACAGAAAGTAAGAAATCACCCTCCAGGGTGGATGGTCACACCACAATCTCTTCTCCTCCATTCTCCTCTCAGGACTTTTGGGCATGCATACACATGTGCTCGGCATGAGTTTTAAGCTCCGGGTCTGGGGCTTGAACCATTGTCAATTACATTGGGAGTCCAGTGATGTAACCGTTACTCCATCTGGCCGTTCCTGAAAATTCTTTTTTTTTTTACAGAAGTTTTGACTTAATTTTACCAAGCACCAAGATGTGCCACAATAGTTAAGGCAAGGCAGAGACAAGTTACCAAAAAAGTTACTAATACAACAATATATTGCAGTCTGAAA
>NW_006159915.1:665101-665598 GCF_000334495.1 Tupaia belangeri chinensis
AGGAATCTTTTTCTTGGTGGCTTCCGTGGCAGCAGGAGCCTTTTTCTTGGTTTCTGCCGCAGCAGGAACCTTTTTCTTCTCTTGAACACCCTCCATGGTTCCAGCTGGAAAAGAGCTGTTCCTGAAAATTTTTAACATACTAATAATTATTTAATTTCTAGAAAGCACAAGATATAAAATACATTCAGAAAATAAGTTAACAAATGAGCTATGTCTAGTTTCTGGTTCAAAAGCTTTCAATTATATAAGGAAAGGTTATTTTGCTCACATATTTACACACATTCACACACGTGTGCACAACATACATTCACATCTAAAATGTATCTTGCTCTTCCCCTAACTCTTCATCTGACTAACTCCAATTTATTTTTATTTTATTTTTATTTATTTTATTATTTATTTTTAATTTATTTTTACATTTTCCCACAAACATTTACTTTACATATCAAAAAATTTTAACTCATACTCCATAGTTCTTGAAAGTTAATAAACAATTT
>NW_006159915.1:665758-667272 GCF_000334495.1 Tupaia belangeri chinensis
CTACTCAAATTGTTGAAAAGCAAATGCCCAGTACACTAGTCACACATAAACCCTCTCAATTCAGCCCTGCCCAAGTATGTTCTGTGATATACCATCTGCTAGCAAAGATCAGTCTCTTTTTCTTCCTTCAACGTCTTTCTCAAGATAATTCTCTCGTGTGGTTGCTCTTTTGCAATCTCTACTGATCACAATGCTAGGCTGGAAAAGTCCAGGTTATTTTATGTTATACATTCTTTCATGTATCTTCTCTAATCCTCTGTGCCAGACAGAACTATTTAGGATACCAGGCCATTTTTCTAAGAGCTTCTGTTAGCTTAATTGAGATCCACCTTAGTTCCCTAGTTTTCTGATTAATCTTCAGATATGACATTCCAGTCAAAGCCCTGTCTAATAATGAGTATTTCTTATTTCTGAATCAATGCAACAAGCATTATTGAAATTATGCAAATAATCCTCCCACAAAATAAGAATATTTCCAAATATTTTCCAATTCCAGAGGGATCAGGAAGGAAGAAAAGTTGGTTTCCATTTAAAGAAACAAACAAGAAATAATATTTTAACATATTGCTAAACCTATTGACAACTGAAAAGAAAGTAAACTGTTTAAACTGGGAAAACAAAGCATAGTAAAAGAATAGTCAGTAATGTTTTACTCAAAAGTCATAAAATTCTATTTTACCAGTTCAGTCTTATGTTCAAACTCCCTTCTGTTGAATATGCAGTGTTGCTGTGGTCCAATCTTTCCATTTAAATCCTGGAAGTTAACATTCTACGTTGTTATTGATATTTCCTGTCCCTAGCATTAAATTGGTCATTTTCTTGGTTGCCTTTTGTTCTTATTTCTGTATGTATCTTTAGTTTCACTGGTCAAGCACTCCTTTCAGAATTTCTTGAAGAGTGGGTCTACTACTGGCAAATTCATACTTCACATTTTGAATTAAGTATGCCTTCCTTAGCTGGAAGTTTCATGAGCCTCTTCACAGTTTTTCATAACATATTCTTCACAGTTTTTCACAACACTGAATTTGTCCTTACATACAATGGAAGTTTTATCTGTCTCCTCCCTAGACAATAAGCATAAAAAGGTTGGACACACTGGCATAGTGTCTAGCATGGAATATGAGCTCCAGAAATATTTGCAGCTGGCAAAGACTCTAAAATGCTATGTAAGGCACTATGGCAGAGAGAAAAGCAAAGTGCGATAGGCAAGTAATAAAAAAGCACATTTTGTGTGGGTGCTCACTAAAAGGCTCTATGTCAAATTTGAAGCAGGCCTTCAAAGATGAGTATGTGTGCTGAATGTGGGACTTCCTAGACACACGTTGAGAAGGGAAATAAATAGAATGCACTAGTAGAAACATGAATGATCAGGGCTACCATGTCCATTAGACTTAGCAGACCCAGTACCCAGAGCCCAAGTTACTGTAGAGATGCATAGCCTGTTTTAAATGTTAATTTCTTTCTCTCTTTCTTTCTTTCTTTCTTTCTTTCTTTCTTTCTTTCTTTCTTTCTTT
>NW_006159915.1:667612-737425 GCF_000334495.1 Tupaia belangeri chinensis
TAATGAATCTAACATAGGCTAATGTAGACATAAAATGAGCTTTATAATATTGCTTTTTGGAGAAAGGATTTCACAAAGGTATAAGTACCAAAGGTGAGAGTCACAGTGTTAGTATTTTGGCTAGAACCGAGCACCAGAATAGAAAATCTCAGGCTGGACTCAGGTCAAGGAGAGCTACTCAAATTGTTGAAAAGCAAATGCCCAGTACACTAGTCACACATAAACCCTCTCAATTCAGCCCTGCCCAAGTATGTTCTGTGATATACCATCTGCTAGCAAAGATCAGTCTCTTTTTCTTCCTTCAACGTCTTTCTCAAGATAATTCTCTCGTGTGGTTGCTCTTTTGCAATCTCTACTGATCACAATGCTAGGCTGGAAAAGTCCAGGTTATTTTATGTTATACATTCTTTCATGTATCTTCTCTAATCCTCTGTGCCAGACAGAACTATTTAGGATACCAGGCCATTTTTCTAAGAGCTTCTGTTAGCTTAATTGAGATCCACCTTAGTTCCCTAGTTTTCTGATTAATCTTCAGATATGACATTCCAGTCAAAGCCCTGTCTAATAATGAGTATTTCTTATTTCTGAATCAATGCAACAAGCATTATTGAAATTATGCAAATAATCCTCCCACAAAATAAGAATATTTCCAAATATTTTCCAATTCCAGAGGGATCAGGAAGGAAGAAAAGTTGGTTTCCATTTAAAGAAACAAACAAGAAATAATATTTTAACATATTGCTAAACCTATTGACAACTGAAAAGAAAGTAAACTGTTTAAACTGGGAAAACAAAGCATAGTAAAAGAATAGTCAGTAATGTTTTACTCAAAAGTCATAAAATTCTATTTTACCAGTTCAGTCTTATGTTCAAACTCCCTTCTGTTGAATATGCAGTGTTGCTGTGGTCCAATCTTTCCATTTAAATCCTGGAAGTTAACATTCTACGTTGTTATTGATATTTCCTGTCCCTAGCATTAAATTGGTCATTTTCTTGGTTGCCTTTTGTTCTTATTTCTGTATGTATCTTTAGTTTCACTGGTCAAGCACTCCTTTCAGAATTTCTTGAAGAGTGGGTCTACTACTGGCAAATTCATACTTCACATTTTGAATTAAGTATGCCTTCCTTAGCTGGAAGTTTCATGAGCCTCTTCACAGTTTTTCATAACATATTCTTCACAGTTTTTCACAACACTGAATTTGTCCTTACATACAATGGAAGTTTTATCTGTCTCCTCCCTAGACAATAAGCATAAAAAGGTTGGACACACTGGCATAGTGTCTAGCATGGAATATGAGCTCCAGAAATATTTGCAGCTGGCAAAGACTCTAAAATGCTATGTAAGGCACTATGGCAGAGAGAAAAGCAAAGTGAGATAGGCAAGTAATAAAAAAGCACATTTTGTGTGGGTGCTCACTAAAAGGCTCTATGTCAAATTTGAAGCAGGCCTTCAAAGATGAGTATGTGTGCTGAATGTGGGACTTCCTAGACACACGTTGAGAAGGGAAATAAATAGAATGCACTAGTAGAAACATGAATGATCAGGGCTACCATGTCCATTAGACTTAGCAGACCCAGTACCCAGAGCCCAAGTTACTGTAGAGATGCATAGCCTGTTTTAAATGTTAATTTCTTTCTCTCTCTCTTTCTTTCTTTCTTTCTTTCTTTCTTTCTTTCTTTCTTTCTTTCTTTCTTTCTTTCTTTCTTTCTTCCTTTCTCTTTCTTTCTTTCTTTCTTTTTCTTTCTTTCTTTCTTCTTTTTCTTTCTTTCTTAGAGAGACAAAGAGATAGAAAGCGAGAAATCACCCCCCCCCAGGGGGAATGGCCATGCCACAAGCCCTTCTCCTCCATTCTCTTCTCAAGATCTTGGGCATGCATGCACACATGCCCGGCATGAGTTTAAGCCATCGGGTCTGGTACATGAACCGTGGCCAACTACATGGGCAGTCAGCGACATAGCCATTATGCTAACTGCTGGCCCCTAAATGTTAATTTCTTAATAATAAGAAAAAATATATAAGAATGAATGTATAAGAATGAATCCAACATATGCTAATGTAGACATAAAATGAGCTTTATAATATTGCTTTTTGGAGAAAGGATTTCACAAAGGTATAAGTACCAAAGGTGAGAGTCACAGTGTTAGTATTTTGGCTAGAACCGAGCACCAGAATAGAAAATCTCAGGCTGGACTCAGGTCAAGGAGAGCCCAGATGATAGGCTGAAGAGGTTCTTCAATTTTGGCTTTGATGTTCAGAGCCTGTTTATGTCAACCTCTTGCTTCTAAAAGACTTTAGAAAGAGAATTTTTGCAGGAATAGGACTGGATGGCTTTTGAATAGGGTGATCAGTTAGGAGCTTTTTGCATTGACTCACATGAGCATTAAAGAGATTACAGAATAAAGAAATGGATATTATTAAAATGATTAAAATTCAGGTAGTTACACATACATTTTGAATCATATACAGAAGATCTTTGTCTTCCCAATAGAAAACCCCCAAAGTCATAGTGATCTATTTGTAATTTCTATGATTAGAGGAGAGGAGGTTCTAGGAGAGGAGGAACATGGTACATCTTATTTCCATATTCTATCAATCTTTCTGTTGTAACAGTCAAGAAAAGAAAGTTAGATCTTGTGAAAATGTTAAAACTATCATAACCAGAACTAGGTCCCTGATCAAGCCATCCCAATTGTCAAAGCCTGAATATGTGACAAATACTTTCCAATTGTTTGACTGTTGGATTATTCTGCAAAGCAAAACCAAAGTAACAATAGATACATGAATTACAACTTAATTAAATGTTCATTTAAAATGTTATTAATTATTCTAAATGGGGAGATCTCTGTCTATGGTATATAACTAACTGAATGTACATGTATAATCGTAACTCATGTATTTATACATAGCAGTCATTGACATACAGAGAAAGCTACAATTATATAAAAGCACGTGATATGCACTGAGTGCATTGGTATTGTATGTAAATGTGTTAGCTTTCTCACTGAGTAATTTGTGCACCTAATATGTGCCAACTCTTGTGTTAGAAATACAAAGTGAGCACAACCAATATGGCATAATTCAGGTACTAGGAAAGCACCTAACCTAACAGGAAGATTAAAGCAAGAACACACTAAGGCAAGGTGATGTTTGCATCAAGTCTTGAAAAAGAAAATGTTAGCCGGGTAGAGTATAGCCAGAGAGCATAAGCCTTTGTTAAAGGCACAGGGATTACACTTGTATTTAAAAGACGTTGTTAACTTAGTGTATCTATGGAGTGTGATGATCATATGCAAGGTGATGTTTGCATCAAGTCTTGAAAAAGAAAATGTTAGCCGGGTAGAGTATAGCCAGAGAGCATAAGCCTTTGTTAAAGGCACAGGGATTACACTTGTATTTAAAAGACGTTGTTAACTTAGCATCAGTGTATCTATGGAGTGTGATCATATTTTAAAAAAATCAATGAAGTGGGGTGGCTCCATAGCCCAGTGGTTAAGGAAGTCAGATGGCACATGGGCTGCCACCGCAGTTTGAATCCTGGCCCCAGAGGCTTGGGAAACATGATGAGCACATGTACGCGAGTGTTCTAAATCCCAGCAGGATGGAGAAAGGGAGGAAAAGGGATTGTGGCATGACCACGTCCCATTGGGGGTGCTTTCTTCCTCTCTCTGTCTTTCTCTCTGGTGAGTATACACACCTTCTGACGATTAAAGGAAAGCATAAAGGTTATGAATTCCTTGATGCTAAAAAGAGAAAACATTCACTGTGTGGTATTGACGATTAAATTAGCTGCTTTTCTGGAGATTAGAGATTGTCTACCTTGGTGGCAGAGGAACAGACTAAACGAATCTCTTAGAAGCTTCCAAAACTCCAATTCTTTGATTTATTCACTTGAAAAGTATGAAGAATAATCACAGTGTTAAAACTCCTGAGGATATATTTAGTATTCTATAAGAGACACTAATGCTGTTTACCATAAAAAATTCATTATTCTATAAGATTATATGAAAACTGAAAGGTGTCAAAACATAACCATTCAACTGGTAGTTTTCAGAGGTGCCCATAATTTTATTAACAATAGTACTGAAAGAAATTCGGGGTAGAGTTTTCGAAACTGAGTCTCATTGGCCACTTGACAGCAGCTGAATTATTCCAGCATTTTGTGTTGCAACAGTTCTGTAGCTATATTCAAAATGTTGGGTTCAAGGTAGGAAATGAGTCTAAGTCGATGTTACTCTTGAGGTTAAAGGTCTGTTTCTTTCAATCAGTTCAAACTGACAGGCCTCCTGCCATCACCTCCTCCTTAGCCAAGCAGACGGGCCCTGGCCCTCAGTGTGAAAACATCTGTTGAATGAATTTATTGACTGGATCTTGTTTTTTCTCTCCCTTTCTCTATTTTTTTTCCCCTTTTTCCTTCACACCGTTTATTATGTCTCTGACCTGATGAACTTAATTTGTTGACATGTCACTCTCAGTGTCTCCCTCAATCCTCGTCTCACGTTTCTTTCTACTGTGCTCTTTTCCCGGCAGCCGCCCTGCCTGGAGGCCCAGCACCCACGTGCACTCTCGGTGCGCCAAACGCAGCTGGCTGCGGTTGGCGTGGATGGATTGCAGAAACATCGTCTTCTCTCCAGAACTCATTCTTCTCCTGCTGCCTCCATTTTACCTCACCCAGCAATGGACCGCCCCTTCCAGCCTGGCTGTGTAACTGGTAGGAATCCCTGAAGACTCTCCCTAATAGGCAGGCTAAATGCGCTGTTCTTGTAGGATTAACCGATTTAAATGCTCGGAATAACTCCTATACTAGAACGCCCCCTTTTACCCAAATTTTATGAGGTTATATTGGCCATAAGACAAATAGCACATCTGATAAATCTAGGGCTTAGTATTAATAGCCTCATAAATCGTTATCATTCAAGGGCCTGGAAAGTACATCAACAGGTGCATGGTCCCTTTTGGAAATAAAAATCCCTACCACATTCTTTAGCAGTATTCCTCAGTCTCTTACCTTCTAGTAGCCTGGCCACTAGGGAATTTATGATTCTTGGCTTCCCCATTTGACTTTAAAGCTTGCCCCTTCCCCAATTTATTTCCTTATTATTTTGCTCCATTGATTTCTTCTGATATCTCATGCAAATGACTCAATAGTACCAAGGCAATAGTACCAAGGCAAACCTTGCTTGATTCTATGTATGCCAGTTTCATTTCCATTTATTATAGTATTCTAGCTGGGTTTTTATTTTGTTTTGTTTTGTTTTATTTTTTTTTTTTCCCTATCACCTGCCAGAAAGAAGGGGTGGGCTATGGGGACTGGAGGGGAGAAGGAAAAAGCACACCCTCACTAGGACATGGTCATGACAAAATCCTTTCTCCCTCACTAGGACATGGTCATGACAAAATCCTTGCTCTTTCATCGTGTTGGGATTTGGGGCACACACACTCTGCGTGTGTTTCAAACCACCAGGGCTGGGATTTGAACCATGATCACACATGTGGATCCAGCTCCCTTACCCACTAGGCCATGAGGACAAACATCTGGCTGGGTTTTTAACCACCCTCTTCCTTTGCATGTAGCAGTATTGCGTATTTCAGAACCTGACTACAGTGGCAAACAAGCCAACCAATTCCAAGGCCAGAAGTTCAAGTCTAAAACACATGCCAAAAAAGTGAAAAAAAAAAAAATTAAAAAAAGGAGCAGTGCTCTTCACAAAGGAACTGTACTGTAAACACATGTGTGGATCATTACTCCTTTTGACTCCATTTTAGTTCAAATGCTCTCAAACTGTAGCTTATCAAATGAAAGATATTGTAGCCCAAGGAGACTCATGACTTAGATGTAGTAAGAGGGAAATTCCTATCTACCTTCCCCAAAGGCTCTCACAGGTTATCTGATTTATTTTTGAATCAATTTTGAGTACCCAGAGCTTGTTTTGGTGACTTCTATGACTTCATGTGATCCTTTGTGCTTGAAAAGTTAAAATACCTTTTTTTGATCCATGTACTCAAGCCTTGATATCTTTTATTTAAAAAATCAATGCATAAAATGTTCAAATGATTGAACTTTGATAGGCATCTTTAATAAGTATGTACAGGAGCTACTTTTTATAATGCGTTATACCACAAGACAACATTCCGTACTAGGATCTAGAGGCTGGATATATTTCTTTCACCACACAGACCACTACCTCTGATCCCTCTGTTTCCTGGAGCATAGCAAACATGCCTGATATCCCAGACAGCTGAGGGTCGCAGAAGCCTTTTGGATCAACCACACCTGGTGCATGTGCATTCAGAGAGTTTTTGCTCAAAACCAGATACATGATATAGGAGACTACTTTTGGCATGTAGCAATAGCAATAACCTTTAAGAATTACTTTTCAATCCTTTCTCCTGAAAGTGTCTTTCATTCTGATGTAACATTTCAAAGAACACTCAACAGCAACCATCCTATCGTAATGCCATTTCTATTGACTAATTTCCTTAATTAAAAAGTGGGTTTAGTTTCATGTTGATGCTACTGTGTATGTATACTGCTGTTAATTGTTGTAATCCTGTAGAGTTTCTTTCTTTGTTAAGAGGGGTGGTTCTTTCCTGACATGCTTTTCTCTACTTTTCATATTCCTTTGACAGGAATGAAGCATGTTCTCTAAATATTAGAAAGATTTTGCCAGTTTGAGGAAACAGTATTGCGAAATATTCAGGGTTTATAGGTCTTAGAAAGATCCAGGTGAAAGGGCGGAATGGTAATCTAATAACATAAATATCGTTTGAACTTGATCACTGAAACTGAAGACTGGGCCGTTTCAGATAATTAGTTTCTTTTCTCTTTATGTCAGCCTTTTCATATTTATCAAAGCAAATATTCCAAAAATAAATAAGGAAATGAACTTAACGTTGTTTACATATTTAATGGTTTGATGAGACAGTTTCTTGCCCAAATACTAGATTATATCAATTTATATAGTTTTTCTTTCTTTCTTTTTTTTTTTTTTTTTTTTTTTAGGGTTTTGCCATACAGCATGCACCAGAGAGAGGCAAAGAGAAGGAATGTGAGAAATCACCCTCCCCCCCCCCGGGGGGATGGCCATACTGCAGTCCTGTCTCCATTTTCACACATGCATGGCATGATTTTCAAGCCACTAGGTCCAAGATCCTAAGTGTGGTCAGCCATGTGGGAGTCTAGTGCCTTAACCACTGTGCCACCTGCTGGTTCATCAATTTATAATTTTTAAAATACAGGATTTTGCATTTAACAGGCATTCAATAAAATTGAGTTGAATCAGCATATTGATTACATAGTAAACACGTGAATTCATTAGTTCAAATTTGAATACACTGATATTGAAAGCTACTTAGTAATTACAGAATGACTTGCTGATTTGTAAGGTGTATGTATCTGAGTAGGAAAAAAAACTGTTTATTGGCTTACTAGAACAAAAAAAAGTTGCAGTATCACACTTAAATTCTTATAAGAAAAAGGTGCAATAATTTTTAAAAAATTCTTGCAGTGTTTATAATTTATATCCACTAAAATCTACTCCACTGACATTGGGATTAAAAATACTTATTTGAGGGACCAGCAGTTAGTGTAATGGCTATATTGCTGGACTCCCACCACAATTTGAGTCCTGGACCTGGTGGTTTAAACTCACGCCGGGCATGTGTGCTTGCGTGTTCAAGATCCCAAGAGGAGAATGGAGGAGAAGGGATTGCGACATGGCCATCCTCCCTGGGGGGTGATTTCACACTTTCTGTCTCTCAGTCTCTCTCTGTTTTTCTGGTGAGTGCATGCGCCCTATAGCAAAAACCTTTCCCCCCCAAAAATTATTTGATTGATTAATTTAGTGCTATTAAGAAAAGAAATTCACCATCTTCCCTCTGCTTCTCCACATGTTTCTCCAGCTTTTATCCAGGCTTGTGTTTTCTCTGTAACCTTATAATCCAAATTCTCAAAACTCACGTTAATGTTTCTAATCTTTTTTTAAATAATTATTTATTTAATTTTATTTATCATTATTATTATTTTAAAATTTGACACAGGTACTCACCAGAGAGAGAGAGACAGAGAAAGTAAGAAAGCAAAAAAGCAAGCCACCTGGTCTGGAACTCGGACCACAGTAGGCCATGTGGGATTCTAGTGCCTTAACCACCATGCCACCTGCTGGCCTTAGTGTTTCTGTAATTTTGATTTTAGATTTGATTTTAACCCTTAAGGTTTCATTTCTAACATGTTTGAAAATATAGATTTTCAAGCATTTAACTCCATTCTTTTGACTTTTTAGTGTCTGTTTTCTTATTTCTTAAAAATAGTTTGACAGAGAGTTCATGAGTTCACAGAGAGAGACAAAGAGACAGGGAGAGGTAGAAGGCACCCTCCAATGAAGTACAGGCACACCTCAATCCTTTCTTCTCCAATTCTTCATTCTCTGCATGCACATACACATGCCTGGTGCATTGTTCAAGCCTCCAAGGCTCAGATTTGAACCACAATTGGCCATAAGGGATCCTACTTCCTTAACCGCCAGGCTGTGGCACCAGCCCTTATTCCTGTTTCTTATAGATATATTAAAATATTCAAAAATGGCATTCAAGTATGTTCTTTGGGAGAAAAAATAAAAACCTCATACACCTACTAGCTGTTCAACTAAAAAGCAAGGAAAGAAGAAACAAATGCATTCTAAATGTAGGTGGTATGCCTAAGCCGTTCTGTAAGAGCTCTTGTTTTTGTTACAACTGAAAAGTTATTTAAAACAAGACTCACGTAATTTTCAAGAGACATTGTTCAAGTGTACATGACCCGTGGATCCACAGGACCCCTCAGCAGCCAGCTCCATTAGGCACATATATCCCTTATTGTAAAGAGTAAAACAATGCTCGAAGGGTAAACGTTGAGTTTAGTCAGTTAGTGAAAGATGAAGTCTCTAGTTCATTTCCAGTGTGGATTTGAATGGACCCCCAGATAGAGGCTAAGATATGGCCAGTAGCTAATGGTGCTGGAAAGAAATGGATGAGGAGATCTCCAGGGTGGACAAGAGGAGCATGAGTTCCTGCCGCTCTAATGATGATGAAGAGTGTGTGTTCCAGAGCCAGGTTGCCATATTCTCAAATGGGTCAATTGTTATACTAAACTAATATTGGATAATACTCAGTTTAAGAGGTATTTTATCATTCTATTTAAAGATAAGGCATGATGGGACCAGCAATTAGCATAATGGCTGTGTCGCTTAACTCCCATGTAGTAGACCACAGTTCGAGTCCTGGACCCAGTGGCTTAAACTCATGCTAGGCACGTGTGTGCGCGTGCCCAAGGTCCCAAGAGGAGAATGGAGGAGAAGGGCATGACCCGTGGATCCACAGGACCCCTCAGCAGCCAGCTCCATTAGGCACATATATCCCTTATTGTAAAGAGTAAAACAATGCTCGAAGGGTAAACGTTGAGTTTAGTCAGTTAGTGAAAGATGAAGTCTCTAGTTCATTTCCAGTGTGGATTTGAATGGACCCCCAGATAGAGGCTAAGATATGGCCAGTAGCTAATGGTGCTG
This sequence comes from Tupaia belangeri chinensis, assembly GCF_000334495.1. Taxonomy (NCBI): domain Eukaryota; kingdom Metazoa; phylum Chordata; class Mammalia; order Scandentia; family Tupaiidae; genus Tupaia; species Tupaia belangeri. Next base: position 677,153 of record NW_006159915.1, read on the forward strand.
GAAAGAAATGGATGAGGAGATCTCCAGGGTGGACAAGAGGAGCATGAGTTCCTGCCGCTCTAATGATGATGAAGAGTGTGTGTTCCAGAGCCAGGTTGCCATATTCTCAAATGGGTCAATTGTTATACTAAACTAATATTGGATAATACTCAGTTTAAGAGGTATTTTATCATTCTATTTAAAGATAAGGCATGATGGGACCAGCAATTAGCATAATGGCTGTGTCGCTTAACTCCCATGTAGTAGACCACAGTTCGAGTCCTGGACCCAGTGGCTTAAACTCATGCTAGGCACGTGTGTGCGCGTGCCCAAGGTCCCAAGAGGAGAATGGAGGAGAAGGGATTGCGGCGTGGCCATCCCCCCTGGGGATGTTGGTCTTTTTTCTGTTCATTTATTTATTTAATGAAAGATGTTTTCCCAAGTAGAGGCTGATTCCAGCTGATATTTCATTTTCAGTTACCAATATTATTTTTGCTTCGGAAAGCCTTCTTTGGATGCTAAATCCAAGTTGAATCTATTTATAGTCCTTTATAGCAGAGGAATTTTTCTCAAAAATGATCATTATTATTTAACTTAAGAATAGTATTCCAATGGCCTATGTATGAGGGGAGAGAATGTGTTCTGTTCTCTCTAATCCTGGCAGTTAGATACATGCCTAACACATGGAGGATGCTCAAAATGTGTGTTAATTGTAGAATAAACACACAAATGAATAATGAAATGAAATGAGAGGCAGAAGTCATGAATTGCACAAAATTATACAATAAGATCATTAGCACATTAAGTGAAATTTGAGGAATTGTTTATATTTTTGTTAATTGAAAACTTGATACGTAATTATTGAAGGCAGTTTTAGAAATCTAGAAAACAATGAAGAATCACTCATTTTTCTTTAACTGAGAAGTAACCATAATTGCATTATGGTTATCCTTATTTTTAGTAGTTTTTTTCATCTTCCTGTGAGCCTCTCTTTAACAGAATAAGGACATGTTACCTGCGGATTTGTGTAAATATCTGTAATTATGTGTTTATGTGGGTGTGTGTATAAATGTGTGGGTGCATGTGTTTGTGTGCATGTATGTTTGTGTGTGTATTTAAGACCTTTCAGAGTAACTTCTATTGCTACTTACATCAAAATGGAGAGACTAGGTTCCTTTTGATAGGTAGTATTTTAAAGAATTATTTATTTAATTAAAAAATGTATTATTATTATTATTATTATTATTTAATTTGACCAGAGGATGGAGAGAGAGAGGGAGAGAGAGAGTAAGAAAGCAAATCACTGGGTCGAGGACTCGAAGAGGGAGAGAGAGAGTAAGAAAGCAAATCACTAGGTCGAGGACTCGAACACAGTCAGCCATGTGGGAGTCCAGCATCTTAACCATCATACCACCTACTGGTCCCTGATCACTTATTTTTAAAATTGCTGTTCTCAAAGATATGTGCTTGAAAGTTTTCCTAAATATCTCCTCCAAGACTTGCCTTTCTAGTTCTCATTGAAGGTGATGAACTAGCTACCTGTTGGCCCAGCTGCAGTGGTACAGTTATAACACATCACGCTGCCATGTTGGAGCAGCAGGAAAGACTCATATCCTCAGACGCAGACTGATGGGGATACTTTTTTTTTTTAATCTGAAAAGTCTGGAAATGCTGTCAACTGCAAGAGGTTTAACAAGGGGTTTAACACTAGAGAGAGAATTCTGAGAACTTAAATGTTTTCCTTTGTGAGCAGCCTAGATTTTTTTTCTCCCCCTCCCAGAGCCTCATTGTGTGTTTTTTTAGCATGTGAATTATAAAAACAGTTTTATGATAAATGCTTGCAGTTACATAAATTGAGCAAGTGTCTCTTTGTACTTATAGAAAACTTCAATTATTCCTTTCATTTCATTAGTCTGATTTCCAACTCAGGAGAAACTACATTATGTTCGATTATTTTTTTCTTTGGACTTTCATCTCATTGTGCACATCCCTTGAGTTTTTGACATTTGTATCTGGTTTCTGAAATATAAATACCATTCTCTATTGTTTTTCGTCTATGTCTCTGGTGTATGTTTTTAATTTCTCCATATCTACTTTTCTTTACTCATTCCACTGGTTTTTAAATTTAGTTTTATCTCTCCCTTTAGCTTTTGGCTCCTATTTTATATGGCCAGTCTCTTTTAATATTTAAGGATGCCAATACCTTTTCTATAATTTTATTTGGGTTTCTAGAATAAATCCTGCTCTCTGAGGTAAGTACATGAAAGATATTTCCTTTATCATTTCTGTAGTATATTCTCCTAGGCTTTTTTCTTTTCTTATTTTTATGCTTACTCATTTTTGAATGTAGGAAAAATTTTCCAGATATTTTGCCAATAAATGTCTAGTGAATTGTGCTTGGCTTTACTTTTTGCCAACTTACATGCTCATAGAATCTCCTTCTGGCTTTGTAGTTAGATGGCAATGCTTGATCTAATTCCGAGACTCCAGCAGACTTCAGTATGGCGTTAGTTGGAAGGCCTATGATGGGAATTTCTTCTAGCTACTTCCTTTCAGGTTGAGTCTTAACAAAACTGTCGGTCTAAGAAAATGCTACTTGTTTAGTGAAGCAATTTACTAATTTTTAAAAATCACTTTTAGATGTTAGATCATTTGCTTGTGAGACACATCGAGTTTCTTACATAATTAAAAAATCCACTGTTTGGTATTTTTATTTATATCTTCCTGTTAAAAGATATTATAGCAGGGCCAGCAGGTGGCATGGTAGAAAGGGTGCTGAACTCCCACATGGCTGACTGCGGTTCAAGTCCTGGACTTGTTAGCTTCCTTTCTCACTTTCTCTTTCTTTCTCTGGTCAATTTTTTTTTCTTTTTGGAGAAATTTTTGCTACAGGGTGCATGTGCTCGCGAGAAAGATAGAGAGAGACAGAGAGACAGAAAATGAGAAATTACCCCCATGGGAGGATGGCCACGCCACAATCCTTTCTCCTCCATTCTCCACTTGGGATTCTGGGCACACCTCCACATCCACCTGGCATGCGTTTAAGCCATTGGGTCTGGGACTTGAACCATGGTTGACTACATGGGAGCTGAGTGACATAGCCATTATGCCAACTGCTGGTCCCTCTCTGGTCAATTTTAAAAATAATCATAAATAAAATTAAATAACTATTTTTTAAAAGAAAATATTATAGAAAATTTTATAGACGGTAAAATGTAAAGAATATGGTAGGAATTTAAAAAATGAGACAAGTAAGCCTTATATGTAAATTAGTGTTACAAGTAGAAAGAGTAATAACAGCAGTATTGAGTATGACTTGGAAATTGTTAGAAATAATCTTTGACTTGGGACCTGCAGTTAGTGTGATGGCTGTCACTGGACTCCCATGTAGTTGACCACGGTTTAATTCCTGGACTCGGTGGCTTAAACTCATGCCAGGCTCGTGTGTGTGCGTGCCCAAGATCCCAAGAAGAGAATGGAGGAGAAGGGATTGTGGCATGGCCATCTCCCAGGGGGTGATTTCTTGCTTTCTGTCTCTCCGTCTTTCTTTGTCTTTCTAATGAGTGCATGTGCCCTATAGCAAAACCTCTCAAAAAAAAAAAAAAAAAAAAAAGAAGAAGAAATGATCTTAGATTCAAAATAGTCCCTTCTATCAATTTATCAGTTTATGTAGTTCTACCACTATTGAGTCATTCTTTCTTTTAAAATCATTTTTATTTTTAAGATATTTTCTTTTTTAAAGGTTCATGAACTTGCTGAGAGAGAGAGAGAGAGAGACAGAGAGAGAGAGAAAGAAAGTAAGAAATCATCCCCTGGGGGATGACCATGTCACAGTCCCTTCTCCTTCATTCTCTTCATGGGATTTTGGGCATGTATAAGCACTCAGCATGATTTTCAAGCCTCTGGGTCTGGGACTTGAACTGTGCTTGACCAGGTAGTAGTCCAGTAACTTAACCACTACTCTACCTTCTGGGCCTCAAGAGACTTTCTTTGACCTTCTTTCTTCATATTTTTTTTCCTTCTTACCAGAGTTTGTTTTTGGTTTGTTTGTTTAAACATGCCATATAACCATATTTGTACATATATGGCTTTTACTACGAGATCACAAATTAAATGGAATAAAGTGAAGCTGTTGGGACTTAGAACATAGCTAGCATTTCCTAACAGTCTACTGACTGTGTCTTTCAGGAGAAATGTTATATACATTTGTTCTATGCCATAATGGTTGATACTCTAGTCCCTTAGCCCCTGGTAAGAATTGCTTAGCAATATGTTAGGAAGGTGAGAAACATAAGGCAGTGTCAGAAATGCAGTATACAGTTGAATGTTAGTAGCTAGGAACCAAGACTGATTATAAACCTAATGACATGAAATGGATAGTATGGCTGAAAAATTGTTTACCTGTAATGATTGAAAAACAGGAGAGACCAGCAGTTGGCGTAATGGCTATGTCACTGGACTCCCATGTAGTTGACAATGGTTCAAGTCCTGGACCTGGTGGCTTAAACTCATGCCAGGCACGTGGGTATGAGTGCCCAAGATCCTGAGAAGAGAATGGAGGAGAAGGGATTGTGGTGTGGCCATCCCCCCCAGTGGGAGGGAGGGTGATTTCTCGCTTTCTGTCCCTCAGTCTCTCTCTTTCTGGCGAGCGCATGTGCCCTATGGCAAAAACCTCTCCAAAAAAGAAAAACAGGAAAGATACTATATTACCAGTTTCAAATGCATTATTTCACTAAAACAAACCAAAACTTAAAGCCATACACATCATGAAGTCCAAGCTTGGCTAAAAAATTTAGAAAAGTTTTTCAAGAGGCTCTTTGCTCCTTTCTATTTCTTTTCATAAGAAAACATACTACTAGGGTTTAAAATACAGATAAAGATTTTGCTTCTTTGTATATTTTTTCATATCCCAAGTTTAACTCCTATTCTATTGATCAGGAGAAAGATTAATAATCAACTGGCTTATGTTGCAAAGGGTAATCAGTGGGGCAATAAGGGCCAAATAAAAATAAGAGTCTATGGGACCAGCAGTTAGCGTAATGGCTATGTTGCTGGACTCCCACATAGTCGACCGTGGTTCGCATCCCGGACCAGGTGGCTTAAAACTCATGCCGGGTGCGTGTGTGTGCGTGCCCAAGATCCCAAGAGGAGAATGGGGGAGAAGGGATTGCGGCGTGACCATCTCCCTTGGGGGGTGATTTCTTGCTTTCTGTCTCTCTGTCTCTGTCTGTCTGTCTGGTGAGCGCACGCACCCTATCGCAAATACCTCTCCAAAAAAAAAAAAGAAAAAAAGAGTCCTTAGGACTCACGTAGAAGAGCAGCCTTATTTCCCGCCATCTAGTCCTAATAGGTCTTTGTTTCTGAGGGAAAGGGGAGGGCAGACACACACGGAGAGAAGGAATGGCGATGAAGGATGAGTTAGAGTCTCACCTTGCAGTGTACCTGCTAACACCTCATCATTAAGATGAGTCAGGAATGGTTTTGGATATCACATTCTATTTATTTCCTGTTAAATTCAAATATCTTTCCAAGAGCTCCTGGACTTTGTATTATAAACTTTGGATACCTGGCAATAATTTTCAGCTACCATAACCTGTTTCACCATTTTGATTTTCTCTTGGCAGTGGGTCACGGGGAAAATGCAATTAAAAGGAAAAATTGCTATGTAAGGGAAACCTAGCTATGTTAAGAGATGAAATAGTGAAAAAGTTAAGCAATGTTATGGTTAGAATCTCTGCTCTTAAAGAGTATATTTGCCAAATAAAATGGATTGTATGTTTTTGTTTCTGTGGCATTATCATTATGTATTTTATTCTATGTAGCATAAGAAATTGTAGTTGGAAACTTGTTAAATAGTTCCTGTTGTGTAATAGCAACTCATAAATACTGTGCTTGATAAATCTAAATCGTGAAGACAAGTTTATTCATTTTAATATCTGAGTGTTATTCTTTTTATTCACTAGCCTGCTTTATTTTCTGCCTTCCTTCCTAGTTTTTATTTGAATTTACTGAAAAATATTTATTAATATTGGACTTTGTACAAATAACACACGGAAATATATAATTGATAAAACAAATGCCTGTATTAGTGGTGTTTGCCAGTAGAAAGATAAGACATATGAAATAAAAAGTATTAAAAAATAAGGCTATGAAAACATCAGCAGTCCCAGGAGATTCACCAATTCAGTTTATCAAGGAAAGTTTTTATAAGGGAACTATCTCACCTAGTTCTTAAATCTATTAATTTATTTATGGTTTTCATTCATTCATTAAAATAACTTTTTTTTTCTTTTTTCTTTTTCTTTTTTTTCCTTTTTTTTTTTTTTTGGAGAGGTTTTTCACTACAGGGCACGTGCGCTCGCCAGACAGACAGAGAGAGAAACATAGAGACAGAAAGCAAGAAATCATCCCCCAGAGGAGATGGTCACACCGCAATCCCTTCTCCTCCATTCTCCTCTTGGGATCCTGGGCATGCACGCACACGTGCCCGGCGTAAGTTTTAAGCCACCGGGTCTGGGACACGAACTGCGGTCAACTACGTGGGAGTCCAGCGACATAGCCATTACGCTAACTGCTGGTTCCCTCATTAAAAGAACTTTTGAAGACCTTTTTTATTCCAAGAATGGTTACAGACACTGAGAGTTCAGAGGTAAATATTACAACAATAGTCTGTTCTTTCATAGGTCTTAGCGTCAAGTGAAGAAAATATACAATTAAAACTGTCCAATTACATAATTGTGGAAAGCTCTGAAAGAAACCTAGAGAAAGGTATTAGGACATATAATAAGAGATCTAATTTAGAGGCCTCAGGAAATGCTTTGTTGAGAAAGTGATGTAAAAAGGGAGTCTTGGAGAGTAAAGAAGATTAGTGGATGAGGGCTGGAGTAATGGGCATCAGGAAGGATTTCTTCTGCAGATAGACAGCGTGTGTGAAGATCCCAAGGCTGCTGGGATTGTGACATTCTTGAGGAATGGAAGGAAGACCTTTGTAGGAGAAATAGATAAAAAGAGGAAGCTTTTATGGAGTGAAGCTGGAGACCTGGCCTTGCCTTGAGGAATTTCAGTCTCTTCAGTGAAGTTACTTGCAGGGTTTAAGCAACAGTAGCTACTGTTGTGTGGAATAGAGAGAAAGTCAAGGAGCCAGTTGCAAGGCTATCTTGGGAGTCCAGATTAGAGGTAATAGTCCCTTGGATGGGGTATGGTTTTGGCAGTGGAGATAAGGAGAAGTGAGTGATTCAAGATCTGTTATGGAGGGAAAACAGACACACTTTGGTTCATTGGAGTGAGAGGGTCAGGAGGACACTAAGGTTTCTGGCTGAGAAATGGCAGATCTTGATATTCTTTGGAATAATGAGGAATGCTGTGTGCAGTTTAAGATCATGAATTCAAATCTGAGACACTCTCATTGTAATAAAACCACGAGACATGGATGTGCAACTGAATATGTAAGAGTAAGTATGCCTCTCAGAAGAGAGAGCATGGCTGCGGATGAAACGGAGAATCAGGGGCTTGGCAGTGGGTTTTGAAGTCCTTTGAATCTTAAGAATGAATATTATTTGGACCAGTAGAATGATATTTTTATTTTAGACACAATTTTTACCACGTGGTATTAAAATACATACTTCATTCTTCTGCAATGATTTTAGTACCATCAGGGAGAATATTTTCCCCTCTTGAGTAACACTTCTCTAACATTGTAATATAAGTCAAGTGGAGAATAAAATGTATTTAATTAAACTTGCCTTACAATGTAAATAGTTGGACTTATATGTTAATGAGTAAATTTTTTTCTTTAATTTTCTTTATGGGTATTCCTCTTCCCACCCATTTTCCAGTAAATGCTTTTGAATGGCCACATATTAGAAGAGATTTGATGGGTTGAATCATTTCTTAAATGAAGATATTTTGTAAGTAACATGTTTTCCCAGTAAAAGATAGGGTTAAGTGTGGAAATATTTTAAACATGAGCCAAAGTTATAATTATCATCTAATTTCTTGCTTTAAAATTCTATTTTATGTGCTTAATAGTTCCTTTCATCAAAGTTTTATAAAATCTTTCCCATCGCAGGTTCTAACTGAAACATGAAACATGCTAACTCCTCATAATTGAATAACAGATTTTAATTCATTATCTATGTAATCTCTAGCAAAGCATATTACATTTGACTTTCCTTTTTTTAAAAAAAGGAAACACTTCAAATGTCTCTCCATGCTCTAAGATTTACAATATCCATATTGTTTACATAGTAGCATAAGTTTTGAGGAAAAAAAAAACAAAGAAGCAAAGAAGAAACTCTTTCTGCACAACTCTGAAGGAATTACTGAATAGCATAGAGAAGGAGTTGGAAAAATTTCTGTTTATTATAAGAATGTAGCCCTGATCTAAAGTAAGGATGGAATTGCTCATTAAATAAATTCAGAATTCACAGAGCCAGCTCATTTTGTGGTTTCAGTGATAAAATTAAAATGGCTGCTACACTGAACTCTGTGATTAACTATACTTCATGATGATTTAACATACTAGAAAGATTACAGTATTCTTTCTTTTATCTGAAGTTTCTCAAAATGTCACCATCTTCATCTCTTTAATAAACCGGGATCTGAATCCCGATTAACCAATGGGCTGATGTTTCTGCACACGTATGCAAATGAATAGGACTAAGTAGCTTTTATAAGATCCTGACAATTTGCTGATGTGTATTATTTCTCTCTTTGTAATATTTACATGAAAAAGAACACTTATTTTGGGACAATCATATTATCTTCTAACTTGTATTGTTACCTGGTATCGTGATTCAGCCTCTTGCTGTATTGTCTTTGTCTTGAAGGGATCGCCTACGATCCTCTGATGCTGAAACACCAGTGCATTTGTGGCAATTCCACCACCCACCCTGAGCATGCTGGACGAATACAGAGCATCTGGTCACGGCTGCAAGAAACTGGACTGCTAAATAAATGTGAGGTAATCCTGAATTGGCCACACTCTTTTACGTACTTACATAAATCATGTAAAGAGGCCAGTATTCATTTGGGTTGTAGTAGAAAAATGTTAGCCATGTAGTACAAACATAGTGATTGATGAACCATCGTAGACACAAGCAGCAGAACTTTCTACCTGACTCTGGGCTGGGCACACAGTAGGTCCTCAATCAATGTAGATGTATGCAGCAGCTGCCTGAAGTGTGTGCCCTGTTATTACAGCATTATTGTGAGCTTATGGTAGTATTCTTGTTTGCAGACAGGCATCATTTACTGAGTTAATACTCTGAGAAAACTCTTGGGGCAAATTGTTAAGTGCAAAGTAATTGCTATTTTTATTTGTTATAAGTTATATCTGAACTCTGATACACGCTGTTGATGCCTCATGGAAACACATCAATTTAAAGGATTACGTGTCCTCTTACTAAGACAAGTCACTTATTTTTATTGAAGTGGCTGATACTTTTATAATGTTATGGTGAGGCTTTGCATGCTTTAATTTTATCAATATTTCTTTAGACTTATTTCTGTGGATTTCTGGTGAGCACCATTTTCACTTAGAAAAATCTGTTTCTTTAGACTTTCAAAGGTTAAAAACAAAATTGATTTCAATTCAGAAAGCCTCCCATTGTCAAACTCGCAAAAATATGTAACAACCAGGAGAGGTTTGAGTTAGTTGCTTTACATGTCTACTATTGCCTAAAATCCAGAAACATTCTGCATTGATTCTAAAGCATTTAAAAATATTTCCCTCATATATTTTCCCACATTACTTTAACATTTATTAATTGGAATATTTTTTACTAGGTCTATCATATGTTCTAGACAAGTTCCAGCTGACCATGTCTGTTTTCTGAATTTATAAAATTTCACAAGATAGATATAGTCCCTGTCCTCATACACTAATATTTTAACATGTTGCTGTTGTACATTTATGCAGATCAATGAAGGAAAACCAACACAGTTTTCTTTTTCTTTTTTTGAAGGGGTTTTTGCTATATGGCATGTACACTCGCTGGAGAGACAGAGACAGAAAGGGAGAAATCACCCCCAAAGAGGAGATGGCCATGTCATAATCCCTCCTCCTTCATTCTCTTCTTGGGATCTTGGGCATGCGCACATATGTGCCCAGTATGAATTTAAGCTCCCAGGTCCTGGAATCGAACTTCCATTGGCTACGTGGGAGTTTAGTGGCATAACCATTACCCTATCTACTGGTCCTTCCAACATAGTTTTCATGTGCCTGGGAAAAATAACTAAATTGATCATATTTTGACTATAGTTATACATGAGAAAATTGATAGGCTAAGATCACATTAAATTCACTTTAACTTAAAGAGCAATCCTCTGTGAGTACTTTTCAGGATCTTAAGAAATTACATACATGCATTTGCATGTGCAAATACTAAGGGTCAGGCTTTTAAATATTCTTATATAGTTGTTTATATAGCTGACATCAATTTGCACTATCTCTGAAAACTCTCTATTATACATTATTTTTAGCAACTCAAAAACTAGTCAACATAATTCCTATTAAAATTCAAATTAGTTTTTAGTGATCATGTAAAAAATTTTGGCTGAATTAGAAGGACCAGCAGGTGGCATGGTGTTAAGGCTATGGACTACCACATGGCTTCCGTGTTTGAGTTCTGGACCTGACAGCTTGACACTCTTCTGAGATTTGTGTTCAAAATCTCAGAAGGAGAAGGGATTTGGCCATGGCCATCTGCGCCCTCCCCACCCCCAAGTGATTTTTCACTTTGCCTCTCACTGTCTCACTCCAGCCAGCACATGCATCCTATGGAAAGCAAAACAAAACAAAAAACCAAACAAAAAGCCTTAAAAAAAAGGAGGGGGGGGGGATCAGCAAATGGCTTAATGGTAATGTCAGTGGACTGCCATGTAGTTGACTGTGGTTCAAGTCCTGGACTCAGTGGCTTAAAACATGTCAGGTGCAAATGCGTGCATGCCCAAAATCCCAAGAGGAGAATGAAGGAGAAAGGATTGCAGCTTGGCCATACCCCGGGAGGTGATTTCTCGCTTTTTGTCTCTCTGTGGAGTGCATGCACCCTATAGCAAAAATCTCTCAAAAAAAAAAGAAAAGAAAAGAAAAGGAAAGAAAAGAAAAGGAAAGGAAATGGCAATGCTGAATGTTTTAAAGGTCAAGTATACATGCCTATATTTGATAGCATGAGTTATATTAGTCCAATTCTTTGCTGGAAACTTGTAAAAATAATTGACTTTTGACAATGAAGCTATTCATGCAGTGTGTTCATTTTTTTTTAAGAATATATCATTTTATTTAAAGATTTTCTCTTTGAAAAAAGAGGTAGATGATAGATTTCAACATCCAGGGAATAATTTTTTTTTCTGTATTAAATCATTGAAAATGCCTTTGATTATTTAGCAGTTGAAATTGTGAATAACCACACCAGAGTAATGTGTAAGGATTGTCTCACCAGTTGATCATATGCTTGTGGTGCAATTATCAAACGTGTTTGCTGTTTAAACCTCTGCTTTTGATCACATGTATCCGTTACCCACAAACCCCAAAGTGAAGGAAACGAGCTAGATTCTTTTCCTCTGGTTCTTTCCTGAGTGAACGTCTATTATTCATCTTGGCTGCTGGCATCCGTATTAGGTGGCAGAAAACTTTGCTATTCTTCAGTTAATTTTAGAGTTATCTCTATGCATTTCATGTTTTTGATGATGCGATTTGGAGGCGAAACCATCTCTATACAGTCCCAGATGGAGTAAATAAAGTCGACCAGCATGGAGACTTACTGTGGTGGTCTGATCTTGGATGAATACATTTATTTGTGTGAGCATTCCTGTCTCACCTCTACATCCTCTGTAGATGTTTTCCTGTGTGGCTGTTGTCCTCTACTTTTGCCAGCTGAGGCACTGCTGTTTACATTTTCCCACATTCAGTTCCTTGTTATATCCTGCAGCAACTGGCTAGGCCTCAACCATGCCAGGGTGACAGTGGCTGACCACAGCCTTCGAATGCATAGTTAGGTAACGGTATTCCTAAAATCTGTTCCCTGCAGGTCAGCTGTTTATGAAAAGAGCAGAAGTAGAAATACAGAGAATGTAGTATGATCTTAAAATGATAAGTTTATGGACCCAGCAGCTGGCGTCATGACTGTGTCATTGGACTCCCATGTAGTCAACCGTGGTTCGAGTCCCAGACCTGGTGGCTTGCTTTCTCACTTTTTTTCTCTCTCTCTCTCTGTGTCTTTCTCTGGTCAAATTAAAATAAATAAATGAATAAATAAAAATAAATAATTTTTAAGAACCCAACAAATCAAATTATTTTGAAAGGTTCAGTGCTGTAGAAAAATCTCAGAAATTTATATAACATGTATTTTAGCAATTTATGTAATCTTATGAAAATCATAGTTTTTTGAAGAAATTGGAAAAGTGCATCATAAACGACAAGCCATCTAATGAGCTACTGTCCTTTGTGCATGGTGGGTGCTTTGGCTAATGGAAACTGCATGAAGATTCCTACCCTAAAAGGCACCTTGGTTAATGTTTCTGAGCCTTCTAAAGGAATAAAGGCCAATGATATTATCTGCCTACTGGAGTTTGCTTTTTCACTCCAAGAGAGGAAGTTGGGTCCCAGCTCCAGCGTATGTGGCTTCTTTCCAAGAAGAGAGTCAAGGTCATCTTTTCTAAATTGGCTAAGAGGAGCTATCAGGAAGTGAGACTCTAGTTCGTGTCTGACTCTCTCTAAAGCTTGCAAACATGAGAGGGTCAATCTCTTCGAGGTGGATCTCCATGGATTTGAGTACCAGGCCTGTATCTAGGTTACCACTTTCCCCTAAGCAGTGTGGACATTTATTCTCTTGTTATGGGAAATAATGACAACACTCAACTGACTCAAAAGGCAGGAGGTTTGTTAACTTCATAGAAAAGGATGTAATCAAATAGGAATAGAATGCATACAAGCTGGGTCAATGGATTTTGTCCTGTTATCCATATAGCATTCTGCCCTCTTTGGACACTGTTATCCCACCAGGTCTGTGTAACCACCCATGGTTAGAAATCAACCTGTGCCAGGGGACCAGCAGATGGCACAATGGCTATCTCACTGGACTCCCATGTAGTCGACCGTGGTTCGAGTCCTAAAGTCGGTGGCTTAAACTCATGCTGGGCGCTTATGCGTGCGTGCCAAAGACCCCGAGAGGATAATGGAGGAGAAAGGATTGTGGCATGGCCAACCCCCCTGGAATGTGATTTCTTGCTTTCTGTCTCTCTGTCTCTCTCTGTCTTTCCGGTGAGCACACACACCCTATAGCAAAAACAAACAAACAAACAAAACAAAACAAAACAAAACAAAACAAAAAACCCCACAAAAACCCAAAAAATAAAACTCTCCAAAAACTAACCTTTGCTTTTACGGAAACAAATCTCAAACTCAGCATATATCAGAAACATCTGGAGAGAAGTTATAACACAGATTACTGAGCTCCAACCCGGAATTTCTGATTTGGCAGATATAGAGTGGGGCTCAAGAATCTGTATTGCTAACTTGTGTCTGGGTTATCCTAATATTGCTGGTCTCACCACCCTTTGAGAACAGCAAATAAATCCATTCCATAGTGTTGAGTTTTCCTGGCACTTCTGTTAGGAAGAGGAGAGAGAATGTGGAGTAGAAAAATACATTCCTGGGACCAGCAGTTAGCGTAATGGCTATGTCGCTGGACTCCCATGTAGTCGCCCGCCGTTCGCATCTTGGACCCGGTGGCTTAAAACTCACGCTGGGCGCGTGTGCATGTGTGCCCAAGATCCCGAAAGAAGAACGGAGGATAAGGGATTGTGGCATGGCCATTCTGCCCCCCCAGGGGTGATTTCTCGCTTTCTATCTCTCTGTCTCTCTCTGTCTGTCCTGGTGAGAGCACACGCTCTATAGCAAAAACCTCTCCATAAAAAAAAGAAAAAAGAAAAAAGAAAAATACATTCCCTGTTTTCAAGGAGGTAACCCTCTGACAGGATAAGCAGACATGATTCAGATGATCAGACGGATGATCATACAAATAAATACGCAACTGCACCCTCCCCGAGTGTTTCAAGTCACTAGTTCTATATTGCTGTGGCTTTGAAGATTTTTACTGATTTGGCTTGAGGAAGAAATAAATAATATGTGAAAGACATGGGGCTGGCAGGCCATGTGGTAGTTAAAGGCGCTGGACTCCCACATTGCCAACTATAGTTTAAGTCCTGGACCTGGTAGCTTGCTTTCTCACTTTTTCTCTGTCCCTCTCTCTGTATCTCCCTGGTCAAATTAAAATAATATTAATAATAAAGTTAAATAAAATAAATCTTAAAATAAAATGAGAAAGACATAGTAAGCTGCTTTCCATAGTCTTTAGTTGTTGTTTTTGCATAGGGCGTGTGTGCTCACCAGACAGACAAAGACAGTGAGAGAGAAAGTGAGAAGCCAACCCCTTGCTGGAGGGCATGGCCACACAGCAGTCCCTTCTCTTCCATTCTCCTCCTGAGATTATGAGCGTGTAGGCACTCATGTCCTGTGTAAGTTTCAAGACACCAGACTTGAGATTTGAACTGTGGTGAGCCATGTGGGAGTCCAACGCTTTAACCACTACCCCACTTACCTTCATGGTTTTGACAGCACCAGAAGGATTCTGTGAGCCAGAGTCAGAAGACCTGAGGTTATCTCATCACACTGTGAAATGTAAAGTATCCCAAACTTCTAAGTGGAATCATTTGCCTTCTGCCTTTGTTGGAGTTCCTTTGTGTATTTGGTGTAACTATTTTACTGGGATGAGATGAGGAATCGTGATTCTTCTGATATGTAGAAAAGAGTCAGTTTAATCAAAAAGCAGTCCGTTTTGCAAGTAATGATGAAATGATTAAAACGATGGCAATTTGAAAACATGAAAAAGGCTCTTCAACTTAAAAACAGTAGACCGATCCACAAATCAAACTTTTATGTTGTGTCAGTTCATTTAGCAACGTAGCAAATTAATCCAACTGGGTCTTTCAAAGGTAATTGCTTGGGGCCAGCAGGTAGCATGGACTGTGGTTCAAGTCCCAGACCTGGTGGCTTGTGGCTTCCTTTCTTACTTTTTCTGTCTCTCTCTGGTGGTACACATGCCCTAAAGCAAATTAAAATAATAATATAAATAAACAAACAAATAATAATGTTAAATAATTATTTAAAAAATTTTTTTTCTAATAAGGTGGTTGTTCAACATTAGATTTGACCTTCATTCTGACATTAATAATATGTGTACTTCGGTCCAGTCATTCACTCTTGCTGATCTTTGATTTTGCCATAAGTAGATGAACGTGCTAGGTGGGATATTTGCTAGGATCTCTTCCAGCTCTAATACCGTATGAAATTAGAATGACAAGGGCTTCATTTGGAACATAATGAGTAGACTAAAATTTGGTTAACAGTAGACTAAAATTTCAGGATGTTTTAGTAAACACATTGCTCTTAGTTTGTAAGCTATAGTGTAAATTGGCTCCACTTACTAGTCCTGATTAGCAGCCAGAAAAAACATTAGTCCTCATTATAATAGATTACAGTGGTTACATGGGTTAACTTCTTTTGGCATGACGTGGCACTGTTTTTTAAAAAGTTGAGGCAGTTAGTAGTCCTTTATGCCAACACCATTTAATTTTTTCCCCTACTGAATCATTCATACTTAGTTGAGTGATTCTACTGGGAGCAAAAAGAGAAATTAGGAGCTTTTTTGTCACTATGACAAGTGAACCTAGAGGGGTCATTTGATGTCCTGTTTACAAATAAGTTGTTTGATTAGGTAGCCGGGATTCTAAAGTGTACATGCTCCTGAGGAAAAGAATGTGCTCCTCTGTGGAAAAAAAAAAAAAAAAAAAAAAAAAAAAAAAGTACCAAGTGACCCATCATCTGTTAGAAATGCACTTGCAGTTGTTTTTCCACAGTCCTTATGACTCCCAGCCCCACCAAGCCACCCACAGACATTTGCTTGCTCTCACATTGTTTGGAGAATAATACGTTTTATAATGCTTTTGTTGGATTACACATTATGTGGAATTTGCTTGGCCTCTTTGTGACTAACATTGAATAACTTTGTTTCGCTTAGTTCATAAGGACGGAACCATAAGCTACATACTATAGAGAAATGTTTAACTCTTTTATTCAAGTGCCAAGGCAAAGGAGTTAATTCTGGCGCACACACACACACACACACACACACACACACATACACAGTAGCTACTGTTGCTCCTCCTGAGATTGCTCAGCAGTTCCAGTGAGAAAAGTGGAGATGAAGTTTAGAGTAAAATCTTAAAATGCCAAGGGGGTTAGGAATTGGGTGTTTAGCACACTTACCTGTACTCGCAAATAACTTAAAAATATCACATACACTCCCCTAAATAAGACTGTGTGGAAAAACACATTTGAGATGTTCAGGTTTTCTGACATCAGGACCGCAAAGTACTGAATACATCAAATTAATGGAAATTCAATTAAACACTAGCTTTATGGTGTAGTCTAACTAGGTGGCAGCACATAACAGCTTACTGTTTAGTTTGCAAAAAAAAAAGGTTTTCATTGTGTTTGTGTCTTTGAATGTAACCCACAAAACAGCAACTCAAATAGAGTCCTGTGAATTGTCTCAAAAGGACATGGCAGTCTTGGAGAGCAGTACGAATTGATGACGATGTAATGAGCGAGCCAGGGTCCATTATGCCGTGGTTCTGAGAGATATCTCTATATCACAGGAGAGTGGACCCTGGCACATAAATACATCAAAAGTAACTGTGCAGCTTTTAATCAGAAATCAGATTATTTGAAGATTAAAAAAAATTGTGCTATGAAGGAAAAATTAGTGTGGAAAGCAACAAAGAAAATAAATGACGGGCTGCCCTTTTTAAGTGCATTTGGAAAGTGTTGCAAGATTTGTGACACAGCAACCTTAAAACTTATTAATAAAAATGAATAGATATATATTTTCAGCATTTGAAGATTACAGTCTTTGTATAAAAAATATAATATTTGAGGGAAAATGTGTTTTGTACATGATTAATGTTTAAAAAGCAATACTTTTCACCAAACCATTAAAATGTTTATTTTTAAGGGGCAGTAGGTGGCATGGTAGTTAAGGTGCAAGACTTCCCATATGACTGAACTAGGTTCAAGTCCCAGACCTGGTACCTTGAAAATCATGCCAGGCACATGTGAGTACATATTCCAAAATTCCAAGAAGAGAATGGAGGAGAAAGGATTGTGGCATGGTCATCCCCCTAGGGGGTGATCTCTCATTTCCTTCTCTCTGTCTCTCTCTGGTGAGTGAATGTGCCTTATAGCAAAAAAATGCGATTTTTTTAAAGTTTATTTTTAAGTTTAAAGAGAATAATTACAATGTAGGAGATTCTGTTGCATAAAAAATTGAGCAATTAAACTAAGGGATGTTATTTTTCTTGTTTTCTGACAAGCATAATAATTTGAAATAGGTGAAAATAAATGTGTATGCTCATTATCAAGTTTATATTAAATCAGACCTTTATTATTGAATGGGATTTTCTATTTTTCTGAGTAATTGCTCTCTTCCTCAAAAATGCTTTAAAATATGGGCCAGCTGTTGGCATGGTAATAAAGGCAACTTGATCTCACATAGCCAACTGTGTGGTTCAAGTCCTGAACCTGGCAACTTAATACACCAGGCACGTGTGCATGTCCAAAATCCCAACAGGAGAATGGAGGTGAAGGGACTGTGATGTGGCCATCCCCCCAGGGGGTGCTTTCTCACTCCCCTCAGCTCCCATCTCTCTCTAGTAAGCCCACATGCCCTATGGCAAATTTAAAAAAAAAATAAATAAAATTAGTGGTAACAACTGAATTAAGCACTGTTAGGACCATTAGAAAGCATTTAATATTCTGAAGGCAAGACAGACTTTGTTCACTTCCCATCCTCAGTCCACTCACCATTTACGGTAACTATTCCATATTAGCAGATGGTAGTCAGTACGTTATTGGTATCTTGAACTCCCTTTTGAGCAGGAAAAATGGACAGCTCTCTCTAACATATGGTTCTTTTTTTTTTTTTTTTTGGAGAGGTTTTTGCTATAGGGTGCCTGCGCTCGCCAGAAAGAAAGAGACAAAGAGAGAGAAAGCGAGAAATCATGCCCCAGGGAGGATGGCCATGCTGCAATCCCTTCTCCTCCATTCTCCTCTCAGGATCTTAGGCACGCACACACACACCTGGTGTGAGTTTAAGCCACCGGGTCTGAGACTCGAACTACAGTTAACCACACGGGAGTCCAGCAATATAGCCATTATGCCAACTGCTGGTCCCAACATATGGTTCTTGACTGAGGCTGCCCATTAGAATCCACAGGTTAGTTATAAGTATGTAGTGCTTAGTTTGCACCCAACGTTCATCCTGAAGCTATGGAGACTTCTTGAAGTTCCCCAGCTGATCCCAAGGTGCAACCACTGTTCAGAAACACCGTAAGAGAGGTCCAGTAGGTGGCATGGTGGTTAAGGGCACTGGAATCCCACATGGCCAACTACAGTTCAAATCCCGGGCCTGGCAACTTGCTTTCTCACTTTTTCTCTCTCTGTCCATCTGTGGTCAAATTAAAATAAATAAATAAATACAAATGAACTAAATAAAGTTCAATAAAATAATTTATAAAAAAGAGAAACACTGTAACAGAAACTCAACTTCTTGACATAAACTTAATGAGGCAGAAACAAATGAGCAATCAAAATAGGAGCTCCGAAAAGTACACTGGTTTTTATAATTATGATCAAAACTTACTAAGACATGGGCTTCAAGAAATAGCTGGACTCTACAAAAAAAAAAAAAGCCTTGTAGTTAGGTCTCCTGTCTAGCCTCAACCATAGTAATTTATCATTACAATTGTTTGCTTGCTTATAGCAAATCTTTAAATCAAAATAAGGCACACTTTATTACATTTTTATTACATAAATGATTGTTTCACATAGAACCCTATCATTTTGAGACTAAAAGGGAGCTTCAAAATAAGTTAGTAAAACCTCCTTATGTTATTTATAGATGAAAAATCGAAGGCTGGTAAGAGTTGTTTCACAGGTAGCTATAGACACTTCAAAGCCATGGCAGGGTCAGCAGGATATTCAGGGGCTTCTTTCTTTCCATGTGACCAACAGAGAGGGCATAAAGCCTGCTGGGCTGCCTGCCTGCTTAACTATCTCCCTCACTTTCTCTCTTATTTTTGTATATTAAAACTGAGGGCTCTGTGAAAGGAGAGAATGCAGATGGGGGTGTAGAGGTATTAAAAATTGTCTTTTATGTAACACGTAAAGAAAAAATTGTTTGTAGCAATTGAAAACTCCTTTAAGTATGCTCGGGCACAGAACAATGAGAGCAAATTTTTTGGTGTGTTTTGGGACCAGCAGTTAGCATAGTGGCTATGTTGCTGGACTCCCATGTAGTCGACAGCAGTTTGAGTCCTGCACCCGGCGGTTTAAACTCATGCCGGGTGCGTGTGCATGCTTCTTGCTTTCTGTCTCTCTGTCTGTCTGGCGAGTGCACATGCCCTATAGCAAAAACCTCTCCAAAAAAATAGAAAAAAAAATTGTGTGTGTGTTTTTAACAGAGAAGGGTAAATCAAGAGTGATAAATTCACCATGATTTGACTCATTAATATTAAGCGTGGTATTTGGAGGAAAGGCTTAACTTCGACACTAAGCCGTTTGTCATTTTTAAAATCATTATTATTCTGAAAGTCTGTAGCCCTGTGGATTTTTGGAGAAAAAAAATAAAAATGCATCCCTACATTTTGGGACTATGGATAAAATATTTTCAGTAAATGAGATATTTCAGTGGAAATTCTTGCCTTATATGTCATCACTTTGAAAATGATTAAAGAAAGTGGAGTCTCCCCCAGTGGAGGCAGGTACTCTGACTTGTCAGATTGAAGTTGGACATTTTCTCTTAGTTTGGAGCTGCCACAAAACCAGCCCTTTCATGTCCTCAATCATACCAAACCAATGCAATCCATCTGTTCTGCTAAATTATTTCTAGTTCCCTAACCAAAGGCACTGCTTTTTCATGCATTTTATCATGATTTTATGCCCTTTATTATATTTTACAAAAGGTTCTGATTCCTCCAGGGCCAATGAGAACTGATTAGGACACTGGCCTAAATCCAGGCTTTGAACACAGGAGGGGAAGGAATAGAACCGTTTCCTTTTTTCCCTGCTCCTTGGCAGAAAAAAATATGAATCTATACCGTGTGTGTGCTCTGTGTGTGGGTGGGTGTGGGCAGGCTGCATTTTATCCTGTCACAGTATGACTTTGTAGATCGTGTTCAGAACATTCCTTCTATAATCAGGTTGCATTAACGGGCTTGATTTCAGAAAGGCTGTTTCTTTAGGAAAGAACCATGTGTGTTGTGAGACTCAATGATATGGTCATTGTAAATGACTTTCCTTAAACATCCAGCCTGCACGTAGGATGTTACGGGCTCTGAACTGAAAGCGGCCATATTCTTGGGTACAGAGGAGGCGTACGTCGCGAGCACTGGCAACTTCTCCATGGGGGAGTGCAACTCAGAGAGAATAATGCAATACTGAACACAGTCCTGCAACACAGAATGCCTTTACTGAGAAGATGAAAGACTAACTAAGTTTTCATCCCTAGGCCGGTACTGGTAAAGTAGTTTAGACCTTATTTGGACCGCAAGTGAGAAATCCCCAGACCTTCATTTCTATTTACATTTAGTGACTCTGTATGCTCAGAATTCTTAAAAATCTTTTTGGTCTGAATATCCTAGATAACCCTACACAGACCTCCTGCAGTCTGAGAATTTCTGAGAACGGAAATCAGTTATCTCTCCACATGAAGATTATCAGAGCCCTTTATCCTATTTTATGATTCATAATGTGACTGACCTTTGACTTTAGAGAGCATCTTGAGAAAGAAATGGAGTAAAGAGTACACAGGAAACAGAAAGTATGGGAAGGGATTAAAGGATAAATCTCTATTTTAGCATAAACAAAATATACGAAATTACTGATGGCAATTCACAAAAATGTTGAAGACCTCAGTATGAGAAAAAAAAGTCTGATGTGACAAATTTAAGGTATCTGATAAGAGCAAAGCAAATGGCACTCTGTAGAAGATCCTATGTGTTAAGAAATAAAGTCATCGCTATTTTTGAAATTTTAGCTTAGTCATCCACTAAATTCTCATAGCAATGTCTCTAAGCCACATAAATTTCAAAACTTCTTTTCTCCAGATCCTTCTACAGGTAGAACCATTTTCTTTTTCTTTCTTTCTTTCTTTTTTTTTTTTTTTTTGTAGAGGTTTTTGTTATAGGGCGCCTGCGCTCGCCAGAAAGACAGAGACAGAGAGACAGAAAGCGAGAAATCACCCCCCAGGGGGAATGGCCATGCCACAATCCCTTCTCCTCCATTCTCCTCTTGGGATCTTGGGCACGCATGCACATGCGCCCAGTGTGAGTTTAAGCCACCGGGTCAGGGACTCGAACTGCTGTCAACTACATGGGAGTCCAGTGACATAGCCATTACACTAACTGCTGGTCCCCAGGTAAAACCATTTTCAAACTGAGTTGGTGTACACTCTATTTCTGTAAAAACACATGCACTAATTTTGTGGGGCTTGTTTTCTAACATCCAGGGAAGCTGAAATGATTGTCAAGAGTGAGCTCTTCCTTCTATTTAGCTATTATTATTATTTTATATTATATTATTATTTTATTTTATTATTTATTTAGTTATTATATTACTATTATTATTTATATATATAATATTGTATATTATATATAATATTTATATTATTTTAGTTATTATGATTATGAGTGTGATTATTTTATTTTATTGCTGGGGGCACATACATTATGAGAGAGAAAGAGAGAGAGAGAGAGAGAATACCACCATGGTCAGACCACAGTCCTTTCCCTCTGTTTCTCCTTTCCATCAGAATTTTGGGCACACACACGCACATGCCCAGTGAGTTTTACAAGTCACCAGGGCTGAGACTCAAACCCTGGTTGTCCACGTGTAATCTGGCTCCTGATGCACTGTGCTATGAGGTCAGCCCCAGTGCAATTATTTTTTAAGAACTATTTATCACAATAATACAAAGAGCCAGTGTAAAATACTTGCTGGGAATCAAAAGAAAAAAGCAGAAGGAAAAAAAAAAAGAGAAATCAGAGTGAAAACTTATGAGCAGTGGTACATTTTAGTAGCGAGAGTAAAGCCCAGAGTATACACTAGGAGGGGATACTCTTAGGTAAGGACTGCCAAATATCTGGGGCAATGCTCTCTCCTTACTGTTCTTTGATGCTCTAGGAGGGAATGCGTGATAGTCATCAGGCATCCTCCTATAGATTCACAGTAATTGACCTACTGTCAAATGCAGTGAAGCTTGTTAGATTATTGTTCAAAGATGCTTTAGCATTCTGATGGAATGCTGGTGGGATCATAGGGGACTCAGGGAAAAAAAAATTGGGACAAGCATGGAGTATATGACATGAAAATTTATATGACTAGGGTATGTAGATAGGAATTATGTTTGTTATTAATGGCATTTAATGTGATACCAAGAGGCAAAGATTCAACTCATGGTTAAAAAAATTTTGACAGAAAAAAAAGAAAGGGGAAAAAAGATCAATTTTGGTTTATGATAGTTGTCACAACATGGGTCTGATTACTACCTATGAAATAGACATTGTTTAAGATACTGATGTTTCTTTCAATCAGCACATTTGATTTCTGTGGCTCTGGATTTCATAGGCCCGTCAGAATGGGAACTGGGAGCCGTATTATTTCATGGTGTTCATTATTCTGCCAGAGAACTGGTTGCTACAGTCTGTTTTCCAGTGCCCGGCTCATTCCAATTGTGGATGACTCAAATACTTTTCTTAGGGGTTTTCCACCCTCTGAAATCTTACAGTTAAACTGTTTCCTTTAAATATGGACTTTGAACTTTCTCTTGCTCATTTTCTCTCTTGACTTCTTCAGTTGTTCTGGGCTCTCATAACTTTTTCCAAATTTAATGTTTCCCAGCAAGCCCCGAAGTTCAGAAAGATGTTTCTTGGTCAGAATCATGGTCATGGTCAACCAGCCATAGGACTATTACTACACTTGCCATAGTCTTCAGCTTTAAAATTTTCTTGGACCAATTGGTGGCATGATGGTTAAGGTAGCTGGATACGACATGGCTGACTGTGCAGTTTGAGTCTTGAACCTAGAGGCCTGAGAAAGAGGCCAGGTGTGTGCACAAGCATCCTCAAAGTCCCAGAATGAGAGCTGGAGAAGAAGGGATTGCAGTGTGACCATCCCCCATAGGGCTGTTTTTCAATTTTCCTCTCTCAATCTCCCTCTGGAGAGTACACATGCCCTTTAGCAAATTAAAAACAAACAAAAAATTCTCCTCTTACCTACCTGGAATCATTTTTCTAAGATGTATTTTTGTTTTTCTACAATGTATATTGGGTTAGATAATGGTGAAGGATAGTGTCCAAAACAGGGAACTTCAATGCTTTGGCAAAGAACATTCTACAAGTATTTGTTTATTCAGTGCATAAAGGCAGTGCTGAGGAGACTCTGCTTTCCATCAATCCTTTCCTGTCACTCTATAGTTCCTCACTACCTCTCCCTTACTGTGACCTGGTCATTTATTCTCAATGACAAGTGCAGGTCTGCCTCCTGCCCAGTAAACCCTGAGGAAGTAGCAGTACCTCTAGGTCCTCCTGGCCTGCCTCAGTGAGTCCCCTACCCACTTTAAGGATCCTGGCAACAACCAATCACCTTAAACTAGGGAGGGTGAATATGGAACTGTCTTGACTCTGAGAGCCGTATTTTTGTTCCTGGATGGCTATATTTTTGTCCCCAGATGTTTTCAAGTCAGCTGGTAGTTCCACGGTCAGGAACATGGAAGGCAGCATTCCCTCAACAGATTCTCTTTGCATTTCACTGTAGTTCTGTGTTTAAATACTACAACTGCCTTTTGGTAGTAAATATTTTAAGTGAAATACTAACTAATACTGTGTCTATAATTTCTAATACTGCGTCTATAATTTTAGGAAACACAGCAATTTCCAAAAGTTTAGGTTACTTAACTTCATATGCCGACACAGTGTTCATTGAGCTTACAGATGTGCCAACGGAGAAATGTGGCCAGGAACACCTTGCACGTCAGCTATCTGAGGTGTCACAACGTGCAGTGCATACTGATGGGCCATTCTTTGTTAGATCGAGTGACAGTCTCTGCCCAGCCTGTGTGTAAAAATAGGCTGAATCTATAGCATTTCATGTGATCTCTAGTTAAACAGAAGTTTTTTGTTTCTTTGTTTTATCTTCAATTCATCACACACTAATATTTTTATGGAATATACTCATAATGAAATACTGCAAAAGTAAAATAAAAAATGGAAGACACACAGGATATATTAGAGTCAAAATACATAAAAGTGCTTTCAAATTTTCATAAAAGTTTTCAAATATTTACTCTGAACTTCTGTACTGACCTCCTCCCAGATCATTGGTAAGCAGATCTCAAACTATTACCAACCCCCACGAGACACAGTCTGAGTATTCTTAGTCTAGATGAACACTACTTTGGGTACCCATGAAATGGTTAGTATATCTGTGATCATCAAATCCATTAAAATGTAGTGGTGGTTGCTTATGTCCTTTAAGAAAGAACAAGGAATTCCTCCCAACTGCTTGAGTGAGTGTACAATAGATTGTAACAAATTGACTTTTCAGTTGTCCCTGTTTAAGTTGATACTTTTACAAAAACTCAATATTAATTTTTTTGTTACAGACTTCATTTTTAGGAATATGCTTTGTGTCAATTGCTATTTAGGTATAAGCATTTCATTGGATCTGAACCTTGCATGTGTTCATTTTTCAAATATTATTACTTTATGCTACTAAGAAAATCAGTGTCACATTCCTGCATGATGAAACCCAGCCCATTATTAATCATCTTAAATGTGACTTGGGGGTCTCATTTTCTTCTAAATGTTGTCAGTGGAGTACTGTAGGCTTCTGCTGTTTTCTTTCAGCGAATTCAAGGTCGAAAAGCCAGCCTGGAGGAAATACAGCTTGTTCATTCTGAACATCACTCACTGTTGTATGGCACCAACCCCCTGGACAGACAGAAGCTGGACCCCAGGATACTCCTAGGTCTGTACGGGCCTCCATTCTACTGAGCACAGCACATTCCAGCACTATCATTAGTCAATGCTGGTGTCAGTTCAAAATACTTGGCAAGCAGTGTGACAAAAAAAATCAGTTTTTCCAAAGAATCGCTCTGTGGAGTGACTTGTTTATGCCAGAACCCATTGTAGAGCAAGAAAATCCTGCGTTAGAAATTGACCATGAATGTTCCATAATGTTTACTTTAAAATTAACCGTTATTTGAGTAGCATGTGTACGGTATAGTTTTGCATAAAGGGAAAAAATGCATTGTCAAATTTTTTGCTTATATTTTTAAATCAAGGAAAAGAAAATTGTCACATTCTTTATGCAAATGTATCTTCACCTTTTCCATTTCTGTCTTTCTGTTCTGTTTTCTGTGACGTTAATTGAAGAGGAAATAGTACAATTTATTTTAAGTGGCAATGGTGTATTATTGTGCGTAGGATACTGAATTTTATAATAATATGGCATAGAAAATATTAGTGTAGCCTATTTAATGCATGACTTACCTATGAAATTAAATAATAGAGCAAATAACAGAAGTAGAAAACTAATAAACAATTTTTGATTAATGTATGATTTTTTTTCAAAATTTAATCATCAGATTTTAAAGGAAAATTTATGTTGCAGAGCTTTATATAGGCTTTATGTAAGTGATAGAAACAATAGATTTTTGGAAAAAATTAGTGGCACAACTTCATGTAGCTGAGACTATACTATTAATACACTTTCTATTTTATTAATATACTTTTATAATGAAATAATATTAAGTTGTCAGAAAAATCATGATCTGTTTTTCTATGCAAAAATGCATCATGACTTTTCCAACGACTCAATATTTAACATGGCACTATATGCTGAAAGAATCATGTTTTAACTAAAAAAGGCATTTTAAGGCTTTTTCTTTGTCTCTTTCAGTCAAACAAACCTATTGCTTGTTCTAGAGTATTGGGTTCTTTCACCTCATTCAATATTAGGTATTTCAAAATGGTTTTATATTAATGGGTACTAAACAATTGGAAAGCACGTATATGATATATAATCAATAGGCATCCTGGGAAGCAATTATAAGGAGAAATGAACAATTACCGTCTATAATCCTCACAATCCGCCTTTATGAAAGTGATAATTGTCCCTTCATACTGTAATATGAGTGAGTGTGTGTGCCCACCAGGCATTTAAGCAGTCTAGGTAGTGGTAGCTTGGGGAGAAGTAGGTAGAAAGGGGAATGCATAGAGACTACGCAATTCTTAGAAAGTATTTTGTTAAAATTTGATAAAGAAAAAAATTTATATGGTAGAATTAAAGTTAGATATTGCTATAAAAATAAATTCACACATAATATGTTTTTCTTCTTTCTGTTGGAGGAACTAGTTTCTATACATGCAGATACTTTACATAAAGCATTACTTTTTGCTGTGGATACTGTATAATAAATATTCTTATTTTAACATGAATTAGTGTTTATACCCAACTAGCCACAGAGCTGAAGTAGAGAAGACATTTTAGCTTTTATGGTTTTTATGAGATCAAAATACATAAGCATTTGAACAGTGTGTTTAGATTGATTATTTTTTAACATAGTTAAGAGAGATCAAGCAGTAAACCCACCTCCCCTCCACTTTTAAACTAAGGATAAGTCAAGCCAAGATAGCACTCTGTATTCATGAACTTTCTTAGGATAGACTGAATATTCGACTGAAGAATATTAGAATACACTGAATATTCTAAAAAACTATACATCAAATTATAAATATAAACACACTCATAGGTATTTGAGAAGCTGTCCCAAGACACTTCACATTTTAAGGAAAAAAAATTTTTTAGGAGATTAAGCTTAAACTTTGGCAACAATAAAACTGTTTTTATTTATGAAGCATAGCAATATAACTTTTTAATTTAGGGAATTTGGTGTTTTGAGCAAAACCTTATTTCCTCATAATATTCAACAAAAAATGTAATGATTTAGAAATAAATTACAATATATAATTTTGAACCTGAAGAAGGTCTTTTCCTTTTATGTATGTGATGAAAGCACCAAATACTAATGATAGTATTGAAAAAAAAATTTTTTTTTTTTGGAGAGGTTTTTTCACTATAGGCCGTGTGCGCTCACCAGACAGACAGAGAGAGACATAAAGACAGAAAGCGAGAAATCACCCCCCAGGGGGGATGGTCACGCCGCAATCCCTTCTCCTCCATTATCCTCTCGGGATCTTGGGCACGCACGCACATGCGCCCGGCGTGAGTTTTAAGCCACTGGGTCTGGAACGCGAACTGCGGTTGACTACGTGGGAGTCCAGAGACATAGCCATTACGCTAACTGCTGGTTCCCCAGTGTTGAAAATTTTTAATCCAAAAAAACTGGTTATTCATATTACTAATTTTAAATATTTCATGTGAAACAATACTAATACAATGGGTGATTTTAGAGTTAGCATTCTAAGTCCATATAGAGTTTCACAGACATTTCTCAGTAATCAGTGCAAAATTTTAATATTATATGTATGTTATGTGAGTATGGATGAATAGGGATATTGCTTTCTGTCAAGCACTAAACTCAGTTTTGAAGATACATTCAAATTACTTTATTTTCTTTGGTGAACACAGAAATTATAGTTTTCTTTAATCACAGTTCTGAGTGAATACAGTCGTACCTCAGTACCTGTGGGAGATTACTTTCAGGACCCCTGTGGATTCCAAAATCCAAGGATGCCCAAGTCCCTTATATAAGATGGAGTAGTAGTTGCATATAACCCATATACATCCTCCTGTATATGTTAAAATATCCTTAGGTCACATATAACACTTAATAAATTGTGAATAATAGGTCAATTTTTTTTCTGAAAATGAAAATAATTTATTATTTTTATACCAGCCCACGTATAACATATGAAGGCTAGAGATATCTAGAGATATTCTTTCTTTTTTATTACTTGGAGAAAAGGCAATCTTTAATTTTTTTTTATACTTTTTAAATTTGATTTTGTTTTATACATTCAATCCCATTATTTACCTTACTAAATGAATATTTCAACAGGTGAACATTTCTCCCTAGTCCAGTTGATAAAACTATAAAATATCTTTAACAGATAATACCACATTTCTCTGTCCCATTAATGGTTTGTCCATATTTATTATTCTGTATTGTTTAGGGAATATCGACAATTTCAAAAGGTCTGAACATCGTTCAACACAGATACAACCATTTTTTTCCTAAATTTTTTGATCTACAGTTGGTTGAATCTGCAGATGCACAACCTACAGATACAGAGTGTCCACTGTAATCCCATTCTTTTATTTATATTCATTTTTTGAGTTTTTTACTATAAGGACATGTGTCCTCACCAGAGAGACAGCAAGAGACAGAGAGACAGAAAGTGATAAATTGCCTCTTGGATGGATGGTCACACCCCAGTATGTTCTCCTTCATTCTTCTCTTGGAATGTTGGGCATGCACGCACATGCACCTGGCATGAGTTTCTAGCC
This sequence comes from Tupaia belangeri chinensis, assembly GCF_000334495.1. NCBI lineage: Eukaryota > Metazoa > Chordata > Mammalia > Scandentia > Tupaiidae > Tupaia > Tupaia belangeri. Next base: position 705,780 of record NW_006159915.1, read on the forward strand.
TCTGGTCTAGGACTCAAACCACAGTCAACCCCAGGAGAGTCCAGTGCCTAACCCGCTACACCACCTGCTGGCCCCAATCCCATTTTTTCAAAAGGTTAATTTTTCATACGTTTTGGTTTGTTATGAAATTTTATTTTATTTTGTTTTTGTAAGACACAATATTACAATCTTCCTGTCTGAGTAGGACACCACTGTGTGCTCCACCACTCTCATCCTTTTTATAGACAAGGTCTCACTATATTGCTGAAGCCAGCCTCGAGCTCACAGTTCTCCTGCCTCAGTTTTCTTTAGTTGCTGGGATTGTGACCAGCTTTTAACCTGGGCCTCCAATGTGACCCAGTATACGGAGCACAGCTCCTCAGCAGTGCATGCACCACCTTGGCCTGGCCTGTATTCTTTTCTTGTGTTTTTGTTTTTTTAAGTGCCTAAAAGACGGGGTTGAAGCTGCATTTGTCATTGTGTAGAAATTCATTACGGTGAAGATATTTCCTATCTCTTTATCCATTCCTTTGACTTCCATCCATCTCACTGCTTCTGGCAATTCCTCCAAACACAGATAGGGGGCTTCTTTTCTGACTTATAGTCATACTACGATTCTTAATAGTTACATTCTATAATTAGGAGGAAAGATTTAAATAAAAACTCAGTCTGAGCAGATCAATCCATCTTTGTATCTTGAAAAGCACCTATAGATTATAAAATAATTAGATTTGAAAATGGACAACATTAATCTCTTTGAATACTCAAACTCTGTAAAGAGACACTTTAAAAACATTCTCTCCAATCATTTCTGGCACCAGGTTTCTGTAGAATTAATATTCCTGTCATTCTTACTACCAATTTCTATTATCATGTGGCCAGCTAGATATTCAGTCCATCGCTAAGGCAACAAAATGTTATTGAAAAATATATCCAGCCAACTTAGTGAATCAAAAATGTCTTATGTAGGGAACCAGCAGTTAGCGTAATGGCTATGTCGCTGGACTCCCACGTAGTCGACCGCGGTTCACGTCCGGGACCCGGTGGCTTAAAACTCATGCCGGGCGCATGTGCATGTGTGCCCAAGATCCCGAGAGGAGAATGGAGGAGAAGGGAATGCGGCGTGACCATCCCCCTGGGGGATGATTTCTCACTTTCTGTCTCTCTGTCTCTCTCTGTCTGGCGAGCGCATGCACCCTATAGAGAAAATCTCTCAAAAAAAAAAAAAAGAAAAAGTCTTATGTACTACAAAACTTAAATGATATTTATATTATATAAACATCACTAAATACAATTCTACTCAAGCAACACATAATTTATTTTTCTTATTCTCTCAGTGTTTAATATTTTTTAATTATTTTATTACACTGTAAACTTATCTTTACACTTTTTCATTGAGTATGAGTGAAAGGTTCAGACAAAACACACCCTTATATTTCAATTTCACAGGTGACATATGAAAATACTCTTACAAAATATTTAAGAATATAGAGATATCCTTATTAAGAACAACTTAAGAAAACTTTACTCCTCCTCATGCTAGTCAGATTTTTTTTAGTTTTATTTTACTGATGACAGCATTCTAGTTTTAATATGATCTCATGGTTTGATCATATTGTATTTTTTGTTGTCTACTCATCTTTATTTTCAAAAAAAGTCTCTCTATATAGCCAGATGTCTTTTTATTTACTTATGCATTTTTCTTTATCATTTTCCATTTGTTAGGAATTGCACTTGAAAAATGAACTCACACAATTTATTGTTTTAAAGTAAACTTTTTTGTGACAGAGAAAGCTATTTAGACTTTTACTTGCATGGTATGCAAATTGATCACGAAGTTTTTCCATTTTAATGATTTATTTCATTACTTATCAATAGAACAAATGAATGAGATAGGTGAAGTGTAAGTTTCTTCTTGGTTCTACTATTGATCTGCTTTGATATGCTAAGTATCTCATGAATATCAATACCAAGAGCCAGTCACCATGAAATTTTTGGCATATATTTTTAAAGGAAAAGTTTTTATATTAATATTATATAGATTGACAAATGGGATTATCCTTTTTATAGTGTTTTGTTTAAGAAGTTGTGGATTTTGGAGAGGCTTGTGGTGTACTTGGGCTTTTCTTGTATTCTATCTTATGTAGATATAGCAACTTATAGCTAAGTATACTTAGCTATGTGTCTGGAGTAGAAATTATGAATCAGTTGTGGGCCAGCCTGTGGCATGGTGGATAAGCAGCTGGATGCACATGGCTGACCACATGGTTCAAATTCCAGACCCAGCAGTGTGAAAAACATGCCAGGCCTATGTGCACGCATCCCCAAAATCCTGAAAGGAGAAATGGAAGAGAAGGGATTGCAGTGTGTCCATCCTCCATGGAGGGTGCTTTTCCACTTTCCCTCCTCTCTGACTCTCTGTTGCCCTATAGCAAATGAAAAAGAGAGAGAGAGAGAGAGAAAGAATACTGTACTTTTGAAAAGCTATTTTAATATTTAAAATATTTAAAGCATGATAGTATATGCTGCCATAAACCTTGTGATTCAAACATCATATTGGAGAAATATACTCAGTAAACAGGTTGAGTTATTTACTATAAATTATAAATTTTTAAAACTTTAAAATACACAGTATAGATATGTAGGCCAATTGAAAAATTATTATCCAAATTTCATGTACTTGTGTTTGTTCAAGTGGGCCAGTATACTCTAGATGCATTAATATTTTTATTCATTTGCTTTGAGTTCTTACCTGTGTATTCATACAGACAGAATAGTGTTATTCTGAAAATTAACTCTATTGAATAATCAGTCTACAATTATATTAATCTCCTTCTTAGTCAAATAATAAACATAACATGACATAATAGTATATGTTAATAAACATCAAAAGTCCTCTGTATTTATATTTCCAATTTATATTTTTTTCATGTTTTCTTATTATATAGGTGATGACTCTCAAAAGTTTTTTTCCTCCTTACCTTGTGGTGGCCTTGGGGTAAGTATGAGTTTTTAAAAGTTTAAAAGTTTACTGCTTTTAAACCACGCATCTACAAAAAACCTCCTTAGATTTATCTATTCATTCATGTTTAAAGCTGTTTCTCAGTGAAGGTGACTCGAAACTTCAGGACTTGCCAAATAATTAGCAGGGCTAAGTGCCAAAGGAAAATGTAGAGGCCCTTGTTCAAAACTCATTAGGCATTTCAAGATGGTTGCAAAATAGAATTAAACCAAGAACAGGGCCCTTCTAACTGTAAGTTCCTGTGCGAGTGCACAGGTCACATGGTCATGAAGACTACTCTGTGAGACTTTCACATAATTGGAAAAAAGGTAAGACGAGAGGATTTGACAGTCTTGCAGTTGAAGACTAGCTGAATTTTCAATAGCATCACATTGAGCACAGCATGCATTCTATTCCTGGTGAAATGGCATAAACCTTACAAATTGCTTTGCGTTCTACGATATTTTGTCTGTGAACCCTTCTGGGGCCATTTTTGTCTTCAATAATTAAAAAATGCCTTTTAACGCATTATGTGTATACAACATTTCATGGGTAAATTTATTCAAATCAAGTGATATATGAAGAAAAATAACTGTATTTTTTTTGTGGGCAATTAGAATATACCTTATAACCTGCTAGGTGTTTAAGGTTAATTGTTACCAGAAACAAAACATCATCCTGTAGAACTAAGTGCTATGTCCTATTAGGACAACTTAAGTCTTTGCCCAGCTCTCCAAGGGATGAGGTATTTAAGTCAGTGGGTTTCTTGGGATGGAAAGAAAAGATGTTTTAGATAATTTTTTGCTATACTTTCGGATAATTCTTGGAGAATTTTTTTGGCTCAAACTAAGTTTTATACAGGGAAATCTCATATATGTGGAGTTCTTTCTCTCATTCTAATCATGCCAGATTTAGTAGGGGGGCATTCTTCTGTTCCTTCTCCTGTGATTCTGCTCCCACTCTGGAAATAATGGCAACTATGACTGTGACAGTATCATTCGGATTTTACAGTTCACCAGCATACAACCAAGTATGCTAGCCACCATATAAAGGAGTTATTACTATCAACACTACTTTATAGAAAAGAAACCTGAAATTAAGTTGTTTTCCTGAAGTTACACAGTGAAAGGTGAAGAGCCGGAAGTTTGGGACTGAGGTGCTTATCCCTGTGAAATAGTTCCAAAAGAGCTTTAAAAAAATCCTTCCATGGCTTTGATCTTCAACAGACTAGCTGCAGCCCCCAGAGCAGAGCAGGGCAGCCGTGTGGCTGAAGGAATGTGGCCCTCTGTGGCAGTTCAACAATGATTTCTGCTCTTTTTTTGAAGAGGTTTTTGCTATAGGGCGTGTACACTCGCCAGACAGACAAAGAGAGGCATAGAGACAGAAAGCAAGAAATCACCCCCCAGGGGGGATGGCCATGCCGCAATCCCTTCTCCTCCATCCTCCTCTCGGGATCTTGGGCAAGCACGCACATGCGCCCGGCGTGAGTTTTAAGCCACTGGGTCCAGGATGCAAACCACGGTTGACTACGTGGGAGTCCAGCGACACAGTCATTATGCTAACTGCTGGTCCTGACTTCTGCTTTTTGATATCCAGTGTAAGACAATCATCATCCCACGTCAGTCCTGGTTCATCTTCAGAAAGCCTGTTGTGGAGCTGGGAGTGTTAAGTGTGGTGATTATCAAATCCCACTCATTTACCAGCATTTTTGTAAAGCACTTGTGCCAAATCGAAGACAGTTTCCCAGCTGTCACCTCCAAAGTCTGACCTAGTATGTGCCTCTCACTCGCTATCCTTTGAACACAAAATACCTCTACTCATCTGCTCTAAACCCTACCAAGGTAACTTATTTTTAGTGAGAACTGCTTTAGTAAGACTTTAAAAATGCTGAAGGAGGGACCAGCAGTTGGCGTAATGGCTATGTTGCTGGACTCCCATGTGGATGACCACAGTTCGAGTCCTGGACCTGGTGGCTTAAAACTCACGCCGGGCGTGTGTGCGTGTGTGCCCAAGATCCCCAGAGGAGAATGGAGGAGAAGGGACTGCGGCGTGGCCATCCCCCTGGGGGGTGATTTCTCACTTTCTGTCTCTCTGTCTCTCTCTGTCTTCCTGGTGAGCATATGCTCCCTATAACAAAAACTTCTCAAAAAAAAAAAAAAAAAAAAGAAAGAAAGAAGTGCTGAAGGAATTGATAGTGACTGCTGGTTCTGCCTCTGAATGTTAACCTGGAGCAGAGTGAGTGTCATGGAGTAAGTCTTTAATCACATTGCCAGGCACTGGTCTAATCCGGATGGTGGCATTAGTGGTAAACCTAGCTTGGACAAGCGGACCCCAAGAGGAGACTGGGATTAGTTTGACTATACCAAAGGAGGCTGGGATGTTTGACTCCGTTATGTTAGAGAAAGCTTGGAGAGAGACCCTCTGTTTATTGAATTGACATGTATATCTTTTGTGGTGAATGTGGAGGCCCAAGTGTATGTGAATGTCTATGCACGAGTGTGTGCATGCATGCTTGCATATATGTGTGGAAGCTGCCACTTGATACACTAGCTAACTAGTTTCACTCAGTCTTTTTAAAAAATTTCTTTAAGAACAGGGTTCAGAATGGTTACAACACTGGACTCCCATGTAGTTAACCGTGGTTTGAGTCCCAGACCTGGCAACTTAAAACTCATGCCAGGTGCATGTACCTGTGTGCCCAAGATCCCTAGAGGAGAATGGAGGAGAAGGGATTGTGGTGTGGCCATCCCCCTTGGGTGGTTTCTTGCTTTCTGTCTTTTTCTGTCTCTCCGGTGAGCGCACATGCCCTATAGCAAAGAAAAAAATCTCTCTTAAAACAAACAAACAAACAAACAAACAAAAACCTTCAGGAACCAAATTATGTCTCTGGATGTTCAGAAGCTATTTGCCATTAGATATTTGGTTTGATATAAGTCCTAGCAGAAACTCTGGGCCCTCTGGATTTGAGCCAGTCTTAAATTTTATCTCTAGGACAATTCCCAAAATATACACAGCATGAACTCAGAGTGCCCCAACATGGCAACATGGGGACTCTGAAAGCTTGGACACAACTGAAATTGCTTTGGTCTTCAGGTACCCTTCTGGTTCAAATGACCTAAAATGGATATTAGTTTCAATTCTAGGATACTCAGTGATTCCAACTGCTTTTCTTTGTTTGTTTGTTTGTTTTTGCCAATGAGACAGAGAGAGACAGAAAGCTAGAAATCACACCCCAGGGGGATGGTCATGACACAATCCCTTCTTCTACATTCTCTTCTCAAGATCTTGGGCACTCACACACACACACAGCATGAGTTTTGTTTTGTTTAGTTTTGCTTTGCTTTGCTTTTCATGACAAACAGCATGTTTAATGAACTGGCAACAGAGATATTGGGTCAAAGAACTGAGGGGCTCCATAATCATCTGGCATCCGCTTAATGTTGTATCTGTGGTTAGAAATGGACATGATAGGAACTCCTGGGATCTTCCGGATTCTTTGTTTAAGGTCTCCGTCAACTGTGGCCACGATGTAACACTTGTGCTGAGTTACTCTCTGTACTAAGCAGTCATCTGCATAGGTTCCTTCATGTGTGCGTGGTGATCGTTCAAATCTTGGACCCTTAGCGATCCTTGGAGCCACTCGATACTTTTGCCCCAATTTTTCAATTTCAGCCATTGACTGCACTAAGTCCAGTCTGGCTTTAATGGAAAAGTTGGTAAAGTTGGTATCAACCAGGATGTGGTAAGGTGGACCCAGCTGTGTATTATGTTGAAAGAATAAGCAGGAAGGGTGCTGGGGGACGTCTCTTACCTTCAGCATGCTAGGATCTTTCTTTTCTTTCTTTTTAGGTTTTAATCTTTCCTTTTCTTTAAACCTCTAATCTCTGAGACTAAGCATTTGCTTCATGGTCACATACTTTCTTGTTTTCTTTTGTTTTCCCATGCTCACGCCACACTCTTGTTTCTTCCGGAATCCCCCAGTATGAATTTTAAGCTGCCAGTCTGGGACTCAAACCGCGCTCAACTACGTGGAAGTCTAGTAACGTAACCATTACATCATCTGCTGGTCCCATGATCTCTAATTGTTAAAGGAAACTCCAGTCACTTTGACTGTATAACTTTACCTGAGTTTGATAAATACCTCCTGAATGCTGATGGATTAATTGGCTTTTACGAGACTACATGGGACAGTGTAAAATCAGGAATCTTCTTATTAAAATTTCCCCTAAAACTAATGTGGCAATCAGAGAGTTGGTCAAGCAGTTCAGTGAACAAATAATATTGAAGGTGCTTTAAAATGTGCTCTTCGGAATTGCATTTTGAGCAGCAGTCTCTCGGTTTCTGAATTCTTCTGTTTGCATCTCATCTTGTTTAGTTACTATGGCGTGACTCATTTCTGATTACTGTATGATTGCACTGCAAGAAAATGCAGCAGCTAACAAGAGCACTCTACCAAATCCTGGGACTTGATCATCACATAGTGAAATTGATAATTAAGGGACTCTGGAAAGAAAAGCCAGTGCGAGACTTCTTTAGTTCTCACTCCTCAGGGTATATCACTAAAAATAGTGATCATTTTCCTGGCTATCTGACCTGCTGCTGTGTGAAGAAATCTTGAAGTCATTTCTCAGCCTTATTTTCCCCTCTTCACTTGATAGGCCACAAAAAAGCCCACAAAAGCAAGGACGAGCAGGCTTTTATGATAATGTCGTCATCAACTCCTAGCTTCAAACGCTTCTGCGGCTTTTGAGTTGTCATTTATAACTTGGAACCGAATCGACCCATAATTCCCCTGATACACTTAGAGAAATTGATAACAGACTGTGCGCTTCTTTTATGGCTCGGAGGAGGCAACTCCAATCACATCACTATTGGCAGGCAATATTATTTTTTGACATGGTTGTAAAAGTATAAAGGGGCTTATGGCATTTGTTTAGATGAGGAATGGGCTCTCAAGCTGTGCTGGGGTTTACAGGACCAGATTAGTGAGAAGCGAAGGGAATATGATGTTTGCAAACAGGATATGATTTTATATAAGTTTGGGTTTCATGCTCTGTTCCCTGGGGAAGGCCCTGCAGACAGCAGAGAATTCTACTTTTATCCTACAACAAACTCCCACTGCCAAAAGGCAGAAAAATAAACGTGGCCAATGGGCAGTGGCAGCCCCCTGATTGGAAGAGGAGGAACTGTGCACGAGGTGGAATAATTCCCGGGGAGGACCGAGGAATGGAAGACCACGGGGAGGGTCTGCGCCTGCCTTCCTGGGCAGAGATGTGCCAAAAATGAGGCTCTGTGGGGTTCAACCAAAGCACCTTCGCCAGCAGCAGCCTAGAAAATGCGCAAGCCCAAAGTCAGCATTTATGACAAACTCTTACTCCATCTATGTTCTACTCGATTACTCGCAGATCCGACACACTTCTGGGGGTTAGGGATATCGTCTTTGTGATTTGGAGAGGGGGAGATGAGGAGATGGCTTAGGTGATGGTGGGGGGGTAATTTAAGACTCCTTTCGATTGCTCTGAGGTTGTCTGCAGACGTTTCAGTTACATGTTAACCACACTCACTATACAGCAGACAGGTTTGAAGGAAATGTCTTGAATTTTCTCTTATACCATCAGAATTAACATGTAAGATCTCACCTTTGCCATTTCAATGCCTAGCTCCCTCCCCAATCCTACACTCATGGGTGTAGATAAAGATATACATGCACGCTTACATTCATAAGAAAATACTGTCTTATTTTCACCCATGTTTACACTGCGTATTACACCATGTTGGTGCTCTGCCTTTATTCTCTCCAGCAATAGTAAACAAAGTTTCCAATGGCAAACTTCTCAAAGAGCTGTTCTGATTTTTCTTCTATATTTTATTCTATTTATTTATGTTTTACCTTAAAATATTCAAGATTTAAAAAAATAAAAAAATGAAAAGACAAAGAAAGACAGAGAGAGAAGGATTGGGGGCAGGGGCGCTACCTATTCGTGGTTGGGCTTTGGAGGGTGAAGTCTCAGCAGAAATTCTTCATTAGTTTAGTTCCTGAAAGTACTAGTTCCAACCCCAATGGAGTCATGTCTTATTTATTTATTTATTTATTTGAGAGGTTTTCGCTATAGGGCGCATGCGCTCGCCAGACAGACAGAGAGAGACATAGAGACAGAAAGCGAGAAATCACCCCCCAGGGGGGGATGGTCACGCCGCAATCCCTTCTCCTCCATTCTCCTCTTGGGATCTTGGGCACACACGCACACACGCCCGGCGTGAGTTTTAAGCCACCGGCTCCAGGATGTGAACCGCGGTCGACTACGTGGGAGTCCAGCGACATAGCCATTACGCTAACTGCTGGTTCCCATGTCTTATTTATTTTTAAAAGAGATATTTACTATAAGGTGTGTGAGCTCCCTGGAGAGACAGAGTGAGAAATCACCCACCAGGAGGATGGCCATGCCACAATCCCTTCTCCTCCATTCTTCTCTCTAGATGTTGGACACATATGCACACGTGCCCAGAGTGAGTTTTAAGTCACTAGGTCTGGAACTTGAACCATGGTTGACTATGTGGGAGTCCAGCTGTGTAACCATTATGCCATCTGCTGGTGCCATCTTTCTATTTAATTTTACTGCTAGAAAGTGGGACCATCAGTTGGTGTAATGGCTATTTCACTGGACTTCCATGTAGTTGACCGCCATTTGAGTCCTGGACCCGGTGACTTAAACCCATGCCAGGCATGTGTACATGCAGGCCCAGGATCCCAAGAGGAGAATGGAGGAAGAAGGGGTTGTGGTGTGGACATCCCCCCAGGGGGTAATTTCTCGCTTTCTGTCTGTTTTGTTTTTTGGCAAGGTGCGTGGCCCCACAAGAAAAAAAAAAAAAAAAAAAAAAAAAAAAGTCTTTTATTTTGCTTTCAAATCTATGAACATATGGTTAAATCCAACAGAACAGAAAGGTTTGGCTAGCAAGACAATTTACTGCTGCAACCGAGGATGATCTTCTCTGAAACAGAACTCATCTTTCAGAAGGCATGACATGGTATGCCACTGAATGAGGAGTGAAGGGCAGAAATAAGATAAAGGTTCATTGCCAATAGCTAGGCAAGGAGAAGGAATGGACAGATTTGTGGACAAGACCGAATGGAAAGATTCGTGGACAAGACCTCAATTCTCCACTGCCCAGGGCCCATGCACTGGACTGACCTGGGTAGACGTGTTATGGGAGCACAGGGAAGAAGAGGGGTGTGGAGGTTACTCAAGCAGTCACGAAGTCTTCAAGAACAATTAGTCATGTGTTCATATGAGTTCGTGTGAGTTGTGTGTTGCGAGGCGATATGAGTGTAGGATCGGGGGAGGCAGTCAGGCTTTAACTGGTTAAGCCATAATGACACGCCATATCTTTAACAATTGCACCATACTGTTACCAATTAGTTAAAGAATTCAACCCCCTAAAAACTTAGAAACAAACCAAAAAAACCTCATGTTTATGCCAAAATTCTGGGTGCTCCTGAAGTTTTAACATTGACTGACGAACCTCTGTCTTTTATTGTTAAGTCTATTTTATCATGTATCCCCCCCCCCCAATTATCCTGAGCAGGCACAATGCCTTTGGTTACATTAGCACAGGCGAGGGGCCGGGGGAGGGCATCTGTTTCTCACATGTAGTAATCAAGATAATGTTGATTTGCCTCGTATTAATGTTCAGCTCAAACCCAGCTTGCAATCAGTGCTTCATTTCCTCCACTGTTGCTATCAAAGATGCATCACAATCCTCTTCCCTCCAGCACAATAAGAGGATCCACCCAGATCTGGAATCTCACGTTTCCCCATCCCTCCCACCAAATTGTATGTGGATTTTCATGAGTTTTAAACTCAATGCAACCGATACTAGCAGGAACACCCCACAGCACCTGGAAAGCGTAAAACTGATAAAGTACCTTAAATTGTTTGAGAATTTTGTTTCATACTGTGGATTCCACAAAAGGATCATGTTGTCCCAAACAAGATAAATGTAATACAAAATGCTATTAAAGTAAGGGAATTCTTTCCAAATACTGAAGGAAATTTCCAGTATTGCAAAGATTATAGTAATTGTGTATGCTCAGTAATTGTGTGTACGCATCAGTTACAGGGATGTAGACAACACTTCCCATGCAGGTAAGTTTATATGCATTATTTTGTGTTTACTATAAACTGTGAAGTTCTATAGAATCATTAAGCATCTGATGTCCTTTGGAGGAAATAGGAAAAATAGGAAATGAAAACCACAAGTTCCTCCCTTTCTTTTCTATTCATGCCAGAGAGCATGTGCATGCACAAAAAGAGTAAAAGAGACAGAGACAGAGAGAAAGAAAGTCCTCCTCAGTCAGGCCTGTTCACACCACTATCCGTCTTGCCTCCATTTTTCCATCCTCTCAAGACACTAGGCGCATGCACATATACCTGGCCTGTTTTTAATGCTGCCAGGCTGGGACTCAAACCAGTGGTCGGCTATGTGGGATCTGGATGCCCCTGCATTGTGCTTGATTGTTGCTCTACGGGGCTGGCCCAAGTTCCTCCTTAGTCCACTCTGTTGTAGCAACGCATATTTGCGATTAAATTCTTTCAATTGCTTTGATATTATGGCTAAGCACAACAAGATGCGTTTTGAAAGAATACATTTTCTTAAAGTAAACATGACTGTCACAAAGCTATTAAAATTCTTGTGTTTTCAAAATGCAATGTCTGAAAAAATGCCATCCCCAATGCTTTGCACATGTGTGGTTTTTATTATTATTATTATTATTATTATTATTTTAGATGTGTTTTTTACTTTCTGGGGACTATAGCATCTTTCTTGCTTTCTTCTATCTATTCACATACACACACACACACACACACACACAGACACAACTATGTCAACCAAACTAACGTCAATAGCGAGGAGGAAGAAACAATATCCTTTCCTGGAATTTCTTTTTCTCTAATTTTTCTCGGTTCTATAATGATTTTCTCTACTTGCCCATGTGCCTTTATTCTAAACACTGAGACAAGAGGAAATTGAACCTAATGACTCTGTGGTTGTTAAAGGTCAATGGAGTTGAGGAACTTTAAGCTTTTATTTCACTTCCGCAATCTAGGGTTCTATGAAGTAAGAACTCTGAGAAATTAAAACTTACCTGAGTAAGTTCAAAAATGCAGTCGTCTATGAATGCCACATCTGACTGTCAAGAACTCACAAGACTTTAGGCCAAATAAAAATTTAGAATAGACATAGGAAAAGATATTATCTTAAAAAATAATAATTTTGTGACAGCCTAAGACATAGCTAAATTTAAGCCCACCTCAGCTTTCATTTTGATGTGGAAAACTGTATTTACATATTCCTTTGTCATATTTCCACCCTGAATAGTTCCAGATCCACATAGTCATCCCTGAAGCAAATATCCACTATATAATATATAATATTAACAATATAACATAGCTGACTACAGTTCAAGTCCCAGACCCAGCGGCTTAAAACTCACACCGGCACAGATGTATGCATCTGTGCCTAAAATCCCAAGAGGAGAATGGAGAAGAAGGGATTGTGGTGCAGTCGTCCACCCTGGGGGTGATTTCTCACTTCCTGTCTCTCTGTCTCTCTGGTACGTGCATGTGCCCTATAACAAAAAACTCTCTCTTAAAAAAAAATTAAGGGAGGACCAGCAGTTAGTGTAATGACTATGTTGCTGAACTCCCATGTAGCCGATCGCAGTTCGAGTCCCGGACCTGGTGGCTTAAACTCACACCGGGTGTGTGTGTGCGTCCATGTCCAAGATCCTGAGGAGAACGGAGGAGAAGGGATTGAGGCGTGGCCACCCCCCTCCAAGGGGGGGGGGATTTCTCGCTTTCTTTCTCTCTTTCTCTGTCTTTCTGGTGAGCTCATGCACCCTATAGCAAAAACCTCTCAAAAAAAAAAAAATAAGATTAAAAAGTTTTTCTTTCAAAATCCAAAATGAAAATAAAATAGTTTACTGAATTTTTGAGCCATAAGCAGCTCGTTCATGGTAGAGTTTCTAGGATTAAATCTTTCCAGGCTTCAGAAGAACCCAAGCTCTTGGGTCAGCTCTATCTTCAAGAGAAACTGGATCTCACACAGCAGACGTGGTTCGAATCTCCAGCCCAGTCAGCCTGAAACATGCTGGACAAACAGGTGAATGCCTGAGAGCCAATGCTGTGGGACTGGACAAAGGGGATTTTGGCATGACTGGCCCCTTGAAAGTGTTCACTGCCCCCTCTCTCATTTGTGCATGTATATTGTCTATTGTAAATAAAAGAAAAACATAATGTTAAAACCCATAGATTCTCATACCTAGGCCAGCAGCATCATTATTACCATTAAAAACACTTATTTTAAAATATAAAATAATAAAATAAAGCAAGCAAATAATTCTCTTAATCATCCTAAGCAGTGATTCACTAATGTTAACAAGAAAGTATGCATTGAATAATTATTTCTTTGAAGATTAGTAAGGATAATACATTTTAGAATTATATGCATTTCAAATCATTTGGTTAATTTACTCTGCTATATTCAAAATAATAAGATTTAGGGGCCAGTAGGTGGCATGATGGTTAAGGTGCTGGATTCCCTCATGGCTGACTGTGGTTTGGGTCCTGCACCTAGCAGCTTGAAAATCATGCCAGGCATGTGTGCGTGAGTGCCCAAAATCTCAGGAGGAGAGCGAAATAGAAGGATTGCATGTGGCCATCACCCTGGAGGGTGGTTTCTCACTTTCCCTCTCTCTGTCTCTGTGTCTCTCCCTTTTTGGCAAGTTCATGTGCCCTACAGCAAAAAATATTTTAAAGTAATATTAATATGATTTATATGGTCTCTAGTTGATATTTACTATGGATATATGTAAATTGTCTCAGGACAATCTATAAAGACTTCTCAAAATGATCCTATACAATTGAAAATGTGACCATTTGATAAAACACCAAAGTCTACAAGTAGTAAAATTCTTTCCTGTAAATATATCACTCCCCCCCAAACCTATTGTCTCTTCCTTAGACAATTTACCATTCATTCATTCATTATTAAATAAACATGTAATGAGAACTTCCTGTGAGTTAAGTATGGAGTAACATTTACCCTCATGTTTTCTCTTACATTTTTATGTGTTTTCCTTTTCAGTTCCCACTCATAACCTCTTACACTTATCACTTAGACTCTTTGTTGATCTTCTATTCCTATTCATTGACTTTGGTGAGAGACTTGGGAGTTCATCAGGACCAGCAGATGGCATAATGGTTACAGCACTGGACTCCTATATAGTCAAATGCAGTATGAGTCCTGGACCTGGTGGCTTAAAACTCATTCTGGGCTCATGTGCATGCATGCTCAAGCTCCCAAGAGGAGAATGGAGGAGAAGACAGGCATATTCATCTCTCCTGGGGGGGGGGTGATTTCTCGCTTTTTGTCTTTCTGGCAAGTGCACATACCCTATCATAAAATTCTCTCTATGGGAAAATAAAAAGAATTGGGAGTTCATGAGAATATGAACAGAAGGTAATCAGAATTTTTTTTTTTAACCAAGAGATTTTTGCTATAAGATGCATGTGTTCATCAGAGAGATAGAGAGCGAGAGACAGAAAGGAGGAAAGAAGTCAAAAGACCAATAATAATTGATGCACACTATTCTCTGTGCTTTAGACACACTGGTGGCTGCCTCAGCTTGGGGCAGAATTCATTTTCTCATTTATTTATGTAACAAGTAGTTTATGCTTATTATATACCAGGAACTATAGATATAGCACTAAACGAAGCAAAAAACCTTTTTTTAGGTTTTTGTAATAGGGTATGTGCACTCACTGAGAAAAAGAGAGAGAGAGAGAGAGAGAGAGAGGGAGAGAGAGGGAGAGAGAGAGAGAGAGAGAGAGAGAGAAATATGGACATATATATAGAGAAAGTGAGGGATGGCCACCCCAAAATTCTCCTCGGGATTTTTGGCATGCACACACATATACCTGGTGTGATTTTCAAGCTGCTGGGTCTAGTACTCAAACTGCAGTCAACAATATGGGAGTCAAGTGCCTTAATCACCATGCCATCTGCTGGCCATAAAGCAAAAATATTGATCATGATGAAATGAAACGTATACTTTAGGGTCAGCAGATAGTGTGGTAGCTAAAGTGCTGGACTCCTACACTGAGAGATGTTTTGTAGGTAGACTGCAGTTTGAGTCCCAGACCTGACAGCTTAAAAATCACACTGGGTGCCTGTGTGTGTGCCCAAAATCCCAAGAGGAGATTGGAGGAGACAGGATTGCTGCATGGCCACCCTCCTCCCTTTGGGGTGATTTCTCACTTTCCCTCTCACTGTCTCTCTCTGGCAAGTGCACAGCCCTATGGCAGAAACCTTGGGGAAAAAAAGCAAATGTATACTTTAATGAGGGAGATAGATAAGCAAATATACATAAATTTAAATATGTGTGCATGTGTGTATGATGGTAAATATTATGGGCAAAAGAAAGCAAGGAAAGAGAGGGGAATCTTGAGAAAGTGGCTAATGGGCCTGTGGCCTTTGGCAGGTTAGAATCTATTGATGACAGATGACCTGGGAGTCCTAGCTTCTTCTGACTGACTTAAAGAGCGGTACAAGTAATAACAAGACTTGTATTGAAGGTTCAAAGCAAGGTAGCGAGGAAGCAATGAAAGTTCAGAAGGTGGAGAGGAGCTTTCCAAGACTACTCTGAGTTCTAGGGCCCCATCTTCACTCCTGCTCTTGTAAATATGGACATCTGGGGTAGCATTATTCTATTCAGAACACACAGAGCTCCTGGCCTGCCTTTTGCTGCTTAGATTAAGGTGTGGTGATAGAGGTCAGAAGCAAGAAGGATTTATAGGCACATGCTAAGATCTTGAGATCTCTCTTAAAGTCTGCCCATGGATGTTTGGAGGGGCTTTGGGATATGAGCACATTTATTTGGGTACTCAAATATCTGGCAGTTCCTCGACTGTGACTTTCCTATTTCAATTGTGCAGTGACAAATTAGATATAGCACTCCAACCCTTGTCCATTTTCAAGTGTGATGATAGTGTTCTGATATTTGCATGACATTTCCCAGTGCCTTTCCCTGTCATTTTGGTGATTTCTTAAATAACACTATTACATTGTGGTATCAGTTGTCTTTGGATAGTCTGTCTTGTTTTATGTCTGAGCTGGGAGATCCATGATAACTGATTTATTGATCCCTTCAGGTTAGTGCATGGACCAAAGGACGCTGCCTTCTCAATTTCGCTATGCCTAATTTTGTGTTGCATGTATACAGTGCTTGGAACAGACATTTTCTTTTCCTTTCTTTTTTTTTTTTTTGAGAGGTTTATGCTATAGGGTGCGTGGGCTCGCCAGAAAGAGAGAGACAGAGAGACAGAAATTGAGAAATCACCCCCCAAGGGAGATGGCCACGCTGCAATCCCTTCTCCATTCTCCTCTCAGGATCTTGGGCAAGCACGCACACGCGCTTGGCGTGAGTTTAAGCCACCGGTTCTGGGACTCAAACCGCGGTCGACTACATGGGAGTCCAGTGACACAGCCATTACACTAACTGCTGGTCCCTGAAATACACATTTTAAAACCTGATCCTACAGATATTTTTACTTAATCATCAGATTCTGATCTTCAGTATCTCAAGTATTAAATGGGACAAATGAATTCAAAACTTTGGCTAAGTTATTTAAGACTATGCTCTAACAATCTAAGTAAAACAGACCTTTAACTTTGACACTAATGGTATTCAGAGGATTGACTTCAATGATAGGATTATCCATTAGGTTCAGGGATAGTTAAGGCAGGACCATAGAGAAAGCTTTGAAACAACCCTGTTGGTTCTTGCAGAACTGAGCTGATTCTTAGCCTTATAACACAGAGTAGCTATTCTCTTTTTTTTTATTTTTTTAAATTTTTTTTAGAGGTTTTTGTTATAGGGCATGTGCACTTGCCAGGAAGACAGAGAGATAGAAAGTAAGAAATCACCCTCTGGAGGGATAGTCATGCTGCAATCCCTTCTCCTCCATTCTCCTCTTGGGATCTTGGGCACGCAAGCACACATGCCCGGCTGGAGTTTAAGCCACCAGATCCAGGACTCGAACCACGGTTGACTACATGGGAGTCCAGTGACATAGCCATTACGCGAACTGCTGGTCCCCAGAGTAGCTATTCTATACACAAATCTTCCGATGATAACCTGCCTCTAAAACAATTAATCCTCACAATAATCTCAGGGGCCTTATTGCCAAAGATGTATCTGAGGCTTCCTAGTCCACAAAAAATGAAGCTGAGATTCAGCAAGGTGAGTAAGTTGTTCAAGTCACACATTCAGTAGGTGGTAGAGTAGAGATGGCCTGATTCCCAAGCCCTTAACCACAATACTATGTACACACAACTCACCATAATTCCAACCTCATATGATTGTCAACACTCCTTTCCCAAATGAGATTAGCCCTAGCCATAAGAAAACACAATTGCTTCTTTTGCCAAGAGCGTTCTCTTTCTTATTGAAATTCCTATGAAGTATTAAATCCATGCACAAAAACATCATCAATTTGGGCTAAAAGCTACACAGCTGCATACAGCATTTGAACCCTAACTAGAACACTGACAAATCTCTGCCCTTGGACCAAACCTCTGAGGATGAGTTAGAGAGAATCTCATTTCAATACCTTCTGAGTCAGAGTTAATGTTGCTAAGCTGCTTTCCATAGGAATGGGGCTCTAGCATGCACTGTCTAGTAAATAAAAGGGTGAACATATTGTGAAGTGCCCTTTACACGGTTAATACATCAGATTACATAAAGCAGTAGGCAAATACAAAAATAGTATCACTTGTCTGTCTCTCTTAACTCATTCTTGGCAAGACTGACCACCAGTTCACTAAAGCTGTGAATAACAATGATAGGCACCCTTAAGTCCCTTGACTGGCCACACAACCCACAAGAATCCATGTATTACTTGGCAAATCTGTGAATTCACCAGTATCTTAAATAAGAATCCTTAGATCTCACGATGCAGCACTTTTGCCAGAACAAACATATTCTTCTTACTGGTAAGTAAACAGCAGAGTGATGTTTTTCTGAAGCTAGAGAAATGAAATTGCACATACAAGGTCCGTGCAGCTGCCAGAAAGCCGTCGATCACACTGGGAGATGCACGCGGCTTGCCCCTGGTCTCCTCCAACTGCTGCTATAATAGTTCATGCCTCTTTCCATATGGAATATCAGTCACAGTAGTCATTCATCATACCATGGTGTTCCTTGGAATCTGCAGTTCTTCCCTATAGTTGCTCTGTTTCTTTTTCATCTCACCATGACTAAAGAAGCTAAGGTGTGAGCATTACAACTTACCAGTGATCCCCAGGGACTGGGCTGTCATTCATGTCTTTCTCCCAGTGTTGAACAAAGGAGAGAAAGCATGTGGGTTCACCCACCCTTTGTCATCATCAATCTATCCAAGTTCCATTTGAAGGGTTTCAGTGGTTCAGCAGAACATCCAATATGAAATAAATAGATACATTCAGGGACCTGGCATGTTTATCACATGGCAGAAAAGGGAGCACCCATTGTTACGTGCTACAGACCTGATTCAAGAATATGATAAAGAGTATCAGAGATCTTTGGCCCAGAATGATGACTCTCACCATTATCAACAGGAGGAGAAAAGTGACAGTCACTCAGATTTATAGAGAGCTCTCAAGAGGAGATAAGTGACAGCCGCAGAATTATAGAGCGCTCTTAAGAAAAACCCAGAGTTATAGAGAGCTCTCAGGAGTTACCCAAGTTACTGCAGAACTACCCCGGAATGCTTTAATGATTTTAGAAGATGCATTCTTCTTCCCAGCCTCAGTCTGAGAATCCAGCAATGCAAAGGCTCTCTTAATTATTATTAACAGAGTTTCTTCATTAATGAAATAGGGTTAAACAAACTTCCCTCATACCATTATTGTGAGGATCAAATGTGATAGTTCAGGTTATCAATGGCAGCTGTATGTGGAAATGGGCACTGCTCCACTCTCTGAAATTGCTGTGAATAGGTCCAGTTCTGCAGAGAGTAAGTGAGCTGCCTGCTTTAAAAGGCTCTGCAGGGACCAGCAGATGGCATAATGGCTACGTCGCTGGACTCCCATGTAGTCGACCATGGTTCAAATTCCGGACCTGATGGCTTAAACGCACGTTGGGCAAGTGTGCGTTCATGCCCAAGATCCCGAGAGGAGAATGGAGGAGAAGGGATTGCTGAGTGGCCAACCCCCCAGGGGGGTTATTTCTCGCTTTCTTTCTGTCTGTTTGTCTCTCTCTGTCTTTCTGGTGAGTGCACGTGCCCTATAGCAAAAACCTCTCCAAAAAAGGTTGTCCAAAGCTGTGAAACCCTTAGGTCTCGCCTGCCCTACCTGCCCAGCTAATGGTCTACCATTAGAATCATAGCACTGGGAAGACTAAAACTGGAGCAGAGGAGCACATTGCTCTAAGAAAACCCAATTCTAATGCAAGGAACCCCAATGCAGTCATTACAAAATCGGGGTTCAAATATTCACACTGCTTTAAACTCAATTCCCCACCTCTGAGCTGCAGATTCCAATTCAGCAGGACTGGATGGGGCCTGAAGGTCTGCATTTCTCATGGTTCCTCAGGTGATGTCAGTGCTCCTCATTTACGGAATACACTTTGCATGATAAGATATTAAGACCATGAACGGGCAAATCATTTCACTTTTGTAGTCCTCAGTTTCTTCATCGCTGAGGTATGGTGATAAATGAAATGCAATTTACCGACATCGCTAGGGATCAAATATGGCACTGATGTGTGGTAATACTTCATCTAAATTTAAAACAGCTTTTTTAAACATTCATTTTTCCTTAAGGGATAAGATAGCAGGCTTCCATTAGCTTGTCCTTGGGGATCTAGTTGACTAAGTCTTCGGTGAGCTGTCTCCCCTGGGCAGAAGTTATAACCAGAAAGTTCCTTTTGGGGTGGGCAGTGATCCATGACAACAGGAGCACAAGACGCTCTGAGCAGCACGATGCTGTTGGATGATTTAGTGAAGAGCCCTCACAGTGGGGTGATGTACCAAATGCTAGAAACTGAGAGCTGGACGTCTGGGCATGGTGTTAACTGAAGAGTTTAGAAGAGCTTGTCATTAACTTGTATGTGAATTGCATAACCTGAACCAGGAAGGGATTTTTTTTTTTTTTTATAGCATTTTAGATTTGTTCTGGCCAGGGTAAAATCCTACCAAAAAAAGTTTCACTGTAGGATTAGTTTATTCTCACTCATTAATTCTTACCCTTGACAAACTGTATTACGGATCTCTTAGGTGTTAGAAAATGGAATGGTAAAAAAGAGATACTCTTGGCCCTGCATTTATGACATTTACACTAGATCTCATGGTATGTCATTAAGAAGAAAACTATAGAACAAAGAATATAGAAAAAAGAATTTAAGAGTACATATGTGTATTAGTCTAGCTAAGGCTGCCATAAAAATAAATACCACACTTTGTGTTAAAAGCCAACATTTATTTTGTCACATTTCTAGAGGCTGCAAGTTCAAGATGAAGGTGCTGGCAGGTTTAGTTTCTCCTGAGACCCCTGACCTTGATTTGCTGATGGCCATTTTCTCATTGTGTTTCCACAAAGCCCTTTTTCTGTGTATGTGAATATATGATGTATCTTTGTCTTTTTATTAAGGTTCCTTTCTTCCTTTCTTTCCTTTTCTTTTCTTTCCTTCCTTCCTTTTTCTTTCATGAGAGAATAATTGTACCCCAGTAGGCCTTGATCTACGCGCCAACAACGCAGTCTCAGCCAGCTCCAGATCATGGGCACACACATGCCTGGTGTACTCAGGGAGGTCTCTGACCCAGAACTTCCCATGTGGGTCAGCCTTGTAGAGGCATGTTTTACCACTGTGCCACCATCCTGACCCTCTTCTCTTAAAAGGACATCGGTCATCAGTATTAGCCCTCCTCCCTTGTGATTCTATTTGACCTTAACTACCTTCTCAGAAACTCCGTGGTCAAATATAGTGCCATGGTGTTAGGGCTTCAAAGCATGAATTTGGGAGAAATGCAGTTCAATTCATAGCAATATCCATGTCCAGGATGGAAATCTCAGGTCTTTATCAGCTATGTATTTCTGGTCAAGCTAAATTAACCCATTTAACACTGTTTCCTTTTCTGTTAGTGTGACTAGTGATACATTTACTAAGGTAGCATAAGGAATAAAACAGGTGATGTCTGTAAAATGCTTAACAATGCCCAGTGCTTAGTAGGTGCTCCAACCTGATGCCCTACATCTTTCTATTCTATTCTTTTTTTTTTCGGAAAGATTTTCACTATAGGGTGCATGTGCTCACCAGAGAGACAGAGAGACAGAAAGCAAGAAATCACCCCCCAGAGGAAGTGTCATGCCGCAATCTCTTCTCCACTCTCCTCTCGGAATCTTGGGCATGCACGCACACACGCATGGCATGCTTTAAGCTGTCAGGTCTGGGATTCGAACTGCAGTTGACTACATGGGAGTCTGGCAACCTAACCATTTTGCCATTTGCTGGTCTCCTTACATCTTTCTTTAAATGCTGACCAAAGATATTTATTTTTTCCTTTCTTTGGACAATAAATCTGACTTTATTACCTCTTCCTTTGAATCTCCTAATACATTAGCCCTTTTTATTTCTCTAAACCTCACTTCTCCCACCAACTCTATTACCATGTCCAGGAACAAAATATCTACTGTAATCCTCACCTCTAGCTCTGAGTGGAGGAATTAGAAGTGAAAAAATGTTGAGCTTTTCAAGTGCCTGTTAAGTGAGGAAAGATCATTTTGCTCTTCCCCAAAAAAAAAAATAAATAAATAAAAATTAGCTTTTTACAGAATTTCTTTGCTGCTTTACACAATGTATAGAACTTAAAAGAAAGTAAGCTGGACAGAAAAAATTTAGCTAAAATATTTTAGAAATTAAATCAAGCAAAAAATGATTTAATGATTTAAGGAATATTTGATCATTTCTGAGTTACCAAATCAAGACTTTGCACATAGAACTATTTGGTCCACAATAGGTGATTCATTTTTAAAATGCACTGTATCTGATGGAATGCAAAAGTGACAGTTTCACTTTTATGCAATATGCCAGGAATGGCAAGGAATCAGAGCTGTGATGAAAAACCTCTGTTTCTTTGTTGCGTCTGGTGTCTGTCAGTAGGTTTCTTAGGGGCATCTGATCATTATTTAAGCTTAAACTCAATTATTCAGAAATGCCCTGTAGCCACAGCAGCAGCATAGAGTTTGCTAAACAGCTTAATATTGGGTGAGGAGTTTCATTTTCCAACTTTTCAGGATGAAATGTTCAAGGTGTCCGAGGCAGAATGTACCACATTTACCATGCACAGTGCTTATGAAACCTGCTTCGTTAATGGACACAGTAGTACTATACTTTGGGATTATTTCCGAAAGGAATCAACAAGCTGTATTTAGATGATACAAAGGAGATTGCCTCAATTCCTTTTCTTCTAAGTCATTCCCCTTTCCATTTTAAATACCTTCACAACCACTTTCGGGACAGGTAGCTTAATTTCTATCATGTGCGGCTTTTCAGAGCATTAGCTTTGTTTCGAGTGCCAACGTCTGAGCTATGCTGGATGTGCTTGGAAAAGCCTGCCGAGGCCCACATTCATTCAGGAAACTGCCGTTGAACTAGATCCATATGTTGCTAAAAAAAATAAAAAGGAAACTTTCTGATTGGAGGTAGTTTCTGGCTTCTAGCATTATCACAGATGATTTTTGTTCTTTGATGTGCTGCTAAATAGAAAGTAATGTTAGAACCAAAATGCTGGTATCTTTTTCTTAGTTAACGTTTATTAACAGCATCTTACTTCCTGCATTGTGGTGTACTATGCTGAACACTGACTAATTTAATGCTAATGATAATCCTATTGTGGCAGGAAGAAAGATAGAAAATGGAAGTGGGGGGTGGGCTGGAACATCTGCCTAGGCTAGATAGAAAAACTGATCAGGACAGAAAATTCCTTACCTTAGGTAATGTAGGTGGAAGATTTCTAGTGGGGGATGTCTAACTAATTAAGCCGTATTTGAAACAGCAAATGAGATGAATCAGTGGGCCCAGCCACATTTAATATAGCCAATGGATGAAAGCAATCAGTGGACCCAGCCAATGATCAACCAGCATGACCTCAGTCAAGGAATTATAAACCCCTGGAAAGTAACTACCAGGGCCTTTCAGCCAGTCTTCCTCGGGCTTGGCCCACTCCTACTTCTTTTTTTTTTTTTTTTTTTGGAGAGATTTTTGCTATAGGGCGCGTGTGCTCGCCAGACAGACAGAGAGAGACATAGAGATAGAAAGCGAGAAATCACCCCCCAGGGGGGATGGTCACGCCGCAGTCCCTTCTCCTCCATTCTCCTCTCGGGATCTTGGGCATGCACGCACATGCGCCCGGCGTGAGTTTTAAACCACTGGGTCTGGGACGCGAACCGGGGCCGACTACGTGGGAGTCCAGCGACGTAGTCATTACACTAACTACTGGTTCCCGCCTGCTCCTACTTCTTGGGAGTATACTTTTGCTTTTGTTTAATAAAGCACTCTTTGGGGACCAGCAGTTAGCGTAATGGCTATGTCGCTGGACTCCCACGTAGTCGACCCCGGTTCGCGTCCCAGACCCAGTGGTTTAAAACTCACGCCGGGCGCATGTGCGTGCATGCCCAAGATCCCGAGAGGAGAATAGAGGAGAAGGGATTGTGGCATGGCCATCCCCCCGGGGGGTGATTTCTTGCTTTCTGTCTCTCTGTCTCTCTGTTTGTCTGGCGAGTGCATGCGCCCTATAGCGAAAACCTCTCCAAAACAATAAAAATTAAAAAAAATTGAAACACTCTTTGCTTTCACAATTGGCGTGTTTCATTCGATTTATTGTTTGAAACACCAAGAACCTGGACGTTGCCAAAGCCATCCCACAACGCTATGAGGAAGGTGGTATTATTTCCTTTTTTCTGAGGGCTTGGTCAGTTAATGAACTTGACCAAGTCTGAACAGTGGGTGGAAGTGGTGGTCGTCAAGGTCTCTAATCTTAATGTCAACCACCCTGTATGTTGATAATCCCCTTACCAATGCTACCACCTAAAGAAAAGGAATAAGGTGGAAGAGTCTTTCTCCAAAGATTGGTTTCTTGTGATCTATGTTAAAAAGTGTATTAGAAGCCTAACAATATTTCCAAATTCTAGGATTATGGAAATCTCAAGGTACAGATGATCAGTGTACTTCTTATACACAATTGGTACTTATTCTTTCTTGGCACCATTTATCTCAATAGGACTAATCTATTAATAAAAATTCATGTAACACTTTTCTAATTTTACTACTAGATTCACTTTTTCTTTGTGTTCCTTTTATCCAGAGTTCTTCATACAGGAAGAACTTTCTTCAAAAAGGAAGAAAAGTCCTTTTTCTATGAAAGTAATGCTTCTATTATTACGTGGTAAAGGACAAGGTTTTGTTTACTTACGTTTTATTTCCTACCTGTCGTAAAGTCATACTTCTATAAAATGCAACAAATGCAAGCTCTTAAAAATAAGATACAAAAAATACAAAATAAAAATTCTAATTTGTTTTTATTGGGTTGTCAAAAAAGTCATGACACATTTGTACATAGAAAAACGTAGAATAAATACATCATGACTTTTCTGACAACCCAATATTAGATTCAAAACACTGTGCATGGGCTGACTCTGTAGCTTAGTTTTTAAGAGTCAGATCTTACATGGCCAACCACAATTCAAAGCCCAGCCCCCGTGGCTTGAAAAACACATTGGGCATGTGTACTTCTGTGCCCCAAATCTCAACAGGATGGAGAAATGGAAGAGAAGGGATTGCAGTGTGACCATGCCCCATTGGGGATTGCTTTCTTTTCTCTCTCTCTCTCTCTCTCTCTCTCTGTCTCTCTGTTTCTCTTTGGCAGGAGCATATGGCCACTGTCAGCAATGAAAAAAAAAAGAGACCATATTCTAGTCTCATCTTCTGAGACATTTTTTTTTTGGCAGAGGCTGGGATTCTTTCTAAACCTATCTCCTAACTTGCTAGAGCCATTATACTGTCCCCATGTCCTGCCCTGAAAGATCTCCTTGAGTTAAGTATCGATAGTTGCCACCCCAGACACCAACCAATGAATTCCTCTGGCACACTTTTTTGTCTTCCCTGCTTCTCAGTGCTTTAGAATGCCCAACCTTGAAGTGGAAAAAAAAAAATTACTGAGGTCAACAGAAGTTATGCACTGGCAGGCTAAGAGCCATATTCATCACACAGTTAGGTTTCTTTTAGCATTGCTAAAATTTTTTAAAATTTCAATCCTGTCAGTATTTAAGATTGAAAAATCCGATATTTAAGATGACCAATGAAATACCGTACCATCATTTTCTTATGGCAAAAGTTGGTTGGAGTTGTGCAGCCTCTACCCTTTCACACAAGTCAACCACAGTTCCAACCAGAGAGGCCCCACCTCTGCCAGGCCATTTTCCTTACATTAATGTTACTTTTATCCTACCAGCTTGGCCTCGGGAGTATTTTAAACACGTGCCTGCTTTTTGGCCTTAATTTGCACCCCTTCCTTGACTCTCCAGGATTTTTTTTTTTTTTGGTACTGTTTCTCTGTCCATGAATTCTACTTGGTCCTAATAGTCTATATTGGTCAATTAATCCCTTCAACAGCAAGAAAATTCTTTATGCAGTATTAACATTTAAAAATTACTTTTGCTCCAGGTCTACAGAAGTATTTTAGGAAAGAAACTTGTTATTCTTACTGCTTTGTTTATTTTTTTAAGCTGCAATTACATTACATTGTATGCTGTGTGGTATCAGTTCTATATAGGAAGAGTTAATTTGGAACTGAGTATTTTGTGCACATCCTGCTGCTCATTTAATCTGCTGTTCACTTTTATACGGTCAGTCTCAGAGTGAACAATAAAATAGCAAAGAAAAACTGAAGGCCACTAGGGGGTTGCCAAAAGTTTGTAGAAACAGAGGCCTCTGAATCAGGGGGAGCTCTCCGGAAACATCTTCATGTTCTTGCAAAATTCTGAGTTGGTCATGGATTTTCATCATTTTAATTCATGCTCTGAATTCACAGTGGACCAAAGAATCCATGAAGACAATGGTTTTTGAAATGTTATACCCATCTCTTAGCTGCTCAGAATCTGCCTCAAAGGAAGTGAACCATCGGTATTGTGGGCATACTTAGGCACGGTGCTCACATATTTTCACTCAACAAAATGAATCATGGCTGCTCTCAGGCAACAGGGCTCTCCATGTAGCCAGCTTGCCATATGTGCAGAAACAAACCTGATATTCTCATGGACAACCATTTCTCAAGAACCTAACTTTTCTTTCTTTCCTTTCTTTCTTTTTTTTTTAAGTCTTCCCTGCTTCTCAGTGCTTTAGAATGCCCAACCTTGAAGTGGAAAAAAAAAAATTACTGAGGTCAACAGAAGTTATGCACTGGCAGGCTAAGAGCCATATTCATCACACAGTTAGGTTTCTTTTAGCATTGCTAAAATTTTTTAAAATTTCAATCCTGTCAGTATTTAAGATTGAAAAATCCGATATTTAAGATGACCAATGAAATACCGTACCATCATTTTCTTATGGCAAAAGTTGGTTGGAGTTGTGCAGCCTCTACCCTTTCACACAAGTCAACCACAGTTCCAACCAGAGAGGCCCCACCTCTGCCAGGCCATTTTCCTTACATTAATGTTACTTTTATCCTACCAGCTTGGCCTCGGGAGTATTTTAAACACGTGCCTGCTTTTTGGCCTTAATTTGCACCCCTTCCTTGACTCTCCAGGATTTTTTTTTTTTTTGGTACTGTTTCTCTGTCCATGAATTCTACTTGGTCCTAATAGTCTATATTGGTCAATTAATCCCTTCAACAGCAAGAAAATTCTTTATGCAGTATTAACATTTAAAAATTACTTTTGCTCCAGGTCTACAGAAGTATTTTAGGAAAGAAACTTGTTATTCTTACTGCTTTGTTTATTTTTTTAAGCTGCAATTACATTACATTGTATGCTGTGTGGTATCAGTTCTATATAGGAAGAGTTAATTTGGAACTGAGTATTTTGTGCACATCCTGCTGCTCATTTAATCTGCTGTTCACTTTTATACGGTCAGTCTCAGAGTGAACAATAAAATAGCAAAGAAAAACTGAAGGCCACTAGGGGGTTGCCAAAAGTTTGTAGAAACAGAGGCCTCTGAATCAGGGGGAGCTCTCCGGAAACATCTTCATGTTCTTGCAAAATTCTGAGTTGGTCATGGATTTTCATCATTTTAATTCATGCTCTGAATTCACAGTGGACCAAAGAATCCATGAAGACAATGGTTTTTGAAATGTTATACCCATCTCTTAGCTGCTCAGAATCTGCCTCAAAGGAAGTGAACCATCGGTATTGTGGGCATACTTAGGCACGGTGCTCACATATTTTCACTCAACAAAATGAATCATGGCTGCTCTCAGGCAACAGGGCTCTCCATGTAGCCAGCTTGCCATATGTGCAGAAACAAACCTGATATTCTCATGGACAACCATTTCTCAAGAACCTAACTTTTCTTTCTTTCCTTTCTTTCTTTTTTTTTTAAGTTTATTTCTTCATTCCATGAGCAAGAGAGAGAGAGACACAGAGATAGGTACATCCAGTAGAATCTTAATTCTGCAATCTGCCCCCATCTCCCACCAGCTCTAGATCGTGGGCATGTGCATACCCAGCACACTCAGGGAGGTCTCTGGATGTGAATCTTCTTTCTGTGTGGGTCACTCTGAATAGCTTAGTGTTTTATTGCTGCACCACCATCCGACCCCTCGACCAGGCTTTGCAGATAGAAATTGCCTGGATGTTTTGTTTACTTTATAGAGAGGCCTATAATAATATCCCTTGATCTTCTGCTGGCATTATATAGTTATGTCTTTTCAAAATCATTAAACTAAATTGCAGTCTTTTCATTTGATTTTTTAGGAAATGATAAGGTGAGATTAGAGCAAGAGAGTAAGAAGAATGATGGCAAGTTTTCCTGGTCTTATCAGTAACTTTCGTGGCATTTAAGAAATGAAGAAAAGAACAGTGCCTAAATATAAGTTTATAATAAAATTCACTCTATTCAGTAGACATAATTATTTAAATAAATATAGGAAAAAATGTTAATTAAAAAAGAAAACTGGTCATATTTCAAATAAAAATCAAGAAAAGAAGCACAACTTTTAGAAAGCAATCATGAAAGTAGAATTCAGTTTCCTCCCTGTCCCTCTCCTCGTCTTTATACCATCTAGCCTCCCTCTGTACTTTCTGCTTTTGTCATTCCTTCTTTCCCTTTATACTCCTGTCATATTCCATGAAGGATTTAAAGCAGCTTCCAAAACTAACGTAAAGAATGTTGATTTGGGACCAGCAGTTGGCATAATGGCTATGTCGCTGGACTCCCATGTATTCGACTGCAGTTCAAGTCCCAGATCCAGTGACTTAAACTCATGCCAGATGTGTGTGCATGCTTGCCCAGAATGGAGGAGAGGGGATTGCAGCATGGCCATGCCCCCTGGGGGATGATTTCTCGCTTTCTGTCTCTTTGTCTTTCTGGCAAGCACATGTGCCCTATAGCACCCCCCCCCCAAAAAAAAAGAATGTTGATTGTTTTCTTTTAAAAGTAGAAATGATAATTATTCTAAAGTGAAAAGGATGATAATTATTCTAAAGTGAAAAGTGATCATTATTCTAAATCTCATCCAGGAATGAGATGATCATATAAAGTACCTGCTGTAGTAACTACTACTTATATTAGAAGATGCCCACCAGTGTGGCTTTGATATTCCTGAGAGCCAGCATGAGGAAGGCAGCCCTCTTACTGGTACGTTTCTCACTATTTCTGTGGCAGGATTTCTAACTGTGGCGTTGCTGACATTTTGGGCCAGATGAATCTGTGTTGTCTAACTCTCCTGTCCCACTGTGGGGTGTTTGGCAGCATCGCTGACCCACTAGAAAGCAGCAGCACATGCTGCACCTTCCTCAATCATGACAACAGAAAAAGTCTCCAAAAACTGCTAAATGAACCGTGGCAGGAAAATCTATCATCATTGGGAACCAGCAGTTAGCGTAATAGCTATGTCGCTGGACTCCCATGTAGTTGACTGCGGTTCGTGTCCCGGACCCGGTGTCTTAAAACTCACACCGGGCGCATGTGCATGCGTGCCCAAGATCCCGGGAGGAGAATGGAGGAGAAGGGATTGTGGCGTGACCATCTCCCCTGGGGAGTGATTTCTCGCTTTCTGTCTCTATGTCTCTCTCTGTCTGTCTGGCGAGCACACACGCCCTATAGCGAAAAAAAATCTCTCAAAAAAAAAAAATCTATCATCATTTCATCATTGAGAACCACCACTCTAGAATAATGGAAAGCAAATTACAACACTCAGGAGAAACCCAACTATTCCAGGTACAACATTATATTTGATTTTTTGAGTATTTTCACAGTATAGAAGTTAAGTATATCTAAAGTAAAACACCCATGTAGGTCTTAGCTAATTTATTTAATTAAAATACCCTTTAGAGTCTAAGAATATGATTAGAATCTTTTTTAAAAATAAGGTTATTGTGTTACTATTTAGACTTTGATTTTATGAGCATATTGATTAAGAGCACTTGCACTTCTTTTTTGGATTCTCATCCCAACTCCTTAATTCTTAGCTGAAAATCTCTGAGTTTCATATATAAAACTGCTTAATAATAGCATCTATGCCAATGGTGGCTGTAAGAATTGTATGAGTTGATATAGGCAAAGAGATTTGCATAGTGCCTGGATCTTAATAAATACTTGTTAAGAGTTTGGTAACCATGGCTATTATTACTGTTCATTTGAATTTTAAGTAATAGAGAACAGAATTTTATTTAGTAGAGGACTATGTAATAAAACTGAAGACATGAACTAACAACTAGCAACGTTTTCTGTTGCTTTCTGTATGTATTTCCTGATATGCATGCTGCTGTGAGTTTTAATGAATGAAATAACATTTCCACTATTTATGTTCCATAAGTAGTGTTTAATTCAGCTCTTTTATTATCCCCACTCTCTTTCACTAATAGTAGGAGAGACTGCAGCACGTGTTTCAGTGTGGGGTGTATTATGTAGTGGCTACGTTTTTTTTTTTTTTAAGAATTATTTAACTTTATTTAGTTATTTTATTTTCACCAGAGAGGAACAGAGTGAGAGAGAGCAATAGAGATGGAAAGTAAGAAAGCGAGTCACCAGGTTCAGGATTCAAACCATGGTTGGCCATCTGGGAGTCCAGCACCCTTAACCATCATCCCACCTTATGTAGCGGCTAAGTTTTATAAATAGATATGTAGCTAGTGCTATATTGGCTCTAACTCTTCCTCCTGTTACAGTTTCTCCATGCCTCCATAGGAAAGCATCTTCCTAATAATGTCAGGACCCTCAGGTAATGACTAATATGAATAATACCATATGCTTCTAAGTGCAGGACTCCCTCTCCCCTTTCTTCTGTACCTCCCTGCCTGCCTTCCTCCCTCCTTTCTTCTATATTTCCTTCCTCCCTCCCTCCCTTTCTCAGTTCTTCCCTTTCCCTCTCTACCTTATCCCCTTTCTCTCTCTTTCACTCCCTTTCTCTCTCTCTCTCTGTACCCATGGATCCTTCTGGCCATTGCTGATGCATGCTACTGGTATTCTCCATATTTCCAGTTGTTCTCAATTCCTTGAGAGCCACAGAGAAGTAAAGAATATGCCTTTCTCCCTCTCTTAAGGCAAAATTTTTCCACTTGCAATCAGAGTGTTCTATTTCTTTAGACACTCTTAAATGTTCTGCCCATTTCAGTGTTCGCTTAGAACCTTGTTATCTTCCACTGCTTTCTACCCTAGCAAATGGATATGAATCTCTGGGAGTTGGGGCTAAGGGGTCTTAGTAACACAGTGTGCTGCTTCAGATGTGTACCTCCTCCTCTGATGACTACACCTTCCATGTAGGCTCAACTCCCACGACTCTCACCCTAAAGCACAGCTCCACCCTGTCTCATCGAGCCTGTTTATTTCCTCACACAGGAAGACTTCTCCTGGGACAGTTTCTCCTCACATTTCTGAACCCAGTTTTGAACACATGTTATATCCTACTTCAGTTCAGAGTGAACTGAAGTTTAGGGGAAATATTTTAACATCGATAGATTTAAATTCTGGGGGTAAGACAAGCCCATTGTGGACACATTCATTAATGGGCAGACTACTAAAGTTGCCTTCATGTTTTGTGCATTATTTACATTGTCAGAAATCTTTGAAAGTTGAATGCATGCTGGTTTTTGTTGTTGTTGTTGTTGTTTTGTTTTATTTTGTTTTCCAGAATGGTAGATACATAAGCAAATACTTGGTGAATATTTCAGAGGAATTTGAGGAAGGCAGTAAGGTGGATATTGCTGTTTTAATTTTTTTTTTTATGATCAGTTATTTAATTAGGTTCTTGGCAAGAAATTTAGAACACCAATTTTTGAGGATAAACTCCATTTGTAAGGGTAAACACAGATTGCAAGTAGTCCTGGAGTGGAGTCACAGCTTTGAGTTTTGCTAAAATTTGCAAGTCTACAGCTTTCTGATCAACCTTGTGCTATTCTAAAATCTTGTATTTCT
>NW_006159915.1:737456-763621 GCF_000334495.1 Tupaia belangeri chinensis
TTCCCTGTGTCAAAATTTTCTCCTTCCTTGTATCTGGGCTTCTGCAGCTTCTTTTTCTTGAAGTAAGCATTCTGGGATTTTTACTTTGCTAATATCAATTTCCGTGGAGGTGGCGATGAAAAATTTCTGCTGTGTTCTACGCCGTGGAACTCGATTGATGACCAGTGGTCCAGTCACAAGTAGCAAGGCACTGCTGAGCTGCTTCAGGAAAACCACTCTCTTATCTCTGTGGTGTCCGGTGAGGATGATCAGAATGGTCCCAGGAGTGATGCTAGCTGGCAGCTTTCTCACATGCTGACTGAATAGGTTTTTGCCATGGCTCAACAGCTTTCGAGGTACATCTTCAGTAGGATAATACCTAGATATTTTGTGAAGTTTAACCACTTGGATACCTCCATTCTTGTCCCCACCAACTGTTTTTGTGACAGTGGAAAGAACCTTCCTCTTCTCTTTCTTTTCAACCCTGGATTTAGTGGCCGAGTATTTTCCTCTTGCCAATGGCCTTCCTGGAATATATGGCAGATCCGGAGTATCTGCCGACATCCCAGACTAGGACCGGGTTTTGACTGCAATGGGGCTTCCCCTTCTTGAAGCTTTTAACTGGCATCAGCCTTCTTGGCTTCAGGTTACTTCTCCTTAGTATCCTGCTTTACAACTTTTTCACCTTCCATATTGTATAGTGGGAAAGGGAACCAAGCTCTCTGTTGCCATGTTAATTCTAAAACACGAATACACTCCCTATCCATGTATGCAGCATATTCCTGGGACTCTGGCCCAGAATCCTGGCTAGGGTTTTTCTGCCATCCAGTAGACTAGACTCCCCATCTTGAAACTGGGACACAGCATTGCCCAGGCTCCCTCAGATCTGTGTTGAATATGCCCTTTCCTGCCCCCACCCGCAGGACAGTCGAACGGGTACCTGGGTGGGGATGGTGAAAAAAGGGGACCCACATAAAACTTTCACACACACACACATACACCGACTCGCAGAACTCCCACAGACATATACAGAGTGGAGACCAGATGAGGTGCTGATTAAGTCTTTGCTTATTGCAGAGCAAACTGTGCTTTATATACAGGTTGGCGGGCACCAATTGATTGCCCGAAAAGAGATACAACAGTATGAGCCAATCATTTATGTGGGTGGATCTCCCATTGCCTAGCAACAGTTGGTCACATAATTTCTGAGACATGGTTTGCTCAGTGAGGAAGTGAAGCCTAAGATTTCTAAGATGGCAGACAGCTCTCAAGAAGCTCCCAAGATGGCTTCCATATGCAATGTCCTCCACACTTTCCCGTATCTCCTAATTGCAAATTAATAATGAGATATCAGTCTCCTGCAGTTTGAACAGCCTCCTTTCAGTTTGAATATTCTGTCTGTCCAAAATCAGCTCTAGTTGCCTCATCTTGGCTGGCATTGGGAATGGAGTTTCTCTACCCTTCTGCCCTAGACTCAATTTGGCACCAACCAGAGGTAATCCAGTCCAACATGATGGACTAACTGTGGTTGGCACCAAATTGAGTTTATAGCAGAGGATTGTGGGAACTCAAGGCTTCCATTGTACTGGTCAGGAACCAAGAGCATCTTCTTAAGAATGCTTCAGTCGGGCTTCCTTTGGATTTTTCACACTGATCTACAGACTTTATGTGCCACAGTTAAGTGACCACATACTTGCGGAAGTCCCAAACGTGAAACAGAGCAAAGGCTCACCATTTTTTTAAGCTTACCTGAACCATTTCCTTCTCTCATTTGCTCACATACCACTCTGTTTCTCCTGCTTCTGCTGTACCTCTTAGGTCTGCCCTTCTCCAAGGGATAGCTTTTAGGTTTTTTCACTTCTCATCCTACTCTAACTGCAACTTAGTCCTCAAGCTCCATGCCTGATTGTCACTGGTAAAAAGTATCTTTTTTTCTGACTGATCATCCGGAGAAGCAGTAATAGCTTGGACTCGATGCTGTCACTGACGTGAGACTATGATCTGAGACAACGAGGCTTAGTTCTTGATATGTAAAGGGTATTAGAAAAACAAACCCTCTTCTACCATGAAATTTGGATTTTTATGCATATTGATGCAAAATCCTATTTGAATGTCATTTTTCTTTACTTTTATTCTGTATCAGTCCCACTATCCCTTTTAGCTTATGCTGAGCTCCCTAATGTGCTCTCCCATGTATGTAAATACACGCTCACCAAGAAGAAGAATAAATTGGTGGACAGATCAAGCCAAAGATTTTGTGGAAAGGAAAATGATAAAAAACAGTTCCCCCCCCCCAAAAAAAATATAATATTTAAAGAATTTGCCTTGTGGAACCAGCAGATAGCATAATGGTTATGTCACTGGGCTCCTACATGGCTGACCGCAACTCAGGTCCCAGACCCGGTGACTTGAAACTCATGCTGAGCACATGTGCATGCATGCCCAAGATCCTGAGAGGAATGGAGAAGAAGGTATTGTGGTGTATCCATCATCCCCGGGGGCTTATTTCTCACTTTCTGTCTCTCTGTGTCTCTCTGGTAAGTGCTCATGCCCAAAGCAAAAATCTCTCAAAAATTTTTTTTTGCCTTGCATGTTTTAACAACTTCAGCAAGATCTTAATTACCAGTTAGTATAATCAGCAGGGTTGCTCCATGGCCCACTACAATTTCTTTCTCCTTTTCCTGGCCTTGTGTATTACACCTTACATTATTTTCCACATCCAGTGCCAGCTCTGTACCATTGTCTTTTAACATCCCAGTGCTAAAAGCGCCTAACTTCTTAGAGTCCTAAGTCCTTCTGGTCTTAACTTACACCATTACCCTATTGCCATTTCAACTCCTTAATCCTGCTTATCTATTCAATATATCCATCCTAGTGAAATCCTTCTTGTTCTTTTTTCTTCACTTCCATCCCTAAAATATCTAACTCCATGCTAGGAACCACTACCAATTAATGAACTCAACCATGCTCTCCTACCCAGAGATTTGAGATTTTTTTTTTCCATTGTCAAGAAGTCCTACAGAAGTTGAAATCAGAGTTCTCATATGGAAGTGACCCTCTTGAAACTATTACTAATATAAGGAAATATTTGGTCAGTTTCTCCAATCCGTAAGAGAAACATAGAGGAGAAATACTTTTGACCATTGAGGATTAAAGGAAGTGGACCTGGGTGTCTTTTCCACTGACAAGAATTATAGTAGTTCATGAGCCATGCATCCTTTGATCTCCAGTGCTCTTATAAAACTGTAACACAAAATATACATGCAGATAGCTTTTGGTAGCTATTTTGAACCTGAAATTCCATTTGGGACATAATGTATTAAGAAAGTATGCCTATAAGTAAATTAATTTATGAACAAGATTTTAGGATGGAACTTGTTATAAACTGAATTATGTCCCCTCAAAATTCTTATGTTTAACCCCAAACTCCTAATGTGATTGTATTTGATAGACCTTTTAGGAAATAAACAAGTAATTCATAAAGGTAGGGTGCTAATCCAATAGGATGGGTAGGCCTGTAGAGTAAGAATCAGGACCAGCAGATGTGATAATGGTTATGTTGCTGAACTCCTACGTAGTCGACTGTGGTTCACATCTCAGACCCGGTGGCTTAAAACCCACACTGGCCTTATGTGCGTGTGTGCCTGAGTTCCCAAGAGGAGAATGGAGGAGAGGGAATTGCGGTGTGGCCATTCCCCTGGGCGGTGATTCTCACTTTCTGTCTGTATGTCTCTTTCTGTCATTCTGGTGAGTGCATACACCCTATAAATCTCTCTTAAAATAAAAAAGAATTGGAAGCCAGGTAAGGGAAAAATCCACATGAGGATGTAGCAGAAAGGCAGCCATTTGTAAGGCATAAACAAAGCCCTCATGAGGAAGGAATCACCTGACATCTTGACCTTGGACTTGCTAGCCTCAAGAACTATGAGAAATAAAATTATCTCATTTAAGCCATGCAGCTTATGTTATGTTGTTCTAGCAGCTCAAGTTAAGAAAAATATTTTCTTTCTCAGAATTACATACAAGTACCCATTTATGAACAGATTATTTCCACAAAACTGGACCATCATTACTATTTAGTTATAAAGCAAATATATGTAAAACATATAAAAGAGTTAGATATACAGGGGCCAACAGATAGCATGATTACATCACTAGACTCCCATGTACTCGACCGTGATTCTAGTCCCAGACCTGGTGGCTTAAAAATCACAGTGGCGCGTGTGTGTGCATGTCTAAAATCCCAAGAGGAGAATGGAGGAGAAGGGATTGTAGCATGGCCATGCCTCTTGGGGCATAATTTCTTTCTGTTTCTCTGTCTCTCCAGCAAGCGAATGTACCCAATAGCAAAATTCTCTTAAAAAAAGAACATAAAATAATAAATGTTTATGTTTAAATATGAGTAAATGAATGTATGATAAATCCTACAGATCCTAAACAGAACCTTTATAATGCAAAATAACCTTCATAACGCAACTAGTAGATACTCAATAAATGTTAACTGAATTAAAACAAAGCTACTTTGATTAGTACAAGTTTATACCCCAAAATTAATGACACAGGCATGGATTATTATCTCTACAAGAATACTTTCAGGAAAATAGATATGGATGGTACAAAGGTATTTGTGACCACACAATGCCATGATATTACAGCTGTTCTCAGTTTATAGAATATTTTCCTAATCAAGAGAAATTTCTGGAATCAAACCATTGTAGTGAAATCATGATTTCATCATTAAAATGTGAGTGACACTGGATAATTAATTATTGTTTCTACATCTCAGTTACTTTAACTGAAAATGCCAACTTTTCAAAGTACTATATACATGTTATTTTAGTGAGGATTAAATGAGTAAGTAATAAGCAAATATTAGCTACTTACAGTATAGTATTTATAATCTCTTGGAAGGATATTTGCTATTGTTTTAAGAAATAAAAAAATAAAGCCTACAATATATTCCAAAGTAAATAGATGTTATAATTACACACATTTCCTGAGTTATCCAGTAAGTCTTTGGGGATTTATTGATTCATTTTATCTTTACTTGCCTTCCCAATAATTTGAAGTATGACTAAGGTTAGCTTTTCCATGGCACTCTGTGATGGTGTAAAAAGTGGTTAAAAACTAAACAAGACAAGGTAAATAGTGGTTTTTATTTTTCAGCTTGAGCAACTGTCTTCTTCAAGGAGATATCCAAATAAAACTTGACTCAAACTTGGGACCAGCAGTTAGCGTAATGGCTATGTTGCTGGACTCCCATGTAGTCGACTGCGGGTCGAGTCCTGGACCCGGTGGCTTAAACTCATGCCGGGCGCATGTGCGTGTGTGCCCAAGATCCTGAGAGGAGAATGAGGGAGAAGGGATTGCGGTGTGGCCATTCCCCCTGGGGGGGTGATTTCTCGCTTTCTGTCTCTCTGTCTCTCTCCGTCTGTCTGGCGAGCGCACGTGCCCTTTAGGAAAAACCTCTCAAAACAAAAACAAAAACAAAAACAAAACTTGACTCAAACTCTTATGATGACTTGGTTATAGAATATTTTCCTAATCAAGAGAAATTTCTGGAATCAAACCATTGTAGTGAAATCATGATTTCATCATTAAAATGTGAGTGACACTGGATAATTAATTATTGTTTCTACATCTCAGTTACTTTAACTGAAAATGCCAACTTTTCAAAGTACTATATACATGTTATTTTAGTGAGGATTAAATGAGTAAGTAATAAGCAAATATTAGCTACTTACAGTATAGTATTTATAATCTCTTGGAAGGATATTTGCTATTGTTTTAAGAAATAAAAAAATAAAGCCTACAATATATTCCAAAGTAAATAGATGTTATAATTACACACATTTCCTGAGTTATCCAGTAAGTCTTTGGGGATTTATTGATTCATTTTATCTTTACTTGCCTTCCCAATAATTTGAAGTATGACTAAGGTTAGCTTTTCCATGGCACTCTGTGATGGTGTAAAAAGTGGTTAAAAACTAAACAAGACAAGGTAAATAGTGGTTTTTATTTTTCAGCTTGAGCAACTGTCTTCTTCAAGGAGATATCCAAATAAAACTTGACTCAAACTTGGGACCAGCAGTTAGCGTAATGGCTATGTTGCTGGACTCCCATGTAGTCGACTGCGGGTCGAGTCCTGGACCCGGTGGCTTAAACTCATGCCGGGCGCATGTGCGTGTGTGCCCAAGATCCTGAGAGGAGAATGAGGGAGAAGGGATTGCGGTGTGGCCATTCCCCCTGGGGGGGTGATTTCTCGCTTTCTGTCTCTCTGTCTCTCTCCGTCTGTCTGGCGAGCGCACGTGCCCTTTAGGAAAAACCTCTCAAAACAAAAACAAAAACAAAAACAAAACTTGACTCAAACTCTTATGATGACTTGGTTAAAAAAAAAACAAAACATAAAACAAAACACAATAGAAAACAAAAAAAAACTTTCAATTTAGTGGACAAATGGTAAGTTCCAGTGTCCATTTGAATTCCCTCTTTAGCTGATGGCACTGACTATGACATCAGCTGAATACTGACAGAAAGCGCAGATTGCTTCAGGAGTGTGGTAAAAAGGTTTGAGCTGACAGGGTCAAAGGTCTGTGTGAGGCTCCTAGGACCACTGGGTATCCTTACTAAACTAGAGCGTACTCATTTGATAAACACTTCTCAGGTCTTTGCTGTTGGCCAGGCATTACAAAATGGGTATAACAGTACCTGAAATGGCCGGAGCTAACTTTTGCTTATTACTTTCTCATTTAATCCTCACTAAAATATATGCATATAGCACTTTGAGAAGTTGACATTTTCACAGTTAAAGTAACCAAGACATAGAGACAATAATTCATTAATTGCCCAATGTCACTCACATTTTAATGATAAAATCATGATTTCATCCCAATGGTTTGATTCCAGAAACTTCTCTCTTCACTACTATACTGTTGTTTAGAAGATCTTGCCTTTCTATTTATGTACGTATTGTCACTCATCACTTATTTATTCATTGCCCTTGACAGCATGTAAGGTAAAACCTCATGAAAAAAGACATGGGAAAATATTTTGAAAGTGCACAGCACACTGTGAAAATATGTTATTGTTATTTATGGTATTTGTTCCATGTGATTAGTCCTCTTAAACTTAATTTTCATTAAAAATAAAAAAGCAAAAGCTTTGTTTATGTGGGACTTCTCTCCATTGACCTGTTTTGGAAATCTTGATATTTATATTGTCATGCACCTTTTATTCCTTTTCCTAGAGCTTCATGTAATAGATGGGTTTTAAAATTAGAGACCTCCACCATCTGATACTATTGTTTGTTATGTAATATTTTATATGTAAAAATATGTAACATATATGATAATTACAGACCACTCTTGTTATGTTTTCCTATCTTTATTAGATATGTTCTCTAATTACATACATGGAAAAAGAGTAAACGGCATTTTGAAAAGGGAAATCCAAAATATTGACGCATGCTTTGTTTTGATAATAATGTTCTATAGCATAGAAGTAACCATGTATTTTCCTGTGCCCAATTTTAATAGCAGTTTGCACTGCAATGAGCTGCCAAATCATACTAAATGTTAGACTCTTAAGTTTCTACTTTGGAAAGCAAATTGCCCCTTGCAGTTTACTGTTGTTACTGTTTTAAGTGTAGGGACCGCACACTCCTTCCATTTAGTTGGAGAACCAGGACTGCGGTTGCTACTTCCTACTCTCTGACTGCTACTGCTCCTGCTACCTGCCTAGTAATTGTCTTTGGCTCCCTGTAAACCTCCAGTCAGAAAGGTATTTGAATTTTCCCCCTCTAGCACTTGCAAATCCGATTTTTATGTATAACTAAGTGCTCTTAGTTTTTACTCTATCTACTACTGGGGCCTGGTTTCTAGCAGGCCTGTAACTAAGCCAGATCCGGCCTATGTAATGCTGTTTGTAATGAGAAATCTAAACAGGGAATGGCAGTGAGGCATGGCAGGAATGTGTTTCCATTGGAGAAGTCAGTGTAGAGAAAAAGTATAAGCAAAGCCATGTCCAGAAGGCCTTTTCAGCTGGCCAAGACGGAAGACTAATGTTATTGTACATAGGCTGTTACCCTGCCAGCCCTTCCTCACAGATTTGCTTTCTCTGTTCCCCTCCCCCCAATTCCCTTCCCCCTCCCTCCTTCATCCCTTCCTTCTCTTTTTCTGTCGTCTTCTCTCCTTCTCCGGGCTCTGCTGACTGTTTGCTCAGGTGGACAGTGACACCGTTTGGAACGAGCTGCACTCGTCCGGTGCTGCACGCATGGCTGTTGGCTGTGTCATCGAGCTGGCTTCCAAAGTGGCCTCAGGAGAGCTGAAGGTGAGGTCTGGGTTGCATTAAGTGTGGGAAATCCAGAGAAGAAACTGAAACAGAGATGTTGTTGTTTGGGAATTGTGGGGAGTGTGGTGTGGTAATAAAAGGAAAGAGGTGGAGGGAAGAGGGCAGGGGATGGCCACGAAGGTGTGATAATCACTCATCCATAGGTAGGCAGTAGCTGCTGCTGCTTGCAGGGCCCTCTTCTCCAGAAAACTCTGTGGTCAGGGCAAGCCGGTGTGTTTTTAGGAAGATAGAGATGGTGAGTAAAGGCACGGACCAAGTTAAAAATACCCTTAGTATATACATATCTGTCATGCCATCGTGGGATTTTCTTTTGAAGTGATTTTTAAAATATGATTACCAAGTAGTACGCATAAGCTCAGAATACCACCCAGAGAGAAGGAGGGGGGAGAAAGGTAAATACCAGACCAAGACGGGAAGGATTGGAAGGAAGAAGGAAATTGTTGATTAGGAGGGTAATGATCCAGAGTGTGTTTTTCTATGAAGGAACTTCAAAAATGAGCTATGCTTTATTGTTCTTTTCTTCTTATGGTCTCTTCTTTTCGACATCATATGAAAAGAACAATGTCCAAACCCCAGTGTTTCCCAGTCTAAACAATTTATAAAAGCCGGAGACCTGACAGACGTTGACATTTTATTTGGTATTTTAACAGTGCTATTTAAAGGTATGCCATGTGCGTCTTGAATGCAGTTACCCCAATAAACTTGGTTGGTGCTAACATAGCTCTTTAATGCACTAGTTCACACACTTCGTAATGCAATCTGGGTGGTGATTGATTGATTTGGTGTTTTTAGGCATGGTGGGGATTCATGGCAATACATTGTGACCAACAGCATATGCATCTTGAGTTCTATTCATCTTAGATAAAATCTAGTTAGAAGTATTTTTATTTATGTCTAACGAATACAATTATACCTGGCTTTTAAACTTGTGATTAAAAATGCAAGGTAGCGATATGCAATTCACAATGCAGTGTTTGTCTCAGAATTTTTTCCTCTAAGAAGACAGAACCTACAGCTATATACTTTGAGTAAGTGAGCATATTAAAAAAATAATAATAAAATAAAATAAAATAGATAGATAGATTGGACCAGCACGTGGCTTAATGGTTACGTTGCTGGGCTCCCATGTAGTTGACTACAGTTTGAGTCTCAGGCCCTGTGGCTTAAAACCTTACACCAGGCATATGTGCATGCGTGCCCCAAATCCAAAGAGGTGATTAGAAGAGAAGGGATTGCGGCATGACCATTCCCCCATGGGGTGATTTCTTACTTTCTGTCCCTCTGTCTCTCTTTGGCAGGCACACTCATCCTATAGCAAAAATCTCTCAAAAGAACAAAAAAACCCTAGATGTTTCTATAGACATTTGATATGATCAGTATTGGGACAGTAATTGCTCATCTCAGAGTCTTAAGGAGCCATTAATGAGTTGCTCACTATTCAGTCTTTATCTTTGGTAATGAACAGTTAGAAAGTGGAAAGGAATCAATCTTCAGGGAGGATTTGGTTGTCTTTCAATAGCACTTAGAGAATAATTCTTCCTGTTTGAGTGATGTCACTCATAGTAATAAAATAAATGAACATTTTAAAAGAAGAATATTTGAGAGTCTAGCTTTTTTTAAAAGAATTATTTATTCATTTATTTAATTCCATTTTTTATCATTGTTTTTAGTTTTACCAGAAAGAGACACACACTGAAAAAGAAAGGGACAGTGAGAAAGCAAGCCACCAGATCCAGGACTTGAACCAGGGTCGGCCATATGGGAGTCCAGCACCTTTAACCACCATGCCACCTGCTGGCCCCTGAAGGTCTAGCTTTCAAATGAATTCAGCTGGCTGACAACAGCTATGTATGCCATTATACTGTAATTTTTAACATTAGGCAGGCATTGTTGCACTTACTAACAAAAGTAGTTATTAGATTAGCATTCACAATTTTAATTATTTTATTTGTGGAGGTTTAGGCAAAATTCAGAATCTTCTCAGATTCCCCATATATTTCTTATGCTCATTAAAGTCATCATATTAGGGGCCAGCAGGTGGCATGGTGTTTAAAGGTGCTGGACTCTCACATGGCTGACCGCGGTTCTAGTCCTGGACCTGGTGGCTTACTTTCTCACTTTCCTTTCTCTCTTCTCTCTCTCTCTCTCTCTCTCACACACACACACACACACACACACACACACACATTCACTGTCCCTCTCTGATCAAATAAATAAATTAACTAGATTCAATAATGTATTTCTTTAAAAAATAAATCACATTATTAGCTCTACTGTGTGCTGAAT
Source organism: Tupaia belangeri chinensis (assembly GCF_000334495.1). Classification (NCBI taxonomy): domain Eukaryota; kingdom Metazoa; phylum Chordata; class Mammalia; order Scandentia; family Tupaiidae; genus Tupaia; species Tupaia belangeri. Next base: position 748,071 of record NW_006159915.1, read on the forward strand.
CACTGAAAGTATACACAAAGAGAGTTGAACAAAAGCCTCATTCCATTCTGAGGTGGCACCCATTTAAAATGGACAATTCTAAACAAAGCATCAACAGATATAGAATGGACATGCTAACTACCAGCTCTAATATCATTGGTTATTTATGTTAAGAGTAAGGATTTGTACAAATGCCTTTTCTCCCCCTAATTAAGGCATCAGTAGGCATAGTTAAAAAGAAAATCATAAAACAAAGAACCAGACTAAATGTCAAGACATCTTGATCCAGGCTCTGTCCCTTACATATTGTGCAAAAAGGCAATAACTTACATTCTTAATTCACGAAACATAATAATAAATACACATTAAACCTTAAGCAATCATAAGAAACAGACTTTGTTTAAATTATTTAAATTCTTTCTGTTCTTATCTCATGCATATCTTTCTGATTCAGAGATAACTGCTATTTAAAAAAATGATTGCTCTCCTTTCCTTTATTAGATTTAAATGTGTTTTTACCTTTTTTAAAAATGGAATCTATTGAATGAATTTTGATTTCAGTTTTCTTTTTTCCCCTTAAAATTGTGAGGATTTAGTCATATAGGGGAGATTACATATATATATATATAGATAGATAGATAGATAGATAGATAGATAGATAGATATTCCTATTATTGTCATTATTTACACACACACACACCCCTTTTGTAGTCATTGATATTAATTATACCCTTTATACCATAATTCATTTATTCATTAATCTCTTGGACATTTTAATTCTTTTCAACTTTTTGGTTTTTTTGAATAATGCTGTATGAACACTCTTGAACAGGTCTGCTCTTTTACTATGGTAAAACTGCAAGTAAAACAAGCAGCTCCCCAAGGCTAGCCACATACTACACTTCAGTAGGTAATGCCAAATGGAATTTCAAAGTCATTTTGTCACAACGATATCAGCAAAATGTGTTTAAAGCCCCAAATGTTTTTTCCCTCCATAAAGCAATAACAAAACTGGCAAAATTTGTGTAATTTGTGTTTAATTTTGTCAGAATTATTATTTTCTTTTAATTCTAGATATGAACCAAAGACTTCAAACAACTCAGCATTTTTTTTTTTTTGAGAGGTTTTTGCTATGGGACATACGTACTCACCAGAAAAACAGAGAGAGACAAGACAGAGAGACAGAAAGCGAGAATTCATCCCCCAGGAAGGATGGCCACACTGCAATTCTCTCTCCACCATTCTCCTCTTGGGATCTTGGGTACGCACGCACACATGCCCGGCACGAGTTTAAGCGACCGAGTCCAGGACTTGAACCATGGTCGACTACGTGGGAGTCCAGTGATGTAGCCATTATGCCATCTGCTGGTCCCAGGAAGCATGTTTTATAAAACAAACTGGGGGCCAACAGGTGGTGTGATGCTTAAGGTACTGGACTCCCATTTGGTCAACTTCAGTCTGAGTTCCAAACCTAGAGGCTAGCTTTCTCACTTTCCCTCTCTCTCTTTTCCTGTCTCCCTCTGGTGAGCACACATGCCCTCTGGCAAATTTAAATAATAATAGTGTTGATAAATAAAACAGAATAAGTATTTTTTTTTTAAAAGAAAAACTGGCTGAATCTTGGTAAGAACAATGAACTTTGTGGTATTTTAAGCTCACCCTTTTTCCATCTTCCCCTTTCCAGCTTCACAGCAGCCTTAATAACAACCTGCATTGTCTTTGGAAATCAGTAACTTGGCACAATATGATTGGAGCTGGAAGTAGCACAATACAATTGGAGCTCCTTTAAAGCACCATTCCCAGAGTATTGTTATTACTTGGCCTGTCTGGTGTTTCCTTATAAGACCCACTTGCAAAGCTATTTTTATTTGACCTCATATAAAAGTACACCCAGCTTGAAAGCCTTTTCCTAGAAGCACATGTTGAAAATAATTAGAGGTATTTGATTAACTTTGTAGTGGCCTGAAGTGGTAGTTTATAATAATGGCTAATAATATAAGTTATTGTTGTATTAAAAAATACAACAATTTAATTAAAGTTACTATAGGGACTCATTAGAACAATGTGAGCAGATGGGGAGGAAATAATCAAACTTGAAGACAGTGAATTTAATAGTATCTAGAAAAATAGATGAAGAAAAATGAATAGTGCTTAAAAGACCTACAGGACATATCAACTGTATGAATATATGTATAATAGGAGTGGGAGAGAGAGAGAGAGAAAAGAACAGAGAGAATATTTGAAGAAATAATGGTTGAAAATGTCCCAAATTCAATAAAACAAAAAGCACTTCAGTCTACATATCCAAGTTCAGTGAAATCCAAGTTGGGTGAACTCAGAGATATCCTTATCTAAAAACAGCAAAATAAGTTGTTGAATATCAAAATGAATAGTCTTAAAAAACAGAAAGAAACAACTTAAGAGTCCTCACTAAGATTAACAGCTAACTTTTCATCAGAAATTATGGAGGCCAAATGACAGTGGGGTGACATATTCAAAGTGCTCCGAGGGAAAAAAAGACCATCAACCAAGAATTCTATATTTTAAGAAAACTATCGTTCAAAAATTAAAGTAAATTTAAGAGATTGCCAGACATGTAAGAATGGAGAAAATTCTTTGACAGCTAACTTACCTAATAAGATATGCTAAAGAGAGTTCTTTAAGTTAAAAAGGAAATAAAAGGACCATAGACAATAACTTGAATTCACATGAAAAGTAAGAGGCACCAGTATAAGTATATACATAGGTAAATAAAAATAATAGTAGAAATGTGTTTTCGTTCATAAGTCTTTTTCTCCTTTCTAATTAAAAAGACAACTACATAAAGCAATAATTATAACTATGTACTGATGGACACAACATGTACAAAATAATTTTTATGACAGTAACAGCAAAAAGAATGTTAGAATGGAGATATATGACAAAACAACATTTTTTGGATACTTTTGACATTAGGATGGTGTCAGAACCATTTTGTTAAACATTAAGATTGTGATTGTAAGGAACAGCAGTTGGCGTAATGGTTATGTTGTTGGATTCCTATGTAGTTGACCATGGTTCGAGTCCCAGACCCAGTGGCTTAAACTCATGCCAGGCGTGTGTGTGTATATGCCCAAGATCACAAGAGGAGAATGGAGGAGAAGGGATTGTGGCATGGCCATCCCCCCTGGGGGATTATTTCTCGCATTCTGTCTCTCTATGGCTTTCTGGCAAGTGCACATTCTCTATAGCAAAAACCTCTCAAAAAAAAAAAAAAAAGAAAAAGAAAAAAAAAAGATTGAAAGATTGTGATTGTAATACACAGGCCTAAATAACACAAAAATATATTAAAAGAAATGATATGGAAATTAAAAAGGTGCACTAGAGAGTATCTATTTAACTCAAAAGAAGACAGTAATAGAGGAATAGATAAACATCACAACAACTACAAAAAGACAATATAGAAAACAAATACTGGAACTAGCAGTTGATGTAATGGCTGTGTCGCTGGACTCCCTTGTAGTCGACTGTGGTTCAAGTCCTGTACCCAGTGGCTTAAACTCACGCCGGGCGAGTGTGCGTGCTGGACCCAGATCATGAGAAGAGAATGGAAGAGAAGGGATTGCGGCATGACCATCCCCCCAGGGAGTGATTTCTCGCTTTCTGTCTCTCTGTCTTTCTGGCGAGCACTCGCACCCTATAGCAAAAACTTTTCACACACACAGAAAAGGAAACAAATACCAAACTCATTGTGCCAATTTCAACACCTGCCTGCAACACATACATGGTCCCAACAATTCATTCTTGTCTATATTTGGTGTTTTCAGATTTTTAAATGTTTGCTGATCTTGTGTGTGTGTGTGTGCGTGTGTGTGTGTGTGTAGAATGTCATTTTATAATGTTTTTGGTTTTAATTTTTTAATGAAAGAACAGTGAGAGGAGGAGAGAAGAGGGACTGAAAGAGAGACAAATAGTTCCAGCAGTCTAGCCATTGTGATCCTCTGCCCCAGCCTCCCAGTTAACTAGGATTACAAGCATGTACTACCACATGTGTCCTATTGAGGTTATTCCAGGACCTGAATCCATACCTTCCAGTTGGCCCTAGGCTCACATTGTGGCATCCTACCACTTGAACGACCATCTTTGGCCTTTAAATGATTTTAATTTGTATTTTCTAAACTATCAATGAGATTGATCATTATTTTCCATTAAGGTTTCTTCTGATATAAAATGCCTTTGATATCTTTTCCCTATTCTTAATACTGAATTGTTCACTTCTTAATTAATTTTTAGGAATTTGATACATATTGCAGATACTGGTACTCTATCACATTTAAATGTAGTAAATGTCTTCTTTCCGATTATGGCTTATGGTTTCATATTTTTGAAAAATGAAATATCTCAAACAATTTCTCATTTTTTTTCATTGTTACTTTCTTTTGTGTCTTGATTAAGTAACACTTTCTAACCTTTAATTCATAAAAATAGTCTCAAATATTTTTTAAAGTTATGATTGTTATAGTTGGGTCATAAATCTGACTAGGAACTTTGTGTGGTGTGTATATGCTATGAGATATGAATACAATTTCTCCTTTTCATTCTGAAGTTTTTTCTTGCTTTTAGGACAGATAATCCATTTCCTCTGCAGTTTTTCATTGAAAAAGCTACCATTTGCTCATTAATCTATAATAGTATGCATGTACTCCATTTTCTTGGGAGTTTGGGTCTGTCTCTTGGGTTTTTATTTTATTTCATTGGTTTGTCTGTCTGTCTCTGACCCACTATTAGACACTACTTATTATCTTAGCTTTTTGAGATTTTGACTGATAGGATAACATTTTTCTACCTTCTCTTCTTCATTAGAACTTGATTTTTATCTTTACTGTTATATCTGTAGTTTAGATTTAGTTCATCACACATGAAACACCCTATGGGAGTATTTTGCTTTGAATTTTTAGATGAGTTGGAAGAGAATTAACATCTTTACAATATTAAGTCTATTTCTGAGCATATACTGACATTTATTTCAGATTTTCTTTGAAGTTTCTTAATAAAATTTTATAATTTCACTAGAGGCAAGTAAGGTAATTAGTGTTTTTGAAGCAATAACAGTATCTTTTTAAAAAATCAGCTTCTGTGTACATTCTGATGTAAAAAAAAATTTTTTTTTTTGTGGTTTCTTTTTGCTATAGGGCATGTGCACTCACCAGAAAGACAGAGAGAGACAGAGAGACAGAAAGCAAGAAATCACTCCCCGGGGGTTGGCCAGGCCACAGTCCCCTCTCCTCCATTATCCTCTTGGGATCTTGAGCATGCATGCACACGTGCCTGTCGTGAGATTAAGCCACCGGATCCAGGACTCAAACCGCGGTTGACTACACTGGACTCCAGCAACATAGCCATTATGCCAATTGCTGGTCCCCAAAATCCTATCTATTTTTTACTAATTATGTGACCAGTATTATTGTAAAACTTGTTCATTAACATTTTTAAGAATTATTTATTTTTTAAATTACATTTGTTATTTTTTTAAGCTTGACCAGAGAGAGACAGAGAAAGGGGAGGGGAAAACATAAAAGCAAGCTACCAGGTCCTGGGCTCAAACTGTGGTTGGCCATGTGGGAATCTAGCACCTTTAACCACCACAGCACCTGCCACCCAATTTTAATACTTTATTTGCAAGTTATTTAGGGTTTTCTAGATGTATAAAATATTGGCAAATAATGACAATTTAGTCTTTTTTTCCCAATAATTATGTCATTTTGAATTTTGTATTGCCTTATTACATGGTCTAAAATCTCTGATATAATGCTAAAGTATTAATATTGATGGTATTAGTATTGTTGTATTTTTCCCTAGGTTACCTGTTTCATCATTAAATATTATGTTTATTAAAAGCTATTATATTTTAAATGAGTTTATTTTGTGAAGAAAGTTTTCTTTTATTCTTAATTTCTTAATAATTTGTTCTCATCATAATTGGATTTTACATTTTATGAGATGTTTTATTCTACAGCTTTTAGAATTATTATGTGATTTGAATTTATTAATATGATGAGATATTAATTTTCAAGTATTTAAAATTTTTATTTTCTTAAGATAAGCCTGCTTTAGTTATGATTTAACCTTGTTAGGAGACCAGCAGATGGCATGCTGGTTAGGAACTGGATACTCCCACAAAGGTGACCATGGTTCGAAACCTGGACCTGGTGGATTGCTTTCTCACGTTCTCTCTCTCTCTATCTCTCTCTCTCTGGTCAAATTAAAATAAATGATGAATAAATAAAATTAAATAAAATAATTAAAAAATTATTTATCCTTGTTATTCATTTCTTCATTTGTTTTGCTAATATTTTAGTTAGAGTTTTTGCATGTATGCTAATTACTGAAATTGGTCTATAATTCTTATAACTATCACTTTGGAGCATCAAAACTTTATAAAATGAGTTTGGAATTGTTCCTGCTCTTCTCTACTTTGGAGAAATATTTTGAATAATATTTGGCAACTTTTTCTTTGAATGTTTGATATAGATAGATGTTTGACTTAAAAGTCCGAGACTTTGGGGAAATCATTAAATATTGATTCAATTTTTTTAATGTTTACAAAAATATTTTGACTTTGTATTTCATTTTGGGTTGATTCAGGAAAGTTGTGTTTCTTTTCAATATTACACATTAGATTTTTAAAATGACCTATATGAATTTTGTTAAAAATATCCTCTTTTAAAACCTTAATGTTTGCAGGCACTTTAGCAGTGTATCTTTTACATTCCTATATTGTTTCTTTCTTTTCTTTTCCTTAACCAATTCTGTCAATAGTTTGACAATTTTGGTTTTTTATGTATTTTATATTTTAAAATTTCCTTCATCATTTTCTTTGTTTTAACTGGGAAGGGGAGAGTCTTTTGTATATTTCTTTTAATAATTTTCTAAATTGTCTTTTCTGCTCATTACTTTTAAACATTGTCTTTTCTAATATGTATATTAGAAAATACAATATATATATTTGAAAATATATTAGAAATACATATATATGTATAAATAGCTATAAAATAACTAAATTTCCCTCTGAATTCACTTATAATTATATTCTATTTGTTATAACTAGATAATTTTACAGTTTGATTTAAAAATGTCTTATTTCTGTATCTCTTATTTGAGTCATTAGTATACCAAAAGTTTAAATTTCCAAATATATGAGTTGTTTAGTTATATATTTTTAATTGATTCAGCTTAAATACATAGTATTTATAGAATCTGGTCTGTCTCTTAGTAATTCTTGAAAGTACTTGAGGCCCATTCCATTGCCCATTATTCTTGCTATTTGTAAAATGTTCTTTGTGCACTTGAGAATCTGTATCTACACACTCTTGGGTTTAAAAGTTCTATATTTGTCCAATACTATAAGCTTACTTATTATTTTTTCAAGTATTCCATATTTTGCCATATGATCCATGCCATGTGATTCAAGTCTGAAACTATTGTGTTAAAGTTTCCAAATATTGAGGGGCCAGCAGGTGGATGGTGGTTAAGGGGGCTAGACTCCCACATGGCCAACTGTGGTTCAAGTCCCAGACCTGGTGGCTTGCTTTCTCTCTCTCTCTCTCTTTCTCTCCTTCTCTGGTCAAATTAATTAATTAATTAATTAATTAAAAGTTTCCAACTATGTCAGATTTTGAAAAGTTATTCTTTAGAACTGTTAATTTTTGCTTTGGATATTTTGAAATTCTGTTAGTGGGTATAGTAAAATTAAGATCCTATGCCTATTTACACCTTTAGTTAATATCTTGAGAAAAGCTTTTTTGTCTTTAGCCATGTTTGTATGATATTAATATAACAAAATCAGCTTTATTTCCTTAGCATTTGCCTGATTTATAATTTCTTGTATGTTTATCTTGTATGCTAGGTCTACTTCTTACACATCTGAATTTATTTTCTACTATGACTATAAGTAATTTTTTTTTTTGAGAGGTTTTTGCTATAGGGTGAAAGACAGAGTCAGAGAGACAGAAAGCGAGAAATCACCCCCAGGGGGATGACCACACCACAATCCCTTCTCCTCCTTTCTCCTCTCAGGATTTTGAGCACTCATGCACACACGCCCAGCGTGAGTTTAAGCCACTGGGCTCGGGACTTGAACCGTGGTCGACTACATGGGAGTTCAGCGATGTAGCCATTACAACAACTGCTGGTCCCACTCTAAGTATTTTTAATTGGGAAATTTAATTAATTTGTATTTATTATAATTCTATCATTTTATGTTTTTTCTCTTTGTCCCAGTATTTTTTCCTTTTCTTCATCTATATCTTGCTTTATTTTCAATTGTATATTTTTTCATTTTGTTACCACTAGTGTTATTGAAAAGAAAAACACATTATTTCTATTATTTTAGTAATTATCTTTTGAAATTTAGCCTATTTCACAAATCCTTAACTTTGGCACTACTTTTGTCCTCCTCACTAATACTGTAAGAACTTTAGAATGTGTTAAAGGCAATAGCATTATCCTAACATAAATGCTATTATGGATCAATGTATTAGCTTAATTCTTTTTTAAAAAAATCACTAATCAGACATTATTATACTGTTTTAAACCACTTGTGCTTCTTTATACTTATCCAATATATCCCTTTTTTCTTATTCACTATTTATTCTTATGTCTAAAGCATCCATTCCAGAGTTGCTTTTTTTCCTTCCAGTATATTTTTTAGAATTTTCTTTAGTGATGATTCCTTGGTTTTTGTTTATCTATGGTGTCTGTTTACCCTCATTCTTGAAAGATAATTCTGTTAAATACACAGTTCAAGGTTGACAGTTTCTTTTAGCACTTTGAAAATCTTTCACACTTTTCTGACTTTTGATTTTGATAAGAAAAAAAAATCAGCTGGAAGTCTAATTATCACCTTTTGTAGATTCTTTTTTTTTTCTCTCTAATTGCTTTAAATTTCTTTAAAGTTTATTTTGCTAATGAAAGAGAGAGAGAGAAAGATAGCTTTGACAAGGTCTTGCCAGGTTCTGATCCTCCCTTAGTCTCCCAGCCTGCCAGGATCACAGGCCCACATCCATACATTTATTGTGTTCAAGGTGACCTGTGATCCAAACCTGGGCCTGTCATGTGGCACCACTCTCCTACTACAGCTCAGTAGCTCTCTACCACCTGTACCACTATAGCTGGGTCATTGGTTTCTTCTAATGTCTTCTTTTGCATTTTAATATTTGACATTTTGCTTACCATGTATTAACTAGTGGGTTTTACTGAGTCAAGATATTTAAAATATATATTAGCAAAGCAAAATTTAATGCAGCCCTGTGATGATACCTCATGCTGTATCACCTGTATTAGACTCAAATGTAATTAATTAAAGTAATATACAATGATTAATTATTCATTTACTAAAATTGATGTATTCGGGACCAGCAGTTGGTGTAAAAAATAGGTATTGAGCATGTATCATGTGCCAGGAACTACTATAAATACCGAAAATACCATGGTGACTAAGACAGGGACATTAAATGCTTTCATGAGGAATACATTGAGTAGATAAACAAATAGATAAATACAAGTTCATGTAAAAATATGTTCCATGTATAAAAAAATAATTAACAAGAACTAGAGGAAGACTGTAGGGTAGGGCTAGTTGTGTTAGCTTAGATCTTGGAAAGGCTTTATGAATAGGCAGAGATTTGAACTGAGTGAAGAAATATGCAGAAAGAACAATCCATACAGGAGAGATAGAAAATACAGAATCTCTCTAGCAGAGTGGAGCAAGTCTTGATATTTTTTAGTAACTGCAAGAAGGCCTATGTGCTCGGAAACAAGTGATATGTAAAGAGGTCAGCAGGAGATGTGATACACACACCCACACACTTAACGATTAGCAATGTCCCTTTTTTTGTTTTTATAGACCACAGATTAGTTTATTTTTAACACCCATCATGCCATGAATTCATAAGGAATAGGTTCCAGTAGCTCAGGCTCCTTTCCATTGGTTCTCACAAAGTGCACTTCTCTGGGTGGAGCAGGCTGGAGCTTCACTTGAACCCAGGTACCTTTCTCTTTGGCTTCCTTCTTTTTCTGGTCATTTTCCTTCACATGCTTTAGGAAGCTATCTCTGCTCTTAGATTGCTTAATATGCTCAATATGCACATTAATTCTCTTGGCAAGAATCTTGCCCTTAACTTGTTTATTCACAACAATGCCAACAGCATGCTGGTAACATTGTAGACTCTTCCAGCTTTGCCATGGTAACATTTGTGGGGCATTCCTTTTTGAATAGTACCTATTCCCTTGATGTCTACAATATCACCTTTCTTGTAGATTCCCCATATATGTTGCCAAAGGAACCACTCCATGTTTTCTAAAGGGCCTAGAGAACATACATTGGGTACCTCTCCTTTTCCCTTTGTGTTCATCATTTTAGTTAATTACTGGAAGGTGGCAGTTCTCCCCACCCCCCTAACAAAAAACCCTTTTGTTCACTTTGTTATGGTACATCATTTCACAAACCACTTGCTTCATCTGTAATGTATTCCTGTGTCTATTAAATGTTTTTTTCCTGAGCCTCTGCTACCTATCCCTCACCCTTACAACCAGTCCAGCTCACCATGCACTTTCTGATATTGACAGTTACCTTCTCTATTTCCATCTCTTCAAATCTTTCCATTTCTGCCATGGAAAATGCAGACATTCAGTATATAATGAATGGGACATACAGTGTTTGTCTTTCATAGTCTGGCTTATACACTTAGCATTAAATTTTAAAATATTGTTGTTCACCCTAAAATAGTGCAACAAATAAGATATGGAATGGAATGTTTGTGTTGCTTCCAATTTTGACCATGGATGTTAAGCATGTCTGCTGTACACCAATTAATTTAATAAAATACAACCAAATAGACTTGCCATTATTTTACCTAACTCAGTTCATATAACAAAAGAACATAGTTTTGATTTATGGATGATCCTTTAAAGAGAGTTTACTTATTCTGGCTATTCTTCTCAGTTCCTTTCTTATGTTTTCCTCCCACCTGAGTCAAATGTTCAAGAGGTAGGGAAGGAGTCCAAGGAAATTACTCAGATCTTCAGGACAGAAGAATGATTTTTCAATCTTTAACTTCATGCATATTAAGCTACAGGAGTTTGTATGATCACACAACACTACTACCATGTTGGGATATGAAGGGGTTCACTAGAGGGTCTGACATACATGTCAGGAGTTTTGGACTTTGTGCATAGGTAAAAGAATGCCTGAGCTTGTCATCTGGAGAAGTGATAAATGGAGAGCTGGCTGAAAGTACCCAGGTAGGCAAGGTAAAGAGAAAAAACTGTACAGTTGCACAGATGCTGATGCTATTGATCACACAAAGTTATTATTTCCCCTTGTGGGCAAGCAGACATTGGATGGAAACAAATTTGAAGCTGCATCCGAGGGCAAATGCCTCCAGTAGAATGAGACTGAGGGAGTGTGAAAGAGCTGATAGGGTGTGCAAGCCCAACCAAAGAGTGTATGGCTATTATCAGGGAACTTAGAGTGAAGTTGACTGACAGTAAGCCTGTCAATGCTCCCACTGAAAGAGGGACAATGTTTGGAAGTCTGGAGTGAATGAGGCCATTTAAAGAACCCAGAGAGATCTCCAAATTATCCTTTTCCTGCTTCCCACTTTCCAGAGCTGGAGGATCCATATAGTAGGCGTGAAAGAAGTAGAGTTAGAAAACCAAGCACAAAAGGAAAACTATAAAGCAGATTATATGGTTTCCTCTCCCTAACAGACACAGATATACAAACCACATTTGCTCACTGCTGGTCCCTGATTCTGTGTGTCAGATGAATGCGGGGTGGGGGGGATTCTTTCAATTAAATGTGACATTGAAATTTTAATTCAACTGACCTGGATTCTTAAAATCTGAAAATCAACTATTCCTATATCTGAAAGTGATCTGACAAGCTGTGGAATACATAAGACAAAGACTAAAGAAGGTTAGTGCTGGGAGAGAAATAATGCTTTTTTTTTTTTTTTGAGATCATTCCAAATTCAGCCCATTCAATATATCAGTGTAATCATTTTCTATTACTGCTGTAACACATTACTACAAACTTAGTGGCTTAAAATAATGAGAATGCGTTGTTGTTATTCCTAGAGATCAGAAAAACTTCATAGGTCTCACTAGGCTAAAATAAAGACATCAGCAAAGATTTATTTCTTCCTGGAGGTTCTAGGGAAGAATCTGATCCCTTACTTGTTCAAATGTTGGCAGAATTAATTTCCTTGTGGTTGTAGGACTGAGGTATTCTGTTGCTGGCTCTGAGCTGAGGACTACCCTTAACTACAAGAGGTCTCTCTTCATTTTTTATAGTCTCCTACATCTTGGAGCCAGTAAGAGGGAGTGAGATCCCTCTAAAGTTATTTTTCTGATCCTTTTCTATCATTATATCTCTTTCTGACTGCAACTAAGAAAGGATGTCTGCTTTAAAGAAAGTATGTGATGCATTCACAGTAAGATGTTAGCTGTGGCTTTTCTAGGGGACCTTTATGATGTTGAAATACGTTCCCTTTATACCCAATTTATTGAGGTTTTTTACCATGCTGATTTATGTTAGAACTTTTTTCTGCCTTTATTGAGAGATCATATGATTTTTTTTTGTTAATGTATTATATAATGAATATTGACCTGCATATGTTAAACCATCCTTGCACCCGAGGTGTAAATCTCATTTGATCATGGTGCATAATGCTGTTGAATATGGTTTTCTAGTATTTTGATTGGCACCTATGTTCATCAGGCATATTGGTCCATATATTTCTTTTCTTCCAGTGTTCTTTTCTGGTTTTGATACCAGGTTAATACTGGCCTCATAAGATGCATTTAGAACTCTCCATTTCTTTTAATTTTATAGAAAAAAATTGAGAAGGACTAGGATCTTTTTTTTTTAATGTTTGATAGAATTCACCAGTTTGTCTAATTTGTTGGTGTATTATTGCTCATAGTAGTTTCATATGTTTCCTGATTCTATGATATCAGTTGTAAGTCCCTTGATTATTTGTCATTTATTTGAATATTGTCTTTTTTCCTACATTATAGGATGCAGAAATCAATATACAAAAATCAGTTGCATTTCTGTATATTAACAACAAGCTATCTTTAAAAGAAATATTTTATTTACCTTTATTTATTTATTTTAATTTGACCAGAGAGAGTGAGAAAGCAAACTTCCAGGTCCAGGACTTGAACCATGGTTGGCCATGTGGGAGTCTAGCACCCTTAACCACCATGCCACCTATTGGCCCCAACAACAAACTATTTAAAAAATCATGGAAAAATCTCATTTAGAAAGATACAAATATAAAACAATATATTTAGGAATATATTTAACCAAGGAGGTGATCTATATACTGAAAACTATAAAATATTGAAGGAATAAAGTAAATAAGACACAAGTAAATTAAAAGATATTCTACATTTATGGATTAGGAAAACTGACATTGCTAAAATGTCCATAATACTCAAAGTGATCACTGATTACAATAGAACCCCTATGAAAATTTTAAAGTGTTTTTAAAAAAAAAATAGAGAAAAGGGACCAGTAGTTGGCGTAATGGCTATGTTGCTGGACTCCCATGTAGTCAACCACGGTTCGAGTCCTGGACCCAGTGGCTTAAACTCATGCCGGGCACATGTACGTGCGTGCCCAAGATCCCTAGAGGAGCATGGGGGAGAAGGGGTTGTGGCATGGCCATCCCTCCTGGAGGGGGGGGGTGATTTCTCGCTTTCTGTCTCTCTCTGTCTTTCTGGTGAGCACACACGCCTTATAGCAAAAACCTCTCCAAAAAAAAAAAAGTGAAAATAGTCCTAAAATTGTATAGAACCACAAATTACCATGAATAGTCAAAGCAATCTTGGTCAAAAAGAACAAAGCACAGGCAACATACTCCTGATTTCAAAATTATTACAAACTCTAGTAATCAACATCGTGTGGTACTGGCATAAAAACTGACAAATTGACCAATGAAACAGAATAGAAATCCCAGAAATAAACGTATGTGTGTGTGTATGTGTATGTGTGTATGCATATAGTATACTACTTCTAATAATTAGGGTATCAAAATATAAACTGGGGAAAGGATAGTCTCAATAAGTGAAGTTAGGAAAATTGGATCTACACACGCAAGCAAATGACAAAAGTAACTCAAAATCTAAAAATCTTAAACATAAGGTTTAAAATCATAAAACTCCTTAAAGAAAATATAGGGAAGATGGTCCTTGATCTGAGTCTTGGCAATAAGTTTTTTAAAATGTCACATCTAAGGATCAGCAGATAGTATAATGGTTATGTTGCTGGACTCCCACATGGCCAACTCCAGTTTGGGTCCTGGACCCAGCAGCTTGAAACTCATGCTGGGCACATGTGTGTGCATGCCTAAAATCCCAAGAGGAGAATGGAGGAGAAGGGATTGTGGTATGGCCATCTCTCCTGGGAGTGGTGGTGGTGTGTGTGTGGGGGGGGAGATGATTTATTGCTTTCTGTCTCGTTGGCGAGTGCATGCACCCTACAGCAAAAAACTTCCTTTAAAAAAAAAGGTAACATAAAAAGTATTGGCAATAAAATCTGAAATTGGCAAAACTATGTCAAATGACAAAATTTCAACACAACAAAGTAAAGAATCAACAAAATTAAAAGGTAACCAATGAAATGGGAGAAAATTTCTGCAAAGCATTTATATGGTAGTTAATATGTATAATGTATGTATAGAACTCATACAACTCAATAGTAAAAGAAAAACAACCTAAGAAATGTACAAAGGACCTTAATAAGCATCTCTTAAGTGAAAACATACAGATGGCCAACAGTGATATGAAAAATTATTGAGCATCACTGGTCATGAGGAAATGCAAATCAAAATCACAATGAGCTATCACATCACACCTGTTAGGATGGCAATTATTAAAAATAAAGATAAGTGTTGGTGAGGATGAGGATAAAAGGGTATTATCACCTTTGGGTATTAATACTGAAAGAATTTAAATCAAGATCTCAAAGTTACCCGCACTCCCATGTTTATTAAAGCATTTTTCACAATGACCAAGATATAGAAAAAAACTTAGGGCCAATAGATGATATGGAGCTTAAGGTAGTGAATCACAGGTGGCCAACTGTGTACTTTTGAGTCCTGGATTCAGTGGCTTGAGGGTCATACCAGGTCTGTATGTGTGCATGCCCAAAATCCTGAGAGGAGAAATGAAGGAGGGATTGCAGAGCATGGCCATCCCCCATGGGGGAGTGATTTCTCTCTCTCTCTCTCTCTCTCTTTTTCTTTTCTTTTCTTTCTTTTTAAAATTTTATTTATTCACTTATTTTATTTTAATTTGACCAGACACACACACACACACATACACACACACACACACAGTGAGAAAGTGAGAAAGTAAGCAGCCAGATCAGGGCCTCAAACCATGGTCACCCATGTGGGAGTATCCAGCACCTTAACCACTATGCCACCTGCTGGTCTTCGATTTCTCTCTTTTCTGGTGAGTGTATATGCCCCATAACAAAAACTTAAAAAAAAAAAAAAAAAAAAAAAAGAAAAAAAAAAAAA
>NW_006159915.1:763632-764525 GCF_000334495.1 Tupaia belangeri chinensis
AAAGAAAGAAAGAAAGAAAGAAAGAAAGAAAGAAAGAAAGAAGAAAAGAAACAAATAACCTAAATCTCTATCAACAAATAAGCAAATATTTTTTAAAATGTGATATATGCTTACAATGGAATACTATTCATACTTTAAAAATAAGGAAACTCAGGGCCAGCAGGTGGCATGGAGGTTAAAGGCGTTGGATTCCCACCTGGCCAACCGTGGTTTGAGTCCCAGAACTGGCAGCTTGTTTTCTCGCTTTCCCTTTCTCTCTCAAATTAAAATAATAATATAACAAATGAAATCAAATCAATAAATAAATCTTTTGAAAAAAGGAAATTCTACCACTTTTAACAATATGAATGATGGACTGAGAAGACATCATATAAGTGAAATATCCCAGACACAGATAAATAATGTAAGATTTCACTTATATGTGAATTCTAAATTATAAAATTAATTGAAGAGATGGTAAAATACTAATTACCAAAAATTAAGAAGAAATAATAATGAAATAATGGGATAAGAAAAGGGGAGAGAGAGAAGCAAGCATAGATTTGATTGAGTTCATGTGGGAAATGCAGGGTAACTTTTTCAACTCAAAGTCTTCATCACTCCTGCAGTCTCTTTGTCATTTAAGGTAACATACTCACAGATTCTGAGGATTAGGATGTGGACATCTTTGTGTGACCCTTCTACATACTACTATTAGTTACCCCAACTTCAAGGTAGATTCTTTCTTTAACATTCTTTTTTTTCCTTTAAAGTTTATTTTTTTACATTAATTCACTATACATCATTACAACATACAAAATTAATTTTCCATCCAAAATACACTGTATATTGGCTCAATCAAACACATCAACATACATGTTATCATTGAATAATTTTCCATTTCTTATGTCTTG
>NW_006159915.1:766038-810763 GCF_000334495.1 Tupaia belangeri chinensis
AATTGCTTTTCCCTTAATACTTTGAATATATTTTCCCATTCTTTCCTTGCTCGTATTGTTTCCGATGAGAGGTCTGCTGTCAGTCTGATGGGATGTCCTTTGTAGGTAACTTGCCGTTTTTCTCTTGCCAATCTTAGTATTTTGTCTTTGTCTGTGATTTTGGTCAATCTGGGTATAATGTGTCTTGGAGAAGATCTTCTTGGGTTGATTCTATCTGGGGTCCTCTGTATTTCTTGGGACTGAATCTTTGAGTGCCTCTCTAAGGTTTGGAAAGGTTTCTTGCAGGATTTCATGGAATAGATCATCAATGCCCTTATGAGTCTCTTCTCCTTCTGGGATGCCTATTATCCAGATGTTTGGATGTCTGATGGTATCTAGTATTTCTCGTATATTATTCTCAAATTTTGGGGCCATTTTCTCAGTTTTCGTGGTGGATTTTCCTAGGCCAGCAATGTTCTCTTCTACAGCTGAGATTCTATTTTTTGTATGATCTAGTCTGTTTTTAATACTTTCAAGGGAGATTTTGACTTCCGGTATTATAGCCTTCATCTCTAACAGTTCCATCTGATTCTTTTGTAAAGTGTGAAATTCCTCTTTTAGATCTTGCATGAATTTTCTCACCTCCTGGAACTCTTCTACTCCTTTCTCCTTCCTCTTCAGCAGTTCATTGTCTCTCTTCTCTTCCATCTCTGTTAGCTTTGCCATTATGAATGTTCTGAATTCTTTATCAGACATTTCCATGATTTCCATTGAACTGTGTGTGAATGAAAAGGAGTTACCTTTTCCCTTGGAGGAGAGGCATTTTCCTGATTCCCCATATTTCTTGTGATCCTGCAGCAATTTCTAGTCATCTGGTGGATGATCAGTTTCTTCCAAAACTTGGAAGTCCAATCATGTGAGTTTTTGTATGCTGGAGGCCGAATTATCAATGGGAAATCTTCATTTCTCTGTTTCCTCCAAAATGGCTAGATTGCAGGAGCCATGAAGATGTCTCTTCGAGAGGTTCCATCTTTAACATTCTAACAGCCATATGTAGTTGTGATGCATTGAGAGTTTTCAAAAATAAACAATGTCCTTATTTAAAAATTCAAAATATAACATACATTGAATAAACATATAGATGTCAAAGGTATGATATCTTCTGATAAATGTCTACACCTGCTGCTACCACAAGTTATAAAATACTTAAATCACTCTCAAAATTCCTTCATGTCTTTCGGTATGTCTTCTATTTGCACAAACACTGATCTTTCTCATCATAACCTAATTTTTTATATTATATAACATTTCTTTAAAGTTATTTATTTGTTGAATGAAGGTATGTATATGTGGGAGAGAGAGAGAGAGAGAGAGAGAGAGAGAGAGAGGGAACATAACAAGGTCTTGCCCTATAGTGAACCTTTCTCACCTGTCTAGCAAGCCAGATCACTGGCACGCCTGGTGTTTGAGCTTTGTATTTGCAGCAGTATACAGTGTGTAGTCTTCTCTAGGAGGCTTCTTTAACACACTGTTTATTTGACACATCCATGCTGTTGCATCTATCAGTAGTTTATTAAGTACTATTGCTGATAAGATTCTGTTTCACCAATATGTTATCAATTTGTTGAATCATTCTGTTGTAGTTTGGGCTATTGTGAATAAATCTGCTTTGAAGATATTTTTTAAAATCTGGTTTTGAACATATATTTTAATTTTATATACAAATGCCTAGTAGAAAAAATAATCATGTTACAGATTAAGTGCATACGTGCCTTTATAAGAAAATGACAAATTATGTTCCCAAACCATTGCCATTTCATCTGTAGAATTTGTAGTAGTATCATCTGTCTCATTTCTAAACATCTTCACCTGTGTTTATTTTCTTTTTGTTTGATTAGTTTGACTACAGGTCTATCAAATTTATTGATCTTCTCAGAGAACCAAACATTGGTTTTGCTAATACTCTTCACTTTTTTCTGTTTTCTATTTCACTGATGTCATCTTTATTATTTTCTTTTTGTGTGTGCTTATATTGGACTTCATTTGCTGTTCTTTTTTCAGATTTTATAATGGAAGCTGAAATCATAGATTTGAGACTTTTCTTATTTTCCAATACAGTTATTTGCTGTTATAAATGTCCCTCTAACTGCTGCTTTAGCTGTATTCCATATGTTTTGGTATGTTGTTTTCATTTGCACTAAGTTCAAAATACTTTCTAATTCCCTCTTTAACTTTTTTGACACATGAATTATTTATAAGTGTGTTATTTAAAATCTGAATATTTGGATTTTTTCCCCAGATATCTTTCTTTCTTCTTTTTAAAGAGGTTTTTGCTATAGGGTGCATGCACTCTCCAGACAGACAGAGAGAGACAGAGAGACAGAAAGTGAGAAATCACCCCCCAGGGGGGATGGTCATGCCGCAGTCCCTTCTCCTCCATTCTCCTCTTGGGATCTTGGGCACACACGCACACGCGCCCGGCGTGAGTTTAAACCACCGGGTCCGGGACACAAACCATGGTCAACTACGTGGGAGTTTAGCAACATAGCCATTATGCCAACTGCTGTTCCCCCCAGATATCTTTCTATAAACAATGCGTAATTTAATTCCACTGGGGTAATATAATATATTTTGTATGGCTTGAATCCTTTTATACTTATTGAGTATTATAATGTTGTAATTGTTCTTTTTAATCTCTTCTTGCTTTTTGTTTGTTTTTATCTTATATATTCTTTTACACATATTAACAAAACCCCACATTAAATTATTAATTTTCCTCAAATAGTTGAAATATTCTTTAAAAGTTTACAATGTTTGTGTATATTTATATTTGTTTGTTCTTGTATGTGTGCTTGTGTGTGTGGAGGGGGAGAGAGAGAGAAAATGCATATAATAAATGTATATAATTTTCAGAATATCTTTTTTTTTTAAAGGTTTTTGCTTTAGAGAACATGTGCTTTTTTTTTTTTTTTTAGGTTTTTGCTTTAGAGAACATGTGCTCACCAGAGAGAGATAGTGACAGGGAAAGTGGGAAATCACCCCCTGTGCTTTTTGGGACACACATATATACAGTGTGATTTTTGATCCACTGGGTCCAGGATTCAAACCTCAGTTGGCCATGTGGGATTTCAGCCACCTGCTGGCCTGCAAAATATCTTTTATATTTGCCAACACATTTAATCTTTCTAGAGCTCCGTATTCATTTGGGCAGATCCAAGTTTCCATCTGGTATAATTTCCTTTCAATCTGAAGAATTTCCTTTAACATTCCTTGCATTACTGTTCTATTGGAACGAATTCTCTGTTCTTTATAAAACATGTTTTTCTTTTCCTTGAATCTTCAATTGATATTTTCAGTTGATATAGAATTCTATGTTGACAATTATTTCACACTCTGGAGATATCTTTCCAGTGATGTTGTCTTTTTTCTTTTTCTTTTTTTGATTATGGTAAGAAATCAATTGTCTTTCTTATCAATGATAATGCATCTTCTTTTTCTGGCTGTCTGGAAGTTCTTTCTTTACCTTTGTGATTAGGTTTGTTTTTTTTCTGTTTTTATCCAGCTTGAAGTTCATTGATATTTGCATGTTAGTATTTTGCTGTTTTGATAAAAATTAGAGAACTTTTAGCTAATATTTTATCCAATTTTTAATGATTATTTTGCATGTCCTCTGTTTCTGAAGATCTTGTGCTTATGAGATCATTTCATATTGTTCCAGTGGACATTGATGTACTATTCATTTTCTTTGAGTCTTACTTTCATTTCTGTACTTCTCTTTGGGTAATTTCCCTTCACATATCTTTCAGTTCATGGTGTTTGCCTTTGTTGTGCCTAATTCTTGTTAATTCCTCTCAAATAATTTAATGCATTGTTCTATTAACTTCTGAGATTTCTATTTTGTTCTTTTTTACACCTTCCACATCTTTTGAAGTTCCTCCTTTCATCATTATGTCATCTTTTCCCATACATTCTTTTATTTTCTAAGAGAGATTTTTGCTATAGGGAGTGTACACTTGCTGGAGTGATAAAGAGAGACAGAAAGCAAGAACTTATTCCCTGGGGGGATGACCGTGCCTCAATACCTTCTCCTTCATTCTCCTCTTGGAATTTTGGGCATGCATGTACACGTGCCCAGTGTGAGTTTTAAGCCATCAGGTCCAAGATCCACACCATGGTTGACTAGCTAGGTTGGACAGAGTCCAGCAACATAACCATTATGCCATCTGCGGTCCCACCTGTAGATTCCTATTTTTTTTTCTTTTTTTGGAGACCACCCCCCCCCCTGCCAGCCCCCACCTGTCTGTTTTTTTTTTTTGCTATAGGGCGTGTGCGCTTGCCAGACAGACAGAGAGATAGTAAGCGAGAAATCACCCCCCAGGATGGATGGCCACACTGCAATCCCTTCTCCTCCATTCTCCCCTCCGGATCTTGGGCACGCACGCACACACGCCCGGTGAGTTTAAGCCACTGGGTCCGGGACTCGAACTGTGGTCGACTACGTGGGAGTCTAGTAACATAGCCATTATGCCAACTGCTGTTCCCCATCTGTAGATTCTTTAACATGCCTATCATAATTACTTTAAGGTCTTTATCTGATAATTCTGTGTCACATGCTATCTGTTTCTTTAATCTTATTTTTCACTTATTTATCATTTTTATTTACTTCTTTGCATATCTTATAACATTTAATTATATACTGGCATTTTGTTTAAAAAAAGTGGAAGCTAGAAAGAGCTGGTTTCTTTGATTTCTACTTCTTTAAAAATTTCTTTATATCCAAAACTATTCGGTGATTTAAAGAAATACATGAGTTTTTTTTGTTTATACAGTTTTCTTTTATTATTTTAACTGACTAAAGATTTTCAAATTCTTCCTTCTAGTCCTCCAAAACATGTTTATGTTTGAAAGGATGCTGAAGTTCTTTCCTCTTTCAGAATTTTATATGTCATGCTCACAAAGCACAAATACCAGTGATTAGAAAACAGAAACACTGACCTTCTCTATTTGATTTTTTTTAGTTAAATGGAAGAAAGGACAAATATATTACTAACATACCTTATGTACATACGTTTTGGAATGACTTTCTAAACATCTGAAAAGAGAAGAAAGTTTGGCAGTTATATATTTACTTTTATGGGCAATTGCTTTTTTTGGGGGGGAGGGGCATTCTTACCTCTTGTGCCAGATGTTCCAACTCTTTCTGAAAGCTCTTGTTAACCAACTTATGGAATGATCTAGAACTCAGAAAAATGACCAACAGGTAAAAGCTCTAGGTCAAGTAAAAGATGAGTCTATTGTTACTCACTTTTTTTGCTCAGGAACCAAAACCTGTTACCTAGTTGGCCAGCCTGTGGTGTTCCCACTGTGCCATTTGTTTTCCTCACAGGTTTTTATTCTGCCTTTTTGCTTTTCTGATGGCTAATATTTCAATTTCTACATTGTAGCTTTAATTGCCTGTTACATGGAAATGTGATCTGTTGCCAACCTCTCCAAATGGCTTGTGGCTTCAGACCATCATATTTTATTACTTGTATGTGGGTTGGCTCATACTGACTAAAAATGGCTACATTTTATTTCAGCCTCTAGTATATACATCTCTCTCCTCTCTAAACCTTGCTGAACTTTTTTCAGTTCCTGATACCTACTTTACATTTTTAGTCAAAGTCCTGATAATATTTTTAAAATGACTTTGGTGAGAAAGAATGACTCCTAAAATAAACTCTAGTCTCAAATTTAGTGTTTACTTACAAGGTTTTCTACTGCTAATTTTTAACCTTAATATTTAAAAAATAGAACAAATAAATATTTTTATCTTGGAAAATATATTCCAAGAAATGTTTATTTTTGAGAGTTGTCTTTGTTTTGTTTTGTTTTGTTCTGTTTTGCTATTGAGTGTGTGCACTCGCCAGAGAGACAGAGATACAGAAAGTGAGAAATGACCCCCCCAGGGGTAATGGCCACGCCGCAATCCCTTCCCACAATCCCTTCTCCTCTATTCTCCTCTCGGAATCTTGGGCATGCACACACACGCGCCCAGCATGTGCCACCAGGTCCGGGACTCAAATTGCGGTCAGCTACATGGGAGTCCAGCAACATAGTCATTACACTAACTGCTAGTACCAAGAAATGTTTATTTTTATCTTTGATAGTTTTAAATTTGATACCTGATGGCTTATCTATATTTCAGATGTTTTGCTGCTTTTCTGTTTCAATCTCTGTAACGGCTTTGTTTCACTTGTTTTGATACTAGTGTCTACAATGCACATATTACACACACTGGGAGAACATAAGTATTTTATACCTTTGTAATTTTATATGGCAATTTTATTCATACACACACACATCAACTTATGAGAAATCTGGTTAATTGATTTATTGTTCTTTTTACATGATGCTACTATGTACATAATTTTTTGGTTGAATTTTTATTCAAGTGTCAGTTTTAACTAAATTGATCAAATTTATTTGTTTATACCTATTATTGTTTTATTGTATGGCCTTTGACCATTGGAATTTAATTCAAAAAGGAAACTTGCAATTAGGAGAAATATGGCTTAACCTAAAATCATCTACCCAAAGAACCTACACATTTTAGTTGTAGTTATTAGGAGGTACTTTTAAAATTTTTGAAATTTTATATATCTCATTTTTAAAGGTCTTATGTATTAAATGATACCAAAAATACTTGCATTAGTACCACTGTGGATTATTTGCATTAGCAAATCTACTGTAGTCAAATATGAATATAATGAAAAAGACCTCTTAAAACGGAATGCTCATTGATACAGTCTTTTCCTCCCATATAATCTTTGCTCAGGTCTTGATTATTATTGTTGTCTTGTGCTATTTTCTTTATAGAAGACTATGATCATCTGTTGTTAAAAAACATCGATTCTTACAAAGAAACAAAACAAAATTTTCTTGCCCTATTTTTTTTAACAACTTTCTCATACTAAGGTATGTACATGATGAAAAATATCTTTTTTTTCAATTAGTATGGTCCAAAAACTAGTCATTTTATCAAAAAAAATCAGCCAATTTTATTGTTGGGCATTATGTCAAGTGAAACCACTGATGAATAAACGAAACAAATTGCTCTCAGTGAGTTGGTATTATGTTACCATAGGTTACATCCTGATCATGTTCCTCCTTACATCAAGAACTTCTTCATAGTGCATCGATTGTTATCATTTTCATAAAAGACTCAACTTAAATTACATGTAATATAAGCAACATCAGATGCCCGATCCCCTTCTTCCCAGGTTTCTGGTTTTTAATGAATGCATTTGGTCCTATCTATAGCCACAGCTTTGCCAGACTGAAGGCATTATGGGCCACAGATGCCAGCTTCCTAAGAACTGTTATTCAGTGCTGTCAACAAACTCCTTCCTTCCAGATTCTTCAGGGAGCAGAGGTGGCAGCTGTGCATATACTTTAGGATTCACCATTCAGTTAAACTGCTAATGCTGGCTCCTGTTTTCCTGGCTCCCTTGAGCTCACTTAAGGAAACAAAATGGTATTCCCATATGTCCCTTATTGTTTCTTGGCAAATCTCCCTACCTCCCTTAACCAACTGGTTCTAGCATGCGAAAGACAAACGTTTCCTCTGAAACTTACTTCCCTCAAAGGGTATAGATTAACTAATAATATTGATTCTAAAGCAAGCTTTAAAAAAAAAAACGAGTGATTTTTGCTATACAGGGTGTATGTGTTTGCTGGAGAGACAGAAAATGAGAAGTCACCTCCTGGCAAGAGGGATGGTTGTGCTGCAATCCCTTCTCCATTCTTGGGATTGCAGACATGCATGCACATATGCCCAGTGTGAGTTTCAAGCCTCCATGTATGGAGCCTAAACTGTGGTTGGCCAAGTGGGAGTCAGCACCTTAACTCTTATGCTACTAGCTGGCCTCTCAAGGTGTCTTTATAGAAGGTTGTTTTTAAGGCTGAAGTGTAATGGCTTTAGGGCAATATTTGCATAATTCAAAATATTATACATACTGGTGAACTGCTATTAAAAGTAACTCAAAAGATTGCCCTTAATTTATTAATTTAAAGTCGATTTGTGCAGCTCATTTCAATTTCTTTAGGAGATGCCTATTGACTAAATGACCATCTGTCTTTTTCTTGTAAAGACTTACACGTTAAGACAAACTATATACAATATTTAGTAGACATATGCATTTCCTAGTTACTTCTAAATAAGGTTAATTCCAATAAATTACACCTGTAGCAAAATATTCTGCTTTCACAACATTGATATCATATCAGTATACTTCAGTGATATCGTAGGTTAGGTCTCAGATTGCTTCAGTATAGCAAAATCACAATAAAGCAAATGTTTTGGTTTTCCAATGCATTTCAAAGTTGTATTTACACTACACTGTAGCACAACAGCATTATAGCTAAAATTGCAAGGCATATAGTCTTAATTAAATAATAATTCATTTAAAATACTTTATTGGTAAAAAATGCTCATCTAAATGGTCATCTGAGTTGTCAGCAAGTTTTAATCTTTTTGCTTGTCGAGGGTCTTGTATTGATATTGATGGCTGCTGACTAATCATAATGGTAGTTTCTGAAGATTGACTATGGAAATTTCTTAAAATAAGACAAGAGTGAAGTTTGCCACATCAATTGATATTCCTTTCCACAAAAAGATTTCTCTATGGAATGCAAGCATGTTAACAAGGGTAGAATTTTTTTTCAAAATTATAATCAGCTCTCTCAAACCCTACTGCTATCTTATCAAATATGTTTAATATTGTAAATTCTTTGTTGTCATCTTAACCATGTTTATAACATCTTCACCAAGAGTAGATTCCATCTTAAAGAAACCACTTCCTTTGCTCGTTTATAAAACCAAATACTCATCTTTTCAAGTTTCATCGTGATATGGCAGCCGTTGAGTCACATTTCCAGGCTTCACTTCTAATTCTTTCTCTTCTCTTTCTACCACGTGTACGGGTACTTCCTCCAGGTAAGCCCTGAGTCCCTCAAATCCATCAGTCATGGTTGGAATCAATTTCTTCCAAATTCCTATTAATGTGGACATTTTGAATTCTTCCCACGAATCATAAATGTTGTCAATAGCATCTATAAGAAGGAATTTTTTCCAAATGGTTTTCAATTTACTTTGCCGAGATCTATCGTAGCAATACCATCACTATGGTAGCTGTGCAGTCTCACAAGTGGATTTTTTTATGTGATAATACATAAAAGTTAAGTTACTCCTTGGTCCATGGTCGCAGAAAGGATTGTGTCTTAGCAGCTATGAAAATAGCATTGATCTTCCTGTATTTCTGCATGAGAGCTCTAAACTGACCAGGTGGACTGTTGACAAGCAGCCTTATTTTGAAAGGAACCATTTTTTTATGAGCATTATTCTCAATAATGGGCTTAAAATAATCAGTAAGCCATGATGTAAACAGATGTGCTTTTGTACAGGCTTTGTTACTTCATTTAGAGAACATAAGCAGAGTAGATTTAGTGTACTTCTTAAAGGCCCTAGTACGTTTGGAATGGTAACTGAGCATTGGCTTCAACGTAAAGTCACCAAATGTCTAAGGCCCTAAAGAGTGAACCTGTCCTGGGAAGCCCAGCCTTAGTTCTCTATAGCTATTAAAGTCCTAAATGGCATCTTCTTTCAATACAAGGCTGTTCCGTCTATATTGAAAGTCTTGTTTCGTAGAGTCAATTGCCTTCATCAATGACCTTGGTCAGTCTTCTGGCTAACTTGCTGCAGTTACTACATCACTTAGTGCTTCTCCTTGCATTTTTATATTTTGAAGATGATTTCTTTTCTTTTATTTTCTTTTTTTTAAGAGAGATTTTTGCTATAGGGCAAGCAAGTGCCTTCACCAGAGAGAAAGAGAGATAGAGACAGAGAGGGATGGCCACATTGCAATCCCTTCTCTCCAGTCTCCTCTTGGGATTTTGGGCATACATGAACACACGCCCACTGTGAGTTTGAAGCTGTCAGTTCTGGGACTCAAACTGCCTTTGGCCATGTGGGAGTCCAGTGATCTAATCACTACGCCATCTTCTGGTCCCTAAAGATGAGTTGTTTTCTTAAACACATGAACCAATTTCTGTTAGCTGTAAGCTTTCCTTCTGTTTCTTTTACACCTCTCAGCCTTCAGAAAATTGAAGAGAGTTAAAGCCTTGCCCTAGATCAGGCTCTGACAGTAGGGAATGTTGTGCTTGTTTGGTCTTCTATCTAGACCACTGAAACTTTCTCCATATCAGCAATAAGCTCGTTTCTGTTTCTTATCATTCATGTGTTTACTGGAGTCGTACTTGCAATACTTTTCCAAAAGTTTTCATTTGCATTCACAATTTGGCTAGCTGTTTGGTGTAAAATGCCTGGCTTATTTTGGCTTCTGAACTGCCTTCTCACTAAGATTAATCTCTCTAGTTTTTGATGTAAAGTGAGAGATGTGAAACTCTTCCTTTAACTCGAACACTTAGAGTCTGTGCCTGAGCCGTTCCTGAAAACAAGAATCCAAGCTGTTGTTGCACCAGTGCTTACAAGGAAAACAGAAGTAGGGGATGTGAGGCAGACAGAAAGACTGTATGTTTTTCTTTTTCTGTTTCTGATTTGGTTTCTGATTGTGTAAATCCTCAACTTCATTAGCAGAGAATGACAGGTAGATAAGGTGGTATCTACCCAACTTTTATGTGTTGTCTCACAAAATTATTTTAACATCAGTGATCTCTACAGGAGATCTTGTGTCCAATTTCTATGAAATGATTTTCAGTTTCTTTAATTTAAGAAAAAGGGGGGGCGGACAGCACCATTTTGTATGGGGTAGCAGAGTCCAGTTATGGATATTCACGAGATCTAGAAAAATTTGATACAATTTTTTCATTATTAACTTTACCTGAATAGCAGAGAAAAAAATCTTTTAAATGAAATGCTTAATATAGCAAGATGAATGATCTTATTTTTATGTAAAGCTTTTTATAACAAATATGATTACTTACCATCCCCCAAACCAAAAAAGTTTGAAAAAACTTAACTGAATCCAACAGATAACATAATTTTTTAAGAGATATTTTTGCTATAGGGCATGTGAACTTGCCAGAGAGAGAGGCAGAGACAGAAAGTGAGGAATCACCCCTCCCCAGGGGGGGGGTGGTGGCCATGCTGCAATCACTTCTCCTCCATTCTCCTCTTGGGATTTTAGGCGTGCACACACATGTGCCTGGTATGAGTTTTAAACTGCTAGGTATGGCTCTCAAATAGTGATTGACTATGTGGAAGTCCTGTGATGTAACCATTATACCATCTGCCAGTATCCAATAACATAATTCTTAAAGCAAAGAATTTTACAAATAAAATTTTCATATAAAAGGGGAATATTAGGATATTTCCTCCAATTAGATCTTTCAAAGGCATTATGTCCTTATCATGTTTCTGACTTGATTTGTGTGAAACTTAACATTAAAAAATCAGAAGTTTATTACATTGACATTTTAAAAATGTATTAAATCAGCTAATGCATGCTTTATTTCATTACTCTTTTTGTTTGACCAACAATAAATGACTTAAATACATGACAAGTAAGCTTATTGACATGGTGGAAATGATATTTAGAAGCAAATCAATTTGTTGAGAGAAAAATTGTACTACCCTGGCATAGTCATGTAAATTGTAGGTTCTGGTTCAGCACTTTTTTTTTTTTTTTTGGAGAGATTTTCACTGTAGGGTGCGTGCACTCGCCAGACAGACAGAGAGAGACATAGAGACAGAAAGCGAGAAATCACCCCCCAGGGGGGATTGTCACGCCGCAATCCCTTCTCCTCCATTCTCCTCTCGGGATCTTGGGCACGCACGCACACGCGCCCGGCATGAGTTTTAAGCCACCAGGTCCGGGACATGAACCACGGTCGACTACGTGGGAGTCCAGCGACATAGCCATTACGCTAACTGCTGGTTCCCCTGGTTCAGCACTTTTTAACCAGAGCTAAGTAGCCTATGTGCAGATTTATTTGATAATTATAGCTATCATTAAGTATCAAAGTAGATTAAAATACTCCTAAATAATCTTTTAAATAAAAACCTTCAACCTATGTATAAAGAATGTTTCTTAAAATCATTTTCCAAATTGATAATCTGACAATATAAATCTGTTTGAGGTAGCTAGAATTTCAGTTTCCAGTGAAATATTTTAAGAACATAAAACAGCAGATGGCGTAATGGCTACATAGCTGGACTCCCATGTAGTTGATCACAGTTCAAGTCCTGGACCTGGTGGCTTAAACACACGCCAGGCACACACACGTGTGTGTGTGTGTGCGTGTGTGTGTGCGCCCCCAAGATCCCAAAAAAGAATGGAAGAGACGAGATTGTGGCATGGCCAACCCCTGAGGGTTATTTCTCATGTTTTGTCTCTCTGTCTCTGTCTTTCTGGCAAGTGCACACACCCTATAGCAAAAACCTCTCCAAAACAAAACAAAACAGAAAACAATGCATATAAATTTCCAATTCAGAAGATGTATTGGAAGTAATAATTCAACCATCACATCTTTCCTTGGAAATACACACTGTAGAATTCTTCCATGCTATCCTGATTTTTGATACATGTTATTTCACTGAGCATTCATACTTTAGTACATTTCAAAATAACTTTAGTAGTGATAGGTACCAGGAGGTAATTACTGAGCTCTAAATTAGAAATGCACTGAAAGAGAAATTTTAAAAACAGAATTCCAATCATCTGGTCTGGCATGCTCAATTAGTGTTTGGATAGTAGACAGTTATTCTACACATAAAATATCTTCTCCACAGGACAGATTTCTTTGATTTTATACTTACAGTTTTCCCAAATAGAGCTACATCATTTTTTTATACATATTTTTGACTTCATGATTTCTTATTCACATTTACTTGTGGTTCATCTCTATAGCTCATAATATAGTTTTTCAAAGTATTCATGTAGTACATGACAATCAAATCAAGGATATTTCCATATATTGATTTATCATTTTCAACAGAGAACTTCATATTCTTATATCAGTATCTCTTCCTTGACCTCCTCCTATCCACTCCCTACTATTCACTCACTTCCCATAGTCTCTAGTATTTACACTTGTCTTCCTTACTGTATCTTTGGACCTTTCAATTTCTGCCATAGGGTGCAGAAATTCATTACATATTGAGTGAATACATACAGTGTTTTTCTTTCATAGTTTGGCTTACTTCGATTAGCATTCGATCTTCTATATTTATCTATTTTGCATCAAATGATAGGATATCACTGTTTCTTTTCCTTTTTTTTTTTTTTTTTGAGAGGTTTTCGCTATAGGTTGTGTGTGCTTGCCAGACAGACAGAGAGAGCCAAAGAGACAGAAAGTGAGAAATCACCCCCAGGGGGGATGATCATGCCACAATCCCTTCTCCTCCATTCTCCTCTCGGGATCTGGGGCACACACGCACACGCACCTGGCATAAGTTTTAAGCCACCGGGTCCGGGACGCGAACCATGGTCGACTACGTGGGAATCCGGCGACAAAGCCATTATGCTAACTGCTGGTTCCCGGATCTCACTCTTTCTCATGGTAGAATAATATTCTATAGCATACATGTGCCACATTTTTTCAAGTTAGTCATCAGTTCTTGGACACTTAGTTTGATTCTATGTCTTAGCAATGTGATTAATGCTACAGTAAACATGGATTTGTAAGTATCTTCTGGACTGAATATTTTCCTATCCTAGAGTTACATCTTAAAAAATTAAGTAGGAATCTAATATTCAATCAACTTCATCTAGCAGAGAAACACAATCATCTCTTATCTTGTTGTCAGTTTATAAACATTACAGACTTTCCCCTTCTCAGTACTGCTGTTACACTTTTCCAGAATAAATAAATCAAAATGAGTATGTGTCTATTGGGACTACTGGATAAATATTACAGGTAATACTAGTTTAAATGCTAGTTTATTCACTCATATCTCTTACAAGTCTATATAAATAATCTTTGCGTTTTTGTTCTGATTCTGGTATACAATGTATTCTCACTATATCACTCTCATCAGTGGTGATTGGGCTTGTGCTCTTTCTTTTCTTTTTTTTTTTTTTTTTTTGAGAGAAAGAGATTTTTGCTATAGGGCACATGCACTTGCCAGAGAGACAGAAAGACCAGGGGTAGATGGCCCAGGGTAGACGGCCATGCCACAATCCCTTCTCCTCTATTCTCCTCTCGGGATTTTGGGCATACATGCACATGTGCCCGATGTGAGTTTTTAAGCCACCAGATCCAGGACTTAAACTGCAGTTGACTACATGGGAGTACAGTGATGTAACCAATATGCCATCTGCTGTAATTCATTTTCTTCAAACACATTTTACATGTAGACAATGTTGTAGATTATCTTTCCTGTATGTCACATGGCCATAAGTGACACTAAATATTATTTTGTATTTTCTCATATGATAATGCCAAAGAACAGATCGTTTTATCCCTTTGAGCAAAAGAGAAACATTTATAACCCTAATCTAAACAACACCACCAACAAAGTAGGGATGTGAGAAAATTTACGATCTAAGCATTAATTATTAGTGTTGGTGATGTTTAAATACTGCCATAACTTTAAGATTAGTCATATTCATGACAAGAGAGAATATAAAATTTGAACAGAGATGCTTTTAAGTTTATTTATGAATTTCTTCCATGAGCAAGATAGACAGAGATAGCACTTCCAATGGGATATATATACATTTTTTTTTAGAGGTTTTTGCTATAGGATGCATGCGCTCGCCAGCCAGACAGAAAGAGACAGAGAGACAGAAAGCAAGAAATCATGCCCCAGGGGGGATGGCCACGCCGTAATCCCTTCTCCTCCGTTCTCCTCTTGGGATCTTGGGCATGCACGCACACGCGCCCGGTGTGAGTTTTAAGTCACCGGGTCCAGGACGTGAACCACGGTCAACTACATGGGAGGCCAGCGACATAGCCATTACACCAAGTGCTGGTCCCCCAATGGGATATTGATTTCACAATCCACTCCCATTTCCACTCAGACTCAGATTGGTGGTACATATGTGAACATGTACTCATAAAGGTTTCCGGACAGAAACCCAGAACTTCCCCATGTGGGTCAGCCTCACAGAGCATTGTGTTTTACCACTATGCCACTGTCTGGCTGCCTTAAAATATATTTTAAAAGTCAGATTATTATTGTACCCCTATTAAGTTGATATAAATCCACAGAAAGGTTCTATAGTTTGCTTTTGCCTAGATTAAATGCTGTGCTTTGTTAGCCTTGAATAAAATATAAAGCAAAGAGTTTTTTCATGGGATAAAATTAAAAAAAGAAATCAGAATTGTATGGGGAAATATGGTATTTGTAGGTTTTAATAATATAATCTGAGATTCTCATAAAGTAAAAGTTATGAAGAACACCTCATACTCTCCAAAGTTTGAGAAAAGATGTTTTTCACAAAATAAAAGCGATTGTTTGTTATCAGATTACATAAGAAAATAATAAGTCTCTGAGATCTTTATTGTATATGTATTTTCTTATAGTTATATTCTATGAGACTAGATTATTATATTCGTTGAAAAACAGTAATTAATTATTGAGAAGATTCATTGAAAAATATTAATTGGAGATTTTACTATTCTTCAGCCAAGGAAAAGCCTGTTTCAAGTGGTGTAATATACAAATAGTTTTTATGCCAACAAAAAAAGGGGATACAGAAAAATACTAAACAAATTTCCTGGCAAGAGGTTCATAATCCAGTGTAAAAGACAGATATTTCTATAAGAAAAATAACAATCTCATTTTAAAACATTGCCCATACTACTTTATAAACTCCCACATTCCCTTAATTATAAGACACAAAATATTTTAGGTATTTTTAAGGGGCAAGGCAACCCCAAGTCCAACAGGCAGCCTCTCACAAAAAGCTGGGGTAAAAAATCTGAGGCCCTTGAGAGAAGGAATAACTTGCATTTGACATAATAGTAGAGAAATAGCCAGGGGAAGAAAAAAAGATCAGGGTAGCACCTATACACAAATTTACTTTTATTATTTTATTATTTTCATTATTCTTTATCAGCCATGGTATGTGTCAGGCATTATGTAATTCTAGAAAATGAAAGGTGAACCAAAATTGGATGCTTTGAGGAGTAGGGGCATGGATGTTAATTATATAGTCACAATAATAATAAAAAATAGTCAAACTAAGAGGTATGTCATTACAAGTGGAGATGGGTTCTCAGAAATAATGGTTTGTAGATCTCTAAAAATGATTTACGGAGCATATCTGTGCTGCTGTGACACACGCACACACAAATTATAGACTAAGTAATTTATAAAAAAGCAGAAATTCATTTTCTCACAGTTCCGGAGGCTGGGAAAGCCAAGATCAAGGTGCCCACAGGTTTAATTCTCTGCGGTGGGCAGCTTTCTACTTGCAAGATGATGCCTCCTTGCCGCATCCACTGGAAGGGAGGAAAGCTATGTCCTCACATGGTGAAAGATGGAAGGACAAAGAAGCCAAATGCTATACAAAATCTTTTGTAAAGAACTCAAGCAGCTGTTCCGAAAAAAGACTATCAATCCTATTAAAATATGGGAGAATGAGTTGAAAAAACCACTCTCTAAAGATGACATACGAATAGCTGAAAGGCATATGAAAATATGCTCAACATCCCTCATTGTAAGGGAAATGCAGATCAAAACAACAATGAGATACCACCTAACCCCAGTCAGAATGACTAAGATTAAAAAACAAACAAACAAACAAAAAACGGTAAGTGCTGGCAGGGGTGTGGTGAAAGGGAAACACTCTCTCATTGCTGGTGGTGAAAGGGGCACTCTCTTACACTGCTGGTGGAAATGTAAATGGGTCCAGCCACTGTGGAGAACAATTTGGAGATTCCTCAAAAATCTACAAATAGAACAACCATATGATCCAGCAGTCCCACTCTTTGGTTTTACCCAAAGCACAGACGAATACTTAATTGGAAAAGTGCTTGCACATCGATATTTATTGCAGCACTATTCACAATTGCTAAGTCATGGAAACAACCCAAATGCCCACAAACAGATAGATGGATAGAAAAACGGTGGCACATATACTCAATGGAATACTATTCAGCCATTAAAAAAAAAAAAAAAACAGAACCCTGGCTTTTGACAGGAAGTGGATGAATATGGAAGATTTACTGCTGAGTGAAGCAAGCCAGGCTATGAAGGAGAGGCATTGTATGTCCCCACTTAATATATACCTAGTCTCCACACTCTGTGACTGAAACTAATTGACTAAAGGATATGGAGACACGGTATATAGTTATAAATACCAGATATAGTGTGTGTGAAAGAGGATGGTCTGAGGAAGGACATTTAGAAGAAAAACAGGGAAGCAAGGCATTAATGGAACAAAGAAATGTGGTATTTATTATCTGTTGAACATATCTTGAGTTTTATCAAGTGTACTAGGGAAAAATATTCACCTGTTGAAATATCAATTTTGTAAGCCAAATAATAATGTGATTGAATGTATAAAAGAAAATGAAATAAAAAAAAGAAAAATTTTTTTTTTAAAAAAGAGCCTTAGTCCCATTCACAAGGGAAGGAATCCTCAAGATCTAATCAGCTCTTCAAGGCCCCACCTCTTAATGACATTACATTAAGTTTCAACATTGCATTTTGGAGGGGATACATTTAAACTATAGCACAGAGGAACTTGATGGTGACTCTGGAAGACCCAGAACTCTAGACGCTTTATGCCAAGACACAAAGGCAAAGATGAACTATATTTTAAGTCAGGTGGTCAGGGACAATATTGTATACTTGGCTAGTCTTAAATGCTTGTTCTTAAGTGCTAGATTGCCTAGAATAGAATGCCAGCACTAAGTATAGACCTTAAGCAAGTTCTTTAGTCTTTCTGTGACTTTATGTCTTTATTTTATGAAATAGGAATAATATTATCTGCCTAACAAACATTCCCAGTATTAATGAAAAACAAAATAATTAGATTTTATCTTTTGTCACATCAATATTTGCATTATATTATTTTGTGTTATATATTATAGTCTAACACTGTGATGTAATACCATTATTTTTCATTTAATTTTGTTGTGTTTTTATTAAGAAGAAAGATTGAAACTTTTATTTTTATTCTGATGCAATAATTCAATAGATGGAAAAGCTGTCGGTATCAGAAAGAGAGAATGCTGTAGATGAGATGACCTCAAAGAGGTAAGGGGGGGTGGGATTAAGTGTAGGATCAGGGACTAGTGGGGATAGGTTGGTAGATTTTATGGTTAGAAGATTGTGGCACATCAATTCTAATTGTTGGGGTCTATAGGTGCCAAGTAGGTTAAGGCAACTAGAACCCACATGGCTGACTATGCAGTTCAAGTGTCAGACCTAGCAGCTTGAAAAACATGTTGGGCACATGTGTATGCATGCCCAAAATTCTGAGAGGAGAGTGGAGGGAAAGGGATTGTGGCATGACCACCCCCCCTGGGGGTGATTTCTCGCTTTCCCTGTCTCTGTGTATCATTCTTTCTCTGTCAGGTGCACACATCCTATAACAAAATTCTAAAAAAAATTTTTTTATTAATTTTTTAAAATTATTTTTTAAATCAATCTAATTGTTTCTATTTTGTAAGTAAAATAAGATGCAAAATCATCAGCAAAGGGTAAGGAGTGAGTAGTTGTTACTGGAAATTTGAAGAAAGAGAAGAAATTAGACCTAGTCATGTGCAAGACTTGGAGAGTTCAAGCAATGTAGTATGATTTTTAGGCATCCTGAAGAGTCCATTTGAGATTTGTGATGGCGAATTTAAAGGAAGACTAGACATAACGTTTACATACACTTAGGTGCGGGAGCAGAGGTGGTCTAAGCTGTGTTTTATCAGGATTGTTATGTTACTGGGAGAGTGTGTTGAAGGGAGAAATGAACACAGTGACTAGAAGTATGTTATAAAATGAATGTTTGTGCCTCTAAAATTCATATGTCAAAGACTTAAACCCCAACATGATTACATTTGTAGATAGGGCCTGTGAAGAGATGATATAAACTACATGGAGTTGTAAGAGCTGTAATCTGACAGGGTTGTTGCCCTCATAAGAACTGGACGAGACCCACTGTGGTGCAGTGGTAACACAGTGACCTGCAAGGCTGGAGGCCACATGACCAATTGCAGGTTAGGACCCTCTGGTCAGCCCAAAAACATGCTGGGTGTATGTACAGGTATCCAAGATCCTTAGGAGCTAGAGGGCTGGGGAAGAGGATTGTAGTGTAATGAAACCTGTTGAGGGTGCTTCTTTCTTTCTTTTTCTCTTGCTCTCTTGCATGCAGATACTCTGTATCATAAATTAAGAAAAAAAAGTGGAAGAAGCACCAGAATGAACCCTCTCGTTCTCACTCTCTGAGTACTCAGAGGAAGGTCATATGAGGACTGTAGTGAAAAAGTGATTGCCTATAAGCCAGACACCAAACACTGCCAGATCTTGATGTAGAACTTCTAGACTCCAAACTGTGAGAAATGAATATCCGTTGTTGGAGCTGTAGTACCCAGCCTGTACTATTTTGTTATGGCAACCCAAGCGGACTAATGTATAGTAAAGGAGTATTTTGGAGGAAGAAAGGTATGAAATTATTGAAAATATATGCAAAAAAGAAATACACTGATAGACCTGAAGTTTAACAAGGATAAGGAGAATAGTGAGGATAGTAGTGGGGATGAATAATAAATAGCAGAAATTAAAGTCCATCAGTTGACCGTTCGTATGCAGTTGTGGTATTAACTGGAAAGACTGATAGGACAATAGGATACTTGGCACTTAAATCACAGAAATCATGTTGTTATTGCTAATGGCAGGTACTAGATGTATGAATTCAACAGAAGACAAATTTATTAAGGCAAACAGTCAGAGAACTGAGAAGTCAGGATATTGAATGTATAGTCTACGTGGATATTTAAATCACTAATAATTACTGTAGGAATGATGGGATGAAAAGCAAATTCAAAAGGAAAGTTATTCAAGAAGTGGATACAAATATAAGTGCGCAGTCTGAGTGATACTTAAAGCAAAATCAATCAAAATTGTTTGTGAATTAAAATGAGGTGGAGGCAGAAGACGAGGAGCCACTAAAGACAACTTATTGGTCCATGACTTAACCACTGGATAAATAATGCTATCTTTGCCAAATTAAAGAATTCAGGGAGGAGATCTGGTGGTCAATCATGGATATATGAAATTTGAAGTTATCAAATTAAGATATTTAGTTGCTGGAATGATGCTCAGAGGAGAGTTCATACTAGGGCTAGAAATTTGTGAAGGATTTGATGACAGATGGGGGTGGTTGAATTTGAGAGTGGTGACATTGCCTAGAAAGAGTGGAAAGAGGAGAGAAGAAGCGTAGGACTTGGCCTTGAAAAACTTCAATATATAATGAGCAGAAGACTAGTTACGAAATGGGACATGAGATTCACAAAAGAAGAAAAAAGAAGAAGAAAATAAAAACTGGAGGAAATGAAGTCATAGAAGCCGAAGGAAGAGTACTTTTGAAAGGAATATGTAACCAGTAGTTTTTTTTTAAATTATAAATATATTTTGTTTTATTTAGCAGGAAGACCTTTAAGAATTGTTAAGTCAAATCTTTAGAATGTATTCAAGGAGAGTTTATAATGCATAGACACAACACTCAGATAAGCAGTGATGGAACCAATTTTGTTGCTCTACAATATAACCAATAGTTTTAAAAGCTAATGAAGAGCCAGTAGGCTCAATAGATACAAATGTGATTGGATTCAGTCACATTCATGAAGACCATTGCTGACCTTTGTAAGAACTAAATTGTGAACTAAGGGAGTTTTTAAAAAAAAGGTTAGAGAAGGTCAATGACTGAGAAGAGGTGAGAAAAAGAAAAGAGAAAGTGGGATATAGACCATCTTCTAAGAACTGTGACCATTTAAAGGGGAAGAAAGGAAGTATGGTAACTAGAGGGATTGATGAGAATGAGGATGGAAATAGAATAGAAAAGAACATAACAAATATTCAAGATGGCAACAACTTAAACCTATATAAATCTCAATGAAATACATAAAATTTGGAGGAAAATCTTAGCTTAAATTTGACATATTGAGAAATGTTTGAAAATAATAATGGAAGATCAGGAGTGGATGGAATCCAAACCATAGGGGCTGAGACAAATTTTAGGACTAATGCATCCTCCTGTGTAACAACAGGAAAAGGGATCTGACTGTCTTGGGACTCAATCTTGGGCACCTTACTATTTTCTACCTTCTCCTTTACTAGCTAATCTGATCTCTTTTTAACAAGAATGTATTTTGGGAGATAGTGGGAAGTATCTAGGGAGTATCTTGGGAGCAGTGGGAAGCAAGAATGTTGGCCTCCTCTTCTGCTGTAGGCAGTTTTGTGAGGCATGAGAGGAAGTGGCTACCATTTAGACAGATGCAGGGAAAAGCAGTTTTCCCAGGTTTTCACTAAGAGAAAGGGGATCTCAGAAAAGATGTGGAAAATGTAGGGGAGTTTAGTACATGTCCTGAGGGCACAATGGAAAAGCTTCAGTAGTCATAATGCCTAACAAATGGCTTCTTGATATTGGCAAGAAGATGATTTCATTCTAAGATTAGGTAGGTTCAAAAGAAATTTAGCAATGGTGGAGTTTACTGCAGATGATTATAAAATGAGAGGCCGACCTTTTTTTCCTAAGGATTATGGCTGGAAGAGAAATGGAAAAGATAAAATTCATTTTGGTTTTCTATAAACTAGATAATTACCTGTGAGATTGCATTCCCATTTTGTTCCTTAACATGCACTCTAGTCAGACTGATTTTCTGTGTATGATAGTTTCTAAAATTCTTTCTTTTAGAGTTAATGCATTTCCCACTCCAAAAAGTCCTTTAAGTCTGTTTTCTACCTGTGTGAACACAACTCTTCCAATAAGACTCATTAATATCTACCTCTCATCTTCGTTATTTTATATTTCTTTCACTGTCAAATAATGCATGCTTCTTGTAAAACCACTTGGAAAATATATGGAATTAAAGTTGAAAGTAAAATGACCCATATAATATCATCCATCAAAATGATCAATTGTGTATATTATTAACACTAATACCCATGAAATTAATATTATAAAACCTTTTCTATTTCTCTAAATATTCATAATAACAAATTCTAATGACTAAAGTTCTATGGCATAAACACATAATAATTAACCATTCTTCTAGAATTAGCTAGCTTAGTTAATTTACATTTTTTATTGTGAATGAAACATTATCCTTGACATAAATGCTTGTTTACATAATTAATAGCACCATTGGAGGCTTAAGAACTTTACATTACTAATTCAAAGGGTATGAATAATTTTTTAAAGTTCTAGATATACAGAAGTTGATTCTTTTCTAAAATGACTCCAGTATGTTATCTTTCTTTAACAGCATATGAATGTGTGTAAGGTCCCACCCTATTGTCAGCATAAAAGTTTTAAAAATTTTATGTTTAGGTTTTTGCCACAGGGCATATGCGCTCACTGGAGAGAGACAGACAAAGAGAGGGGGAAAGTGAGAAATCTCACCTCCCAGGGGATGACACATGGCAATTCTTTATTCTCTATTCTCCTCTGGGGAACTGGGGCATGTGCATACACATGCCTGACATGTTTCTAAGCCACCAAGTCTGGGACTTGAACCATGTAGTTGGTCAATTTAACCACTATACCACCTGCTGGCCTTTAAATTTTTCAATTTCCAGAGAAAGAGTATGCTTGCCAAAGAGAAAGAAAAAGAGAGAAAGCGACACCCCCCCCCATAGGACATGCTTATGTTGCAATCTTTTCCCTCCTCATATCTCTATCCAGACAGGATTTGGGTCATACCTGCATGTGCACCCAACATATTTTTTTAAGCCACCAGAGCTAGGGCTTATACTATGATTGATCATGTACGATCTTTTTTGTATTTTAGGTTTTTTTTTTTTTTAACTTACTTTTTTTTTCTATTTTTTTCATTTCCTTTTCTTCCAAATATTCAATCACATTATTATTTGTCTTACAAAATGGATATTTCAACAGGTGAACTTTTCTCCCTAGTACTGTTGATAAAACTACGAAATATCTTCAACAGATAATACCACACCTCTTTGTGCCATTAATGCTTTCCCTAGATCTGATTCCTTTTTTTTTTTGGTGGGGGAGAGGTTTTTGCTATAGGGCGTGTGCGCTTGCCAGACAGACAGAGAGAGACAGACAGACAGAAAGCAAGAAATCACCCCCCCCAGGAGGGATGGCCACGCCGCAATCCCTTCTCCTCCATTCTCCTCTCGGTATCTTGGGCACACACGCAAACGTGCCTGGCGTGAGTTTAAGCCACCAGGTCCGGGACTTGAACCTTGGTCGACTACGTGGGAGTCCAGAGACATAGCCATTACGCTAACTGCTGGTTTCAAGATCTGATTCCCTTAATCACTGTGCTATGGGGCCAGCCCAGCGAAGAGTATTTTTTTTTTAATTC
Organism: Tupaia belangeri chinensis; assembly: GCF_000334495.1. NCBI lineage: Eukaryota > Metazoa > Chordata > Mammalia > Scandentia > Tupaiidae > Tupaia > Tupaia belangeri. The sequence continues at coordinate 789,520 of NW_006159915.1, forward strand.
CAATATTCCCTGTGGAAAAAAAATGCCTTCTCATTGGTGTTTTCATCTCTTTTTGTTTGATTACTAATTGAGTTGATTTTTTTTTCATACAGATATCAGTTATTGGATATTCTTTGTATTGTCTAGTTATGACATACCCACAAAACATAATACTTTATTAAATTATGAAAATTTTGGTAGATTAGTTTAATTATAAAAGTTGTTTAGATGCTAATTATATTGCTTTGTACTATATTTGTTGCTATGTTCAACCTGTGGCTTTCTGTAACTATAGTGAACTATATTGCATCTACCATATATGTTCACTGAATTCTCTATTATCTGAAGTTTGATATGGTCTCATTCTTACTCTACAATCTTAGTATTTCATTCTCTGTTGTCTTACATTATTCATTAACAGTTTAATCTTTTATTGTCAGAGAGACAGTAACTTAAGAATTAGAGCAAGAAATATGTTTATTACCTTCCTAGATTTATAATTAGTATTGTGTTATTTGACTTCTGATTTATTCCTGATTTTTTCTGTTTTTCTATGCAAAATTGCATCATGACTTTTCCAGTGATCCAATATATTTGCCAAAAACATATAGCAAATTAACTCATTTGCATTGATTACCATAACATTCTGGGACAAGAAGTGTACATTTATTTAAAAAGCTAGAGAGTAGATTATTTTTCTCAATACCTTTATGCTTACAGTGAAAAACTTAAAAATAAAAAACTCTAATGTATATTAAATTTTTTATCACAAGTGTTTGGATTGTATATTAAAGAAATACTCTCTTTTGAGTATGTTACTTGAATCATAGTTAAGTGAAAGGTGGTGTGAACCATGTGATAAATGATTATTTTTCACGTCGAACAACCCAACTTTTCTGAGCGTGCCGACTTTGCAAGGATTTATAGTTCCCTGTCTTCATGCTGGAGTTACTTCAGCTTTCTGTGATACATTCCAACTAATCTGGAGGTTAAGGCATTCCTTGATCATGGATAGATCTGATTGTTTCTCGGCCCTGGAATTCTTTATAAAATTCCAGAATGTGGGCTAGAAATTGACTTAGAGAATCCAATAAAGTTGCAAGTCTTGGCAGTCATCCAAGGTAAATTTATAGACTGGAAGAAATACGGGCTTTCCATTGTTCTCTTTTCACCTTTTTGGGGTTTCTTTTGTGTCTATGTGAGTGTGTGAGTGTAAATTTATCATTTAGCTGACACTGGAGTGGAAATAGCCATCGAAGAGACCCAGCTAAAGAATTTTCACTTTGGATCTTCCCTGGTTTCTTTGAACTTTAACCCCAAACTGCACCAAGAGTGAATTTCTCATCCCTTTGTAGGATGTTGATGTCATAAACTAAGAGATTGTTCTTGAAAATGAATCATGCTAGTATAACAGCTGACACACGTGTTTGCTAGCAAGGTATAACTCTCAAATCCTTGCTCTTCCTCTGGCTCTGTGGAAGTCTTCTTTTTGAGACATGATCTAAAAGGATGTGATCATATATTCTGTTTCTGTTCAGTCTATGATATGGTAATGGGGCTAGAAAACAAGCTCAGAAGAATCTAAGAGACTTCGGTCTTTGTGTGTCTGATGTTCTGTAAAGCAAGCAAGGAGATGCAAGCAATGCCCCTATATCTGACCACTGAAAATCTGTCTTATTCTTAACAGAATGGATTTGCTGTTGTGAGGCCCCCAGGCCATCACGCTGAAGAATCCACAGCCATGTAAGTACCAGGGACTGTTGCCCATCTCCAAGCGCCACGGTTCCTGGCGGTCACCTGCCCCGTGCATGTTTCTGAAGCCTCTAATTGTTAGCAGATGGACTGAAAAATCTTGCGAGGTACTCCCAGAAGCAGATTTATGGCTTCAGAGATCATATAGCATTTTAAAAAATGCTCTGAACATTATTTATAATGGTTTTCCTGGATGATTTGCTTTCTTATTTCTCTGTTCTTCTCTATTCCACAGGGGGTTCTGCTTTTTTAATTCAGTTGCAATTACCGCCAAATACTTGAGAGACCAACTAAATATAAGCAAGATATTGATTGTAGATCTGGTATGTATTCCTGGCCAGAGCTGCATTTCCAGTGACTCTAGATAAAAGGGAGTGGATTTGTGTTCCTCTGTTAGGTTGTCTTGCTTTTAGCACTTGCAAACAACTGAAGGGTGTGTTTCCTTTGAATGTGGAAACTCATTAAATTCAGGATTGCAGTTCTGAAACCATAAACATTCACGTTTCACTTTCATGGTGTTAACTGCAATTTAATGAGAAGAAGGCGCAGATCAGGGCAACTTTTATGATCCTTAAATGAATTGATACTTCCACAGTTAAAATAACCCAACAGAACCTGAATTTACTTTTCCCTACAGAACATAGACTTTAAATAGTCAGATGTGCTGGAAAGAATGCTGTTGCTTTGGTAACCAATTGGCCACTTCCCCTGGTTAGCAATCATATTGCTTGTTGTGCAACAGTGGTATTATTAAAACAAGTCAGCATGTCATTCTTTCTGGAAAAAAAAAAAAAATCTCAGATCTCAGATGCCACTTTGGGATGACTCCCTACAGGAATCCTGAGTTATCAAACGTTAGAGGCATTAGATTAGTTTTGCACTTTAACATGATGCGTTCCTATACATAAAGTTATAATTTCTTTAACAAATGGTTTGTTTAAATGCAGATGACACTTGGCATGTTGTCTATAGGATATTCATGAATAATGAGCTGGAGAGCTGCCCCATACGTAAAGGACCAACCCAGGAAAGGGCGCAAAAGAGTTGAATGGTGATTTATGAGCCCCGTTTTCGGTTTGCCTCCAGTTCACGAGGAGGTGTAATAGGTTGTCTGACAAAGCATAGACAGGAAATGAACCCTGGCATCCAAACCGAACCTGCTACATCTGCACTTAATTAATTTTTGCAGGTGATAAAAGATTTAAAGGCAAAATATGTTAAAGGTTTTTTTGAAGTGCAAGGCTTAATAGTCTAAATCTTGTTCATATCTGCACTCATAATTAAAGCTTATTGGGAGTCGTGGCCTCACCCTGCAGGCCCTCGACTCAGTTAAGCAGGCACACCAAAGGGTTGAGAGAGCACAAACAAAGCCATGTGAAGAAATACTTAGTTACATTAAAATGAAGATAAAAGGAATGGAAGACTGATAACCATTTTTAGTGCTTACTTGGAATGAATGTTTCTCACGTATTATATTGTATCCTTCCTGCAAACACTTGGTGTAAGAACAACTTTCCATGTATTTTTCAAACATACTTGAGTTTCAGTGTAGGTCATAGTTCACTATTAAAGAAATGTGTTGAAGGCCTAGATATACTACAAGCAGCGAGGTCTTAAAATTTTATAAAAATGGGCACATCAGTACCAATTTTCCCATGTACATCCCAAATGGCTATTAATTCGTTAACAGTTACTTTTGCATGATTTATAAAATAGTAAACTTTTTAAAAATGTGGTATGATACTAGTTTTGTAAGTTCTGTGCTAAAAAGAGAAGTCAAATATTTGAAGAAAGGATAGCAGATGAAAACCAAAGGTTGTGGAGGAAAAAAATGACAAACTTTCTAAATTTGTCAAAGTTTTGTAAAAAGGTGATTGATCAGCTCTTCATCCTACCTTAAAAATCTCATAGTAATTATTTTCTGAGGAATCTCCTCTGCTACCATTTTATGTGTCTATGAAGCTAATCAATAACTGCTAAGAGTCTCCTTTGAAAGCACTTTTGTGATTTCAAAACTCAAAGGTAATGAATTGTACAATAGACTTGAAAGCTAAAATGCCTCATTTATGGCAGATGAATACTTTGTACTTCAGAGGATTTATATGTAAAGTTTTGTTCCTGTACATTAAGAATAAAAGGCTGTTCGAGATGAATTAATATGATTTATAAAATAAGCTATTTGGTAGCTCCTAGGAGTTTCCTGTAAGCCCACTGGCCTTTGGTTATGCATTTGCTCCATTATCCAATCATAAAGGATACTGATTTCCCAAAAGGCTGGAGTAAACGAGAAGTTTTTGTTTCAAAGTCCCTAAATATATGAAGTTTTGTCCAAAGGGTTGCCTCTGAGATCACCACCAGCCCACATAGTCTTACTTTCAAGTCTTCCAAATTCTGCAGCTGCGGGGCTACTTTGAGGAAATTCCTGTTTCTTCCAGCTGCTGAGAAGGAAGTTTTAAAGTGCCACGTGGCGCTGAGACATCCGTTCTCCCTGGCTGACAGGTCTGTTCTGCAAGTTAGCAAAGGAGAAGAGGTGAAGGTTCTTCGGTGGCAAAGGAGCTTTATTCCTGCGTATCCAAAGTCATTAATGTTAACTGGAAGGTGTGAACTGGCTGGCAAACTCTAGACCCAACAGAAGGCAAAGCTACTGCATTGTCCAGCAGCTAGTTTTAGCATTTTAATATGCCTAGTAAATGTAGTCAGAGTTCTAATTCACCTCCTATTTTGGGTCACAGCCAAAGTCAGAGGCGTTGGTATCTCAGGTAGGGATGAATCTACTTTATCTGTGGGGTACGTTCATTCCATTTTTTTGGTCTGAATTAGAGTCTGCACACATTCAGATTGGTGTGGAGAGGGAGCAGGTGTACTTGCTTTACTACTTGCAGGAGACTGTTTTTTTTTTCTATTCAGGACATTAAGCTGTTCTAGAAGCAGGATTTGCCTGTGTGACTCAGGTAGCCTTTAGGTAATACAACTTTTAGTTAAAAAAAAATATATCTTTTTAGGCTTTCCTAATGAAAGAAAACTTATTTCAAATGCCTTTAGATTTGAGGAAATTCTGATTTTTATCAAGTGCATTTAAACCTTTATCATAAGTCCCTTTATTAAATAATGGTAATAACATTAGCTGGTAGAATAGTTGTCTTTAAAGCTATTTTAACATAGAAAAGAAAGTTCTAATTCCTTGTAGAGAATCAATTTTTCCTTTATACTTTTTTTTTTTTGAGAGGCTTTTTTTGCTATAGGGTGTGTGTGCTCGCCAGACAGACAGAGAGAGACAGAGAGACAGAAAGCAAGAAATCACCCCCGGGGGAATGGCCATACCGCAATCCCTTCTCCTCCATTCTCCTCTCGGGATCTTAGGCATGCACACGCACCCGGTGTGAGTTTAAGCCACCGGGTCCAGGACTCGAACCGTGGTCGACTATATGGGAGTCCAGCGACATAGTCATTATGCTAACTGCTGGTCCCCCTTTATACTTTTTACCTAGTAAAATATTGAAATGATTTTTCAACATTTCCCAGCACATTGTAGTTCTGTGTGAGGGCTTTTACTGATTCAGTTCATTTCATTTTTACAGTAATTTCTCAGAATCACCAATAATTTTTTGTTGAAATTTTTGTTCTAGTAAATATTTGTTGCTATGAAGAAACAAGGCTCAGATCATACCTGAGCAAACATTAGTTTGAATATTTTGCAGCAAAGAAAACAGAAAAAAAGAAAAAGTCTCAAGGTTGTACTGTAAATTTTTACCCAAAACAAAACATATACTTGGATTTAATACTTATCTCTACTATTAGGGGAATATGAATACAGAATCAAGGATTGCTCAAGTATTAAAATGGATTTGAGTATTTTAATGAATGCTAGTTCAAATCTTATTATGCTATGAATGACTATATTTCTTATTCAGAAATATATGCACTAATAACACACTTTTCTAGAACAAATGATTTTATATCTGTGACAAATGATCATCTTTTATTTGACCTTTTTAAGTAAACCTTATGGTGCCCCTTGAGGAACAAAGGTAATCAAGACAATATTTTTGTGCTTTTCAAATTCTGGACGAATTCATGCCCAGAGCAAAATTTGTCTTACAACTCTGACTGAAATTGCTCTTGCACAGAAGAAATGCAAACATCCCTTCAGTGTTGTTTCTCGAGGTTTTGTCTGACCATTCTCTAGATATCCAGTAGCAAACACAAAAGACTTTCTGGCTTAAATTGTTCTATTTTTTTCTACATAAAGGAAAGTAATTTTGCTATCCTTACCTTTCTTTCCTTTGACTATTTAGAAGTTTAGAAATTATTATATTTTCTTTTATTATTATTTATTATTATTTCTATTTCTTTTATATATTCAGTCACGTTACTTAGCTTGCAAAGTGAAAATTCCAACATGTGTACATTTTGCACAGGTCTAGTTGACAATACTGTAAGGTTATCCTTCAAGAGATAATAACCCTTTTCTTGGTCCCATAAAAGCCTTGCCTCTATTTTTCTCTTTAATGTCCTTCCTCAGACTCTACTCCTTCACCCTCCTTCTTCCCACACTATAAGAAATTATTATATTTTCAATAAGAGTTTTTTATTTTTATTTTTCCCGGATGTGCTTGTCTTTACTTGGAACAAGTTTCTGGATTAATGTATATATGTCCCAACATTATAATTCCTGGACTGATTTTGGATATGGGTACTCAAAAAGGAGGAGAGGATTATCGTCTACACCACGAATAGCAAGCTCATGAAGATTTTCAAAATTTATCAAAAGGAGTCTTTGGTACTCTCTACTGAAGGAATTCTAGGCTGGAGGTTGGAGGGGAAACAAATGATATAAACCTTAATGACCAATAACTTGACCTCACAGTTGTCCTAAGAGATCAAGAGATAATAGCAGGTGGTGTGGTGGTTAAAGCACTGGACACGCCCACATGACTGATCACGGTTCAAGTCCTGGACCTGGCAGCTTACTTTGTCACTCTCTTTCTCTCTGTCTCTCTCTGATCAATTTAAAATAAATGAGTGAATAATTAAAATAAAATAATTCTTATAAAAAGAGATAATGAATATAAGTATAAGTTAACAGTATAACAGTTGTGAAGTTGGCTTTGGATTTCTAAGTAGATTCAAGACTAAGTGTTGCAACTTGTTCTCTAATCGTTTTTTTGGTTGTTGTTACAGAGATCTTTTTGCTATAGGGTACATGCACTCGCCAGAGAGTGATAGACAAGCAGAAAGACAGAAAGAGAGAAATCACCCCCTAGCCACACCACAATCCCATCTCCATTCTCCACTTGAGATTTTGGGCACGCATGCACATGTGCCTGGCACTCTCTGTAATTTTACTAAATTACTGAAACTCTTTGAGCCTCAGTTTATTTACCTATTAAACTAGGGATAATACCACATATCCTATATAATTATTAAATGATCTGTGCAAGATACTTAATATAGCGCCTGACTTAACACTGGAGGAGTTGTTTTTCAAAGTAGTGTCATTCTTCCTGATGTAAAATAAAGTACAATATATAGTTACAAGTTACCCAAACTCTTAGATAACAGAACTGTATATGATATATATAAATCAAAGAAGTAGCAATAATATTCTGATGAATACAAATAGATATATTATTAACTTTTAAGAGGGACCCATTTTGGTTTTGTTTGGAAGATATTAGTTGAAACCTGAGGCCTTTCAGAGAAGACATTTGAAAAAAAAAATGCTATTGGTTTTAGTTCTATTGCTTATGTCTATTCCAGTGTATGTCTATAACACAAAGCAGTAAGAAAAACAGAAGTGTCAAGTGTTGAATTATCATAAACGAATATTCTAAGAATTGTTCATTCATTTTAATAACAGAGGCTTTTGTTTGTTTGTTATACTTCGTTTTGTTTTGAGTAGGAAGAGGGAGTGGTGTGAGAGAAGGAAAAAAATAGATCAGGAAGGAGGCTGAGAAAATACCCATGATACGATATTAAAATCAGGCAGGTTGGACAAGATTGCATAAAGCCCTATGCCATCTTTCTGTTTGGGCTCAAATGATTTAAGAGCTAATGAGCTCATGCTCCTGTGTCTTCGACTCTGGCTGTCACAATTATACCAAAATGAAATATGAAGTCCTTTTTGCATCTGGCATCTCTTTTGAAGTGATTCTAACTGCTGAGGGATTGCTAACTGAACTCAATGCTCCAAGAAAGCCAATTTATTCAGCTGGTTGCAAAGCCTTTGACCTTAATGGTGGGACTTGGCAAATCAGTGCGTACACGTATGTTTAGTGTTCTGTCAAGAATTGCGAAAATGCTCTGTAAGCCATAGATCCTTTTGCAAAATACTATTTTGTAGTTTAAACATTAGTCTTTTTTCAGAGGCCAATGAGGCTAGTTAATTAAGCCTGAGGGGTTATGAACTGTTGGCAGTTAATAAGTCATAAAATTCCTCCATAAAACAGGATGCGAGATTCCATCACTGAAGCAAAAAGTACAAAGAGCTGGTGTATAAATATCTAATTGTACCAAAGGACTGGGCTTTCTCAATGACTGCTCATCTGGAGTCTCCAGGGCATGCTCGCTGTGGTTTCCTGATTTTTAGAAGCCAGTTTAAAAAATGAGTGCATTAAAGGGTAATTTGCCTGAAAGTTCAGGAAGTAAAGGGGGCGGTGTGGAAGCAGGCTGAATGAGAGAGGGAGAGAGAGAGAGAGAAAAAAAAAGAGGGACATGGTGAGAAGACAGAAAATGAGAAGGAGGGTGGAGTAGAAAGAGCACTAGAAATCAGAAAGGTTGTCTCCGCACAGAGTCAGACGTGACTGTATCTGTCATCTGTTTTCTTTTCCCCGTAGGACGTTCACCATGGAAACGGTACACAGCAGGCTTTTTATGCCGACCCCAGCATCCTGTACATTTCACTCCATCGCTATGATGAAGGGAACTTTTTCCCTGGCAGTGGAGCCCCAAATGAGGTTGGGTTTATTTCTTTAGAGCCTCACTTTTATTTGTATCTTTCAGGTAATTGCATTGCATGATTACCCCTAATTTTCTTGTCCTTTGCTGGTGTTTTAAATTACACGAGATTACCGAATCATCCCAGGGGACCAGAAACCAGTGCAGGACAAGTGCATAACCCAGAGAACTGGTTGTCAAGCGAGGTTGGGCTGATTCCACACGTTGTTTGATGTTTATTTCAATAGCTCGCATGTGTTTGTTTTCCTCTCTTCTTGTTTTTTTCCCTTTGCCCTCTTCCCTTCTCACTGTGGTGTGTGTTTGTCTTTCCAGGTTGGAACAGGTCTTGGGGAAGGATACAATATAAATATTGCCTGGACAGGTGGCCTTGATCCCCCCATGGGAGATGTTGAGTACCTTGAAGCATTCAGGTTGGTACTTCTTTCTCTTGAAAAAGTGGCAATTCATTGAAACAACAAGTTTGAAAGAGAAATGTAAATATCTAACTAAGGTAGAGTATTGCTTCAAAGCAACATAGGAGCACTTCAAAAGTTCATTTTTTGGTACAAAATTTTGAAATATATGCTTAGTTTTTCATAAAAGCACTTTCTATGAAGTTTTTTTTTTTTTAAGACTCCTTCTATGTGTAAGAAAAAAAGGCATATTAAGAGCTAGTTAGAGCCGGTGGCCTATATATGCTTCCCCTTGTTCCTCACTGTCCCCCATCTCCACAAAAGAAAGAAGGAAGGGAAGAATTTATTATTGAACAGTTCTACCTGGGAAATTCTGCCTATTAGAATGTATGAGATGAATTACTGATAGATATAGCCACTCCTCTCTTACTGACCTGTTTGCTGGGACTACAGCCATTTCTCTAGAAGGAATCCACTTTCAGACTTTGTCTCCTTCTCCCACTTCAGAGAGATATTGTGTTGTGGTGTGTCTTGTCAGTTTCTGGTTCATATCTAATGTATGCAACACCAATTACAGAATTACATTATTCTAGTGTGAAACAGCATGATATTTACTGAAAAATCCATAGCAGGTGTCGTGGTGGTAGAGGTACTGGATACCCACATGAAGGTCTGCAGTTCAAGTCCTTGACCTGGTAACTTGAAGGTCAGACCAGATAAATGTGTGCAGTCCCTAAATCACAGGAGGAGAATGGAGGAGAAGGGATTGCAGTGTGGCCATACGCCCCCCCACCCCAAGGAGGGGTGTCATTTCTCACTTTCCCTCTCTATTTCTCTCTCCAGTGAGTACGCGCACCCTATGACAAAAAAAAACTAAAAAAGAAAAAGAAAAGAAAAATCCATACTTTATGGCACCATGACCCTTAAGGCACTGTCTTTAACTCCTCGTTTATCGACCACTTTGCTAAACAACGTAGTCACAGGAACAGAATGGAACTTAGTCTTTAAGTGAGCAGTGCTTGTATAAGCATATTAAATGCTCTGAAATGTTTCTCATTCCTATTTAACTTTGCTGAATAGGCATTTCCTGAAAGTCTTTGGACCACAGAACACCTTTTTACATAGCACCATTCAGCATTTCTAGCCATGAGGTGCTAGCTCGCTTAGGAAATGTGGCCTAGACTATTTCATCTGATGGGAGAGTTGATGATTTTTGCATATTTTTCTTCTCATGTTAAAACATTAATGAATTAACTGGCTATTTTCAGTTTCTCTGTGAGCTATAGGAAGAAATGGATGTATTCACACTGCATTCTGCTGATTCTTCTCCTAATCAAATAACTTTAAAAATGAATTTAAATAAGAAACACAAGAAAACCAAAGTTTTCTTTTTGAAGATGAAATTTTCAAATAGGACATATCTTATCTGGAATTAAAATGTGTTTAGTCTTTGAAAAGGCCTCTTTTTATCAGATTGTATCAGTACGTGCCTTACTTGCAAGATTTTAGGATTCTTTAGCCTACTGGTAATACCTAATTTCTCGAATGGTTTATTTAGTTGAAAGCAAAAGCAAATAACTCCACAAGAAGAAAATTTAAAAGTATTCAGAGTTTTGAAATTTACCATTTATTAATCTGCAAGAAGAAAACCCTGTTAATAATATATTTGAATATAAGAAAAATTTTTATTAAATAAAATTTTGGTGTGTTTCTGATATCTTGAATATCATGTATACTTCATTCTCTTGTTAGAAAGCCATTTTTTTCGGGACCAGCAGTTGGTGTAATGGCTGTGTCGCTGGACTCCTAAGTAGTTGACCGCAGTTTGAGTCCCGGACCCAGTGGCTTAAACTCACACTGGACACGTGTGCGTACGTGTCCAAGATCCCGAGAGGAGAGTGAAGGAGAAGAGATCGTGGCGTGGTCATCCCCTCCTGGGGGGGGGCGTGATTTCTCGTTTTCTATCTCTCTTTCTGTCTCTTTCTGTTGAGCGCACATGCCCTATAGCAAAAACCTCTTTAAAAGAAGTCATTTTTTTAAATTATAAAATAGATCCAGGGGGACCAGCAGTTAGTGTAGTGGGCTATGTCACTGGACTCCCATGTAGTCAACCTCAGTTTGATCACGGTTCAAGTCCCGGACCCGGTGGCTTAAACTCACTCTGGGCACGTGTGCATGCGTGCCCAAGATCTGGAGAGGAGAATGGAGGAGAAGGGATGTGGTGTGGCCATCTCCTCTGGGGGATGATTTCTTGCTTTCTGTTTCTCTTTGTCTTTCTGGTGAGCACACATACCCTATAGCAAAAACCTCTCCAAAAAAAAAATAGGTCCAGGAAAAAATGATAGAAACATTGCTGTTTAAAATAAATACATTTGGCTTAGTAGTCTAGCTACTAAGAAAAATTCTACCCACATTTCAGATGTGTACTTTGGGAAAAAATATACGCAGAGCTATGTATAATATTTATAGAAAAAAATGGAATAAATTTATTACTACAAACTTGGGGTATCAATGAAGATATTTTGCTATTTAACACTTATGCCTAGAATTGCTTGTGAATTTGCTACAGATGAGTCAAGGATGTAAGTCACTGATTCAACAAACATTTGTTGAACACATATTGATATGCCAGGCACTATGGTGAGAATTTGGAATTCAGAGATTTATTTGCTCTCAGCAGGTCGTAACAGAGGTGATATTAAATCGTCCTGGAAAACAACAATGGTTAGAGAGGATAAAACATTGAACTCTGCCTGAAGGGTTTCAAGAAAGTCATCATCATTGTTTAACTTGTGTTTTCAAGAATGAGTGGGACATTTCCAAAGGAAACAGGAATTAGAATAGGGGGATTTATATGAGGGAGGCAGAGAGAAGAGACTATAAAAAGCGTGGTGTCATGTAATGATCTTTGTAAGTTTGGGCTTTAGTCAGATGGACACCCAGATTTAAAACAAATTTTGTATCGTGATTTCTGGTTTATACATAGTCACTGTACAGCTTTGTGGAGGGTAGCGTATAGTTTCTCACAGCGTGCATACAGTGTGTAATATATGTGAACCTAGAAATGGAAAGTTTTTGGTGATAACGTGTATGATTAAGCTACTAGGCAGCACATTCTGGATGGGAAATGATATCTTGTATGCTGTGACAATGCTCAGTGAATGAATGTAAATGAATGAAAAACAATAATCAGTGCAAGGATATACACATATTCGTCTTATTCGACATTGAACATGACATTGTGTTGTACACATTATTTTATAAGCCTATCCTTAATACACTCCTTGTTTCCCACTGCTCTTTCTGGCATGCGTGTGTGGGTGCAGGAAATGAGGTGGTGGAAAAAGTAAATGATGCCTTTTCTTTTCTGTTCGTTTTTAATAGCTTCTGGACTATGCTAAGTATCTTTCGAGTAAAAGCTTCTCTCGCTGTGAAGCTACATTTAGAGTGGGATGTAAGATGGCTGCTGATTTTACCAGATAAAATTTGTCATCTATTCCCTTCGTGGTTTCTATTATGTGCTCTCCCTATGGCAAGAAGAAAATTGTAGGCAAGCTAAACATTTTCATATTTGTTAAAAGCATGAACGATAATTTTAAAAGTAAAATATCTAAGACATTTGAGGTGACTAATCATTCCTTTCATGCAGCTATCATTGATCCCTGAAATAACTGAAGTTATACTTTAAATTTTCATCAGTTTTCTAAATATTTAAATATCAAATATCTTTTATATATAAGTAATAGGTTTCCAAGGTGACCATTTTATAAAATAATTATGGCTATTTTTATTAAGGTCTTATGTGACAGGTCTTAGATTAAAAATGTTACAATCATTATGTTTAATTTTTAAGTGCTTTGTATAAATCATGAAACTACTCATTGGAAGGGCAATGAGGTGAATTCAGTTTATGGCTCTGAAATCCATGCCACATTGCTACTGTCTTCTACTAATATATAACTTAAAATGATAAAGAGTGATGGAGCCAGCAAGTGGCATGATGGCTAAAGTGCTGTATTCCCACATGGCCAACCACAGTTCAAGTCCTGGACTCGGTGGCTTAAGAATCACACCAGGCGCATGTGCATGTGTGCCCGAAAGGAGAACAGAGGAGGTTTTGTGATGTGACCATCCACCTTGGGAGATGATATCTCACTTTTTCTCTATCAGTCTCTCTCCAGCAAATGCACATGTCCTGTGGTAAAAAGCTAAGGAAAAAAAAAAGTTCAGGAGTGATAGAGGACAGTGAACTTTTACCAAAACGTGAGCCCTTTGTGCTCCAACTGCCTCCTGACCTAACTCACAAATGCCTAGTACAGAGCATGGCAAATAGAGGCTAGTCAGTAATACTGATTGAGTAAATCAATCAATGAATAAATAAATCAGAGAGATGGATGATGCTGACTATAATAGGAGTGCTGGAAAGTTCTGATGTTAACTGAGGGAGCTAAATGCTATCTCTTTGCCCCTCGAGGAGTATGCTTCACAAAGACCTCTAAACATACATTGATTTGGTCAAAGAATGTCAGACATCTAATTTTGTTCAACAAATATTTTACTGAATATCTGCTAAGCAATCTATTCTGGTAGTTTCAAAAGATTGTCCAGGGGCCAGCAGGTGGCATGATAGTTAAGGTGTTGGACTCCCACATGGCCAGCCATAATTGGAGTCCCAGACCTGGAGGCTTGCTTTCTCACTTTCTCTCTCTGTTTTTCTGTCTCTGGTGAGAACGTGTGCCCTATAACAAAGTAAAAATAATAATAATAATAAATTAAATTAATAATTAAAAAAAAAAAGATTGTCCAATGTTGTTATATTCTTCATGGTCCCTATGAGCCCTGGGCATCTTAGCTTTTCTACAGACTACTTTGTTTTCCTAGACAGAGGAGTAGAGAAAAGTCTTTTTTTTTTTTTTGACAGGATGTCACCACATTGTGATCATCTCACCACAGCTGCCCAGTTAACTAGGACTGTAAGCATGCGCCAGTGTGCCTTGCCTGTTCAGGTTGAGCTGGAAACCCAACCCAGGCCTCCCATGTAGCCTTAGCCATCACACAGCAGTGCCCTACACTTGCCTCAGAGTGGCTAGGCCTCTAAGACTAATTCTTTAAAAGTCCTGCACATGTTAAAGTGATTAGTTATATAAAGCCATTTAAATGGTTTGTTTATAGTGAGCAAGAGACAATATGTATCTCATGTTTCTAATTAAATCTAATGAGGAAAACATTGCCAAGTGTTTAACAAATAAGTAGCTATTTCCAATTAGAAGCAGGATAGTATTAATAGTAGTCCTTGAAATTATGCCTATTTTATTGGATAAATAAATGAATGCATGAGTGAATGAATAATAATCCCTGTGTAGCCTTTTAATTTTAAAAAATAAGTACAAACCTCTTCAATTGAGAAGGTTTTGATGAAATAATAAATGTCCTCTTTGGTATATACTGAGAACTAGCAAAGAAACTTTCATAGAGCTGTTGATCTGGATTTTTAAAATGCAAACAAGTTCTGATCTTTAAAAATTTTCTCTGCAAAACAATGTGTTATGGTCTGTAGCTAACTTAATATTTTTTAACAATGAAGACTTTCAGAAGACAAAGGATTTGTAAGTATCAGCTCTTCATGGAAGTTCATCTCAGGGGAAATACCCAGAATGATTCTATTTCACTGAGGTTGTCAGTGTGCCAACTAAAAATAGGAATTTGAGAGAGTTGTCTAATGAACATGTAGGAAATGAACATGTAGTCAAAATTTTGTTTTTATTGTAAACTATTTTTTCTCTCATTGACTCATGAAATATCTCTAATAATGTATGCTTTGGTAAAATATTTAGCCATATAACCAACTAGAATTTTTAGAAGATTAGTGTTTTTGCACCATAATCAAAACAACTAAAACTTCCAAGTATATACAAATATCTGAGTAACCTGCCCTCTCTTTCTCTTGTTTTTGGTTGATACTTGTTTGCTTTAATGACATAACAAATTTCAAATTCATTAATATAAAGCTGTGATTGGAAACCTGACCAGATATCTCTATTCTTATTTCACCAAACTATGAAGTCTGTTTCTGATGCATGGTCTTTTTAAAACAGGGGTCACAGCTTCCCAAGATTCCTCCTCTGCTTGTACAAAACTCATAAAATATGCATTTAATTGAAGGGCAGAACAAAATGGAAGCTTTTATTGTCATATTTACAGAGCAAGTGCTCCTGAGACAACTCTCGCATAGCAGTCAGCCTAGAGTTTTCTTATAATGGTGCTTACCATGGGATGATGGTAGGTAATTTTAGTCAAGGCACAGAAATAAGTGGAGTAAATGTTTTATTTTATTCCACTGTTATTTTATCAAACATATTATAGTTTACATTAAAGGACTAACTTTTTAGTATTCTTGTCATATGCATAGACTAAGATAGAGATTGCTAAATTCTAAGAAATAACAGGAAAGAAATAAATATTTACCTTTTCTCTCTTAATAATGACAACTAATTAAATATTGTTTTGTAATTACTGTTCTTATTTTAATTAATTTTTATATAATTCATGCTAAGTGAATATGGAATGATACCATGATAAAGATAACAATACAATGATAATAATGTAGTAATGTAGAACACTTATTGAGGATTTGACTTTTGCTAGTTGCTTATTTTTAAGATATCTTTCCACATTCCTTGGTTGAATGTTCTCATTTTCTAGATGAGGATACCAAATCTTTAGAATTTTGGTAGGTTTCCTAATTATGTACAACTGGCAAATGGTAATCAGGGATTCAGTGGCAGCAATCCTTTGGCCTTAGACTATAAACTAACATTCCTCTGTCAAGATAGGGAGTGAAGGAGACCAGCAGTTAGCATAATGGGTATGTCGCTGGACTCCCACATAGTCGACCGAGGTTCGAGTCCCGGACCCAGTGGCTTAAATTCATGCCAGGCGTGTGTGCGTGCATGTCCAAGATCCTGAGAGGAGAATGGAAGAGAAGGGATTGTGGCGTGGCCATCTCCCCTGGGGGGGGGTGGGTGATTTCTCGCTTTCTGTCTCTGTCTGTCTGGCAAACACATGTGCCCTATAGCAAAAACCTCTCCAAAAGAAAAAAAAAAAAGATAAGGAGTGAAGAAGCAATAATATATGCAAATGTGTCGTAGTTCATCTTGCATTTGATTTGGACATCTAAACTAGTTACACTGTCTTAAAACTGAAAAATCACTTTTAGGTTTTCACTATCCTTGTAACATACAATACCTCCAAGCTATTTATACCTTCGCCTTTTGTGACTTTGTAAAAGAGACTTTCAAATTCAACCCCTATAATTTTTCACCTTTTGATAATCAATGAGAAATATACTTTTCATTTAAAAGAAATGCTTCCTTCTTGTGTACACATTTATGTTTTTTGAAGCAGTATGTCATTGAACTTGGGAAATACCGAATTGAATTTTAATAGACTATAGAGTGATAAATGAACTTTTAAATCCAATTTTGAAATAAAGAATGATTTGTTGTCATCTGAAGATCATACTTGATATTGTCAAATGATTTGAGTTTTTATTTTGTCTATGAGAACCATGGTTGATGCATCTAGTGTTGCAAACGTTCTCAATTGTTAGTGACAAGCAAATATATTATACTCATGGTAGTATAGATTTTCCCAAGGATGTCGAAGACATTTTGGGAAAGAGAGTGGAATTTCTTGAAACAATTTGCCAATATGAAATACTGTACATATCAAACTAGCCCCACTACCATCTTTCCCAGACCATTTATCATAGCTCACAAATCAAGCCCACATTTTCTCCTTCTGAAAGACTTGACTAATAAGGAAGATGTGGGCTTCAGAAAATCCTAACTTGTCAATCACTCTTGGGAACAAAGCAGTAATGATTTTCATCTACTTAAGATTTTGTTTTAATAAAGCGCAATACATGCCAATTTCTAACTGATACGATCTAAAATTGTATTCACTATCTAGATTTTATTTTCTGTATTCGGCATGTTGAGATGTTTCAAGTTTTATCCAAACAGGTCACAAGAAAAATATTGGTAGGAATAAATTGTGTAAAGCTATTCATTCAGCTTTAGGAATAAACATAGTTTCAGAATTTTTCTCCTCTCTCATCTGTGCAACATATTGTACCAATTTTCATCAAAAAATTACTATTTCTGTAGGTGTGTGTCTCTAGATACCCTTAGAATTTCTGCTCTTTGACCCTGAGAGTAAATTGATCTTATGCACACCTGTCTTTCTCAGGAAACTTGCAAACTTGATTTTTGAGCTGAGCATCAAAGAGATATGATATTATTAGACAGTATAGAGCTCAGGTAAAAAGTCCAGGAAGTATCTCAAAGTGCTTGAAGTTTTTGAAAGGTGAATATGTGCAGTGAAAAGCTATTTAAAATAGTTCAAATGCTACAATTTCTTTTGTTCTTATTGTAGAAGGACACATCAATTGTAAACATTTTAAGATAATATTTTTCCCTCTGCCAAGACTTTCCAGCAATAACACAGTTTTCCAAATAATAAGGATTAAAAGTGGCTCTTTAATACTTTTCCCTTGCAGTTCTAAGAAAGATGGAAATGTGTGTGCCCAGAAGTTATTTGTTTTGATTTTCTTTTTTTTTAATTTTTTTTTTGAGAGATTTTGCTATAGGGCACAAGCACTTGCTAGAGAAACCAAGAGAGTCAGAGAGCAAGAAATCCCCCCCTAAGGGGATGGCCAAGCCACATTCCCTTCCCCTTCATTCTCCTCTCAGGATTTTGGGCACACATGCCTGGCATGAGTTTTAAGCTGCCATATCCAGGGCTTGAACCACAGTCAGCCATATGGGAGTCCAGTTACATAACCATTATGCCATCTGCTGGTCCCATATTTGTTTTTATTTTCAAGATGAAATACTGAATCATAATCCATCCTTGCATTAAATCCTCTGAACTTATGCGTAGTACTCTGAAATATCAGGAATTTAAATCTTTCAATAAAAGATTACCATAAAGATTTTTAGATCAGGACCAAAAGATCTTTTTGAACTGTTAAATAGCTTAGTCAATATATCAACTTAAATCATCTTCTATGGTGGGGGCTAGCATTCAGTGTAGTGGTTAAGGTGCTGAACTCTCACATGGCTGATCGCAGTTTGAGTCCCAGACACAGCAGCTTGAAACTCACGCTGAGTGCATGTGCGTGCATGCCCCAAATCCCAAGAGGAGAATGGAGGAGAAGAGACTGCAGCATGCCCCCCGCCCCTCCAGGGGATGATTTCTCACTTTCTATCTCTCTGGCAAGCACACACGCACCTTATAGCAAAAGTTTCTCAAAAAAAAAAAATCATATGGTAATAATGGAATAGTGGTGTAGTTAATTATATGATATAGCTAGAATGAAAGATAAATGTGATGAAGAAAGTATTTAGTCACATTTTTCAGAGTTCTACTGAAGTTTTTTAAGACTATGCTTTATTTACTGGTAAGATAAAGCTTTGGTCCAAATAAAAATTACTTATCCTCTATCTCATTAAACAACCTTATTGAGGGTCAGCAGGTGGTGTGGAGGTTAAGGCACTGGATCCTGCATGGCCAGCTTTGTGGTTTGAGTCCTGGACTTGTCAGCTTGAGAATCAAGCCAAGCATATGCGTGCCCAAAATCCTGAGAGGAGAATGGCAGAGAAGGGACTGCAGTGCGGCCTTTTGCCCTGGGAATGATCTCTCACTTTCCCTCTCTCTCTCTCTTTCTCTCTCTTGTATGTATCCTGCAACAAAAACTTCAAAAACAAAACAAAAACAAAAACAAAACTCATTTGAGCAGCTATTTATTAACCAAATTTCCGTGACTTAGGTCTTTGAGTGGTTCTTTGAAACTGAATAATTTCCTGCTCTTTCCATAATTTTACATCTAATGTGTACTATAATTAAGTTGATTGAGATGACAAATATTGTGAAAAAAAGTGATCAAGTACTTGTTTTAATGTACTATTAATGTATATTCAGAGTCCCTTTGATGAGAAATAGATAAATACTGGGTTGTCAGCAAAGTCATGACTCATTTTTGCATGGAAAAATATGTCATAACTTTCACAACAACCTAACATAATGGTTTATTAGCACAAATTTATTTATCAAGTTTCCAGGTGGAGTATTCAACCTGCTGATGTTACCTCTGAGGAGAAGAGTTGAAGTTCACACTGTTTTCTGGTGGGCAGGACCTTCAGAAAATGGTTCAAGTTCTTTCATGACATCAAACATCTGGATGATAGACTCAATTTTCCATATTTCATCCCAGTGATTTGATGTCGTGTAGATGGAACTCATAAATCAACATCTGTTCTCATTTATACAGACATTTAAACTCCTCTGGCACTCTTCTAGAAGGGTGATGGCTTGTCTTTCTATCTGTTATGAATCTGCCCATCTTTCCTGTGGGTACTGAATATAGGGTATTGGTTGTCTAAACATCTTTCATTCCAAGGAGCAGCACTGCAGTTGTAAAGCCAGATGGAGAATAGTGAGCTTATGAGCTGTTTGACTTCTAATGGGAAAGCCTTAGCAAAACAACGTTCTTATATTATATTTTTAATGATGTAAAAATGGGATGGAAGAAGGGAGATATAACTCCATCAACTTTCAAGCTCTGCATAATTTTATACCTATCTATTGGGTTGTCAGAAAAGTCATAATGCGTTTTTGCTTAGAGAAACGGAAAGCTATGCTATGCCTTCTCCAATGACCCAGTGTATCTCAGTCTGAGGACATTTTGCATCCCAAAACACCTCTGGGGAAAGAAACTATCAAAAATTACATTTATGTGTTATCTTCTCTATTAAATAAACATGTTGATGCACTTGAAAACAAAATATTAGTCCACCTGGGATGTATATTTTTAGTTGATTCATAAATTCTTGAAATGAAAACAATATTGGAGTTACTGAAATACGCTGAATTTCAGAAACATATGAGCATTTTTACTGAAAGAGTAGCCAAACAAAGAAATGAGGAGGAGTTTATTCAAAACCCAAAGTAAGAATAGAACAGGCACAGATTTATAATTTAAAAGTTTTATGACCCAAAGACAGCTTGTTGCCTCATTGCTCTGTATTTTTCATTTTCAGAAACATCTCTCAATGTTCCCTTGTTGGGCTTCTGATTCTGTTTTATGCAGCCAGATCCTCTCCCTTGTACAAGTTTCTGACACTGTTAATTCCCTTTAAGTTTCAGAATTTCTAAAGTGAAAATAGTGCAGAAATTATTCAGTAGTGCTTTAGCCCCTGATAAATATAATTATGCTAAGTGTCACAAGTAAACAAGACAGGGACAGAAATAATAAAGACTGGTGTGTGTCATATTTTACTAATCAGTTTAAATTAATTAAATGTTATTCAGAGAACTAAGTCTCCAAAGATTTTAACATATTCCATTTACTTTAGTTTTTGGAGGATATGACAGTTTAAAAAAAAAAAAATCAAATGACTCCTTACCGAATCTAAAAGAAAAATAATAAATATGAAAGAAGGATCACTTACTGGTTTATGTGTCACTGCTGAATTTTTTTTTAATTAGCAAGTTGATATTTTTGTCTGTCTTACAAAATAGCAATGGTATACATAAATTTTGGCATAGTTCTGTAATCCTTCTTTAGAAGAAGTTAGAATGTAAAGAAATCACCCCATGATGGAGCTGAACATAAAAGTTTGCTGTACCAAGTTCGAAGGGCTTATGTGGCCCAATTTAAAATTTTGTTGTTTTATAATAACTTTGGAGAAGTGTATTGTTCCTTGTAAAATACCCACATGCTCTCCTTTGGAATGGCTCCAGACTGTAACTGAGCCACGAGGTGGCCCCCTGGTGCTTTATGTATTGTTTAATTGTTTGCCTTTGGTGGATGTTTTTATTAAGAGCCTATTATTTAGGATAAGACCTAAGTGTCATTTTAAGAACAGCAGAAGCAGGGCTGTTCAGGTTCATAGTTCTTTTTCATAGGTGTGTTAGCGAACACTGGATGCAGCTAATGAGCCTGCCGAAAATTTTTCTTGTAATACTTCAAAAAGAGCAACAACAACAACAAACAAAAGCCTGGGTTTTTATTTTCCTCCAATAAAACATGACTGGATTGGCTAGAAGAGCTGGGAGAGTAGATGGCTGTGCTCAGGGCAGAAGGGAGGAGAGCTGTCTGT
>NW_006159915.1:810806-822810 GCF_000334495.1 Tupaia belangeri chinensis
AGGAATCTGGAGTCACATGTACTTTGGTGCACGTGCCTATACCAAGCCAGCATCCTGGGAGGCAGTGAAGTCCATGTGTTAGAGGGCTATAGTGTGTTTCCTGAGATGTTTACCAGCCCATGCAAGTGTTAGCCTATGTCAGAGCTACAAAGAAAATTCTTACTCTCCTTCTCCCCACAGTCCAATTGCAAGATAATCATCGTAGTCCAGATCATTCTGAATAGAAATTAGATCTGAAAAAAGAATTTAATTCGCTGATTTTAATTTTAAATGTCCTTCTCCTCCCTGAATATTTGCTTTTCTAAAGTGGCATCACCAAGTCACTCACTGATTTCTCAGGAGTTGACTCAAGGAAGAATTCATAGTATTTTCTCGCAGGTTCTTGCCATAAAGAGTAAGCAAGAGTTGGACTAGTCGTTGGCTTCCTAAGCTAGTCTTTGTGACTGTGACCCACCTTCTGGGGAAAAAAACTTAAAGGCGATATACCTTGATACAATTTCTAGGACTTAAATGATCTCATTAAATTCCAACTCTAGATATCATGTGGACATTTGAGGAAATATGATTATTGACAAAATGTAAGCCTGTTATACACTATATTACTTCAAAAGGAGAAAGGCCATTAGGACATAATTACATCAGAAACAGGGTACGCATTTGGCTGGTTTATAAACTGTCACTTTCAGGAGTACGAAGACTTATAAAAGTTTCCAAAGGTTCCATTATGACCCTATTTCCAACAGTATTCTCTGACAAACTAAATAAATTACTGCATGTATTGGACCTTTGAGGCTTGGGGCAAAGAATGGAAAAATTATTTACAAAAGCTTGAAAATATTTAATCACTAGAGGCAGGGGGGCAACGGTGTTTTAATTAGCAGGTCCTCGGGCCATTGGCTGACTGGAGGCTTTCTCAAACAACCACACAAATGCACTGAATAGCTGTTTGCCAGCCTTAGGGTCAGGCCTGAGATGAAACAGATAAGATAATTGGCTCTAATGAAATCCAGAAGGCCTTGGCTTTCTTTTTGAGCTTGGATTTGAAAAGTGCGTGTGGAAGTGAGGCTTAATTCAAACCAGAACTGAGCTAGGCCCGTTTCTCAGTGACTTTGATATTGTTTGAAGTTCTAAAAGTGTTCGCCACACCACTAGCCTGCTGGGCTGGGCCTCCCTGGTACCCTTAATTACTAAGCTTTATTGCTGACTTTACTACACAGGAAAGGGGCCATTATATGTTCCATCAACATCAGCTCTTCTCAGATTGGAGGAAAGGGCAGGGTTAAAGGTCACTGTAGGAAGGCAAAAACTTCACTTTGAGGTAGTCAGATCATTTACTAGTGTTGAATTTCACCGTTATGCACATACATTCCTTACAGCACAGAAGCCCAATTTCCATTTTTTAAACAAGTGATTACTTTTCAAAACATTTTTGTTTGTGCCTAGTTTTTGCATAGAGAACATTTATTTTTAGGGGCTGAAATGATTGCACATGATACACTGAAAAAAAAAATGTGCAACACCTCCCAATTAATCATCACACCAGAAGGTTTGGTTGGATTCTCTAATGAGGATTATTATTAATGCCCCTTTGAAGTGGAAATAAGTGAGGAACCCCCCTGTGGTGTGAGAGTTGTCCTGACACCCTAAGGAATAAAGACCCCTCAGGAGACCCTACAAAATTAAATTCTCGCTTCTAGAGTCTCTCACAAGAGGTTGCACAAAAGTACTCAGTCCAGTTAGAAGCCAAGAAGAAAAATGAGGGTCTCTCTCATAAGAGCTGGCTATACTGTCACTAAAGACTCCATCCTCCCCAGGCTTGCTGCTGCTCTGCTTTGTCCCAGTTGATAAAAATTGGTAAATTTGGATTATGCATTGAATTAATTCATAATTATTCAACCCATTAAGCTCTTAGCAGAGATCTGGTCATGTTTTGAAACTCAAGAGACATGGAGTCTGGACCTATTTCCTGCCCTGAT
Source organism: Tupaia belangeri chinensis (assembly GCF_000334495.1). Classification (NCBI taxonomy): domain Eukaryota; kingdom Metazoa; phylum Chordata; class Mammalia; order Scandentia; family Tupaiidae; genus Tupaia; species Tupaia belangeri. The sequence continues at coordinate 812,783 of NW_006159915.1, forward strand.
GATCATCCTTAGATTTCAGAGTTCTGAATGATACCATCATATTTGACTGAAAAAAAAAAAAAAAGAGAGAGAGAGAGAAAAAAAATGAACTACTTTATACTAGGGGTCAAATTACTTTGGAAAACAAATAGTGGGGTTGGACAGTAGTGTGGTAAAAAGAGAGAGAAGGAGAAAAAAAATGAACTTCTTTTTTTTTTTTTTTAAAGCAGACTTAACATTAATGTTTTTAAGTTTCCAATTGTCTAAAAGCACTGCCCCGCTGACCCTTTATTCAGTATTTCTTTCTAAGTATTCTTATGCACTGGCTAGACAGGACACTAGCTCTCCACCAGGATGTCTGCCCTGAGGAACCATATTGGAAAGATAAAGTGGCTCTACCAGCCTGCATACTTCTAAGAGAAATTAAGGAGGTCCTGGATACATTGTGTCAATGATGAACATGATACCAGTACAGGCCAAAATAAAGAAGAGACAGCATACTCAGATCATTTGAAGTATCTATGCATATATGTATATGTTTAATTAGGCACTCTTACAAACCAGCGTTTTCCTTAAATTGATATATTGAAGCCCTATTCCCCAATATAAGAGTTTCGGAGATGGGGATATTTGGGTGATAATTAGGGTTAGATACAGTCCTTAGAGTAGAGCCCTGCACTGTTGGGATTTGTGCTCTTGGGAAACAACCCTAAAGAGCTTACTCTCTTTCTCTTTCTCCATGCACACATACCAAGGAAAGACCAAGTGAGTACACAGCAAGATGGGGCTGTGTGCAAGAAAGGAAGAAGACCTTATCAGAACCCCATTTTTCTAGCACACTGGACTAGAATTTCTAGCCCCTAGAATTGTGAGGAAATAAATTTCTTTTGTTTAAGTCACCCAGTCAATGGTATTTTGTGTGGAAGTCTGAGCAGAATGAGACAGCCAATTCAAAGATCTCTGAGAGACCAAACATCTACTAATATGGTTTCTAAATTTGAAATACCAATAGAAGTATTTTCTAAACTGTATTCTGCTGAACATTAGAGACAAGAGATAATAATAAGTGCTTCTCAATAATAGAAAACATTCCAGAGCAAAAATTCTCTTCCAGAAGACATATAACATGTAACACATTTTAAAGACTAAGAATTCCATTAATACTTTTATATTATCTAATGCATTATTTCTTCGAATTATTTGAATATGTACTTCTAGCTTTCCCAACTTACCCTCCCCCTATACATGTCTTGGAAACTAGCATTCCACAGAATTGGAATGCCAGTTTGAAAAATGCTGATATACAGGTTACAAACTTAATGAGCATTTTAGACAGTTAGTCATTAATTCACTAAATATGGTAATATAAAAGCAAAACACTTCTCCCCTTAAGAGTCTCACAATCTAATAAGAAATTAAGTGCACTATATTATTATTATTATTATTATTATTATTATGGTATTGTGTTCTCACAGAAATAGCACTTGGGCGACCCATATTCTGTGGATTGTCTTCTTCATTTCTCACTGGTTGCCTCTGAGTGGGTCTTAGCACACCATAATAAAGACAAAGAAAGAAAGAAGGAGAAACAGAATCAACAAAAGGAGGGAAAAGGGAAAAGAGGGTCAGTTTCCTTTGATATCACTATTACATCACCCAGTGAATTTTCTTAGGGTAAAGTTACTGCCATTCAAAATTATAGCAAATTGGTGATATTTTACAGTCATTGTGTATATTTTGTTTCAGCTTAAATATGGGCACATATCTCTCAAACTTAATACAGATCAGATATGACACATGAAAAACATGGATATATTTTTTTTAACTCTTGCAATTAGCACCTAATTGTAGTGTGAACATATAATTGGTTTTATGGGTAAACCCATTTGTGGGCTTAGAGAGTTTTAAGACCTCATTTGTTATTCATGACTATGTTTTGCTGAGGGGAAAAAGGAGGAGGTGATTAGTTAGTCTTTATGTCAATTAAAGCATTAAAAATTTCCATTAAATGAGTACTCTCCATGATGAGAAAGCATACTCTGAAATAAGACAGCAAATGTTAAAGTGTATTACTTCTGTTTATAAAGAACTTGGCTTTGGGAGGGAACCTTAAAGGTAACACCGTGTGGCAATGCCATTGTCTCCAAAAATAACATTTCTGGATGTACAAATGTTCTGAGATTTATTAAGCCACAGCTAGGGTTATCACATATTTATTCAGAAGATATAGTTATCAAAGCGGTGACTCAGCAAAGCCAAGTGTTTGCGTCAAAATGCCTTTTTGTTTAGCTGATGTATAATGACTCAACCAATGTCTTTAGCATGTCCATGTAGACTGAATTACATAAGTGAAATAAATGCTTAAGTAAAAATACAAATAAGCGAACAAACAGAAAGCTTTATTTATATCAAAACATTCAGAAGTCATGAATTAACTTTATGACAAGTGGGCCATTCTGACATTTAGTAAGTTCCCTTCTCAAAAAGAAAGTACTTTTCTTTTTTATTTTCTTCTCCTTCTTCTCTATTCTTCTCTTTTTTTTGTTGTTTTTTTTTTTTTTTTCTCCAGAAGGCGCATGTGCTTGCCAGAAAGTGAGAGAGCACATGAGAGAAAGTACTTCCCAATGGGTGTGGCCATACCACAATCCTGTGTTCTCTGTCTCTGCATCCCATTAGGATTTTAGACACGCATACATGTGTGCACAGCATAATGATCAAGCGTCTTGGCCCGGGATTCAAACTGTGGTCAGCCATGCGGGCTCCTGCTCCTTATGCACTGTGCCTAACTGCTGGACCACAGGACTAGCCCCCAAAATAATTTTCTTTTCTTCTTCCTTTTTTTTTTTTTTGGAGAGGTTTTTGCTATAGGGCGTGTGTGCTCACCAGAAAGACAGAGAGAGACAGAGAGACAGAAAGCAAGAAATCACCCCCCAGGAGGGATGGCCACACCACAATCCCTTCTCCTCCATCCTCCTCTTGGGCTCTTGGGCACGCATGCAATCAGGCCCGGCATGAGTTTAATCCACCGGATCCAGGACTCGAACCACAGTCGACTACATGGGAGTCCAGTGACATAGAGATTACGCCAACTGCTGGTACCTTGGAGAGCTTTTTGCTATAGGGTGTGTGCGCTCGCCAGAAAGACATAGAGACAGAAAGTGAGAAATCATTCCCTGAGAGGATGGCCACGCCACAATCCCCTCTCCTCCATTCTCCTCTTGGGATCTTGGGCACGCACGCACATGCACCTGGCATGAGTTTAAGCCACCGGGTCTGGGACTTGAACCATGGTCGGCTCCATGGGAGTTCAGCAACATACCGTTACGCTAACTGCTGATCCCCAAAATAATTTTCTTCAAAGCACGGCTTTCCTTGGTTACATTGACTCACTCCGATGATCTGAGTTTGGAATGTGCTTGGAAAATCATGGTGTAACTGGAAGGTGTAAAGTTCACGTGACACCAACCCTTGTATTTGTTGTTCTAGGAAAGAAAGAGGTGTGACGATTCTCTTCCAAATATGATAGTTGAGGGAAGAATTCTTTCTTGAAATAAGTATACAAAATATTTTCCTTTGTGGGCTATTAATGGAAGTTTTGGGGAGCCCAGCATAAGGAAGAAGTATGTTTCTTCTCAAAGCTCAAAAGCGCTGCATCTATAATGATATTGTATTTGTCTCCAAAGATCCTTACAAAGTAGACATAGTACATGCCAAGATCACACAGGAAATTAATGGCATGGCTAGAACAGAAGCTTGTAAATGTTCACTCCTCATTAATTTAAAATAGGAAACAAGAGTGTTTTTGTTTTGTTTTGTTTTGAGGTCATAATTTTATTTACAAACATATTCAGTATGCTATGAGTTTAAGAGTTTGATCCATTTCCCAGAGATTGTGACTGATCCTCTTAATACGTTCTTCATATTCATTAAATGGGTAAATGAAAACATCCTTATTTCTTAAGTAGTTGGTGTCTTACTATAAAGAAAGGTGCAGCAAATCCAGATCCAGAGTTCAAAGTCATCATAACTAGTAACTGCCCCTTGCTTTCCACTGAAAAGGGCCCTCCTCACAGTGGCTCCTACGGACCACGGAGGTCATGAACCTCTGGATGCTCTGTCCAAGCATGGCGCTGCTGGAAGCTCTGCGAGACCCGCAGAATCCAAAAATGGGAGAAATGGCGGCACTGTAACAACCCCTTCTTTTTTTTTTTTTGAGAGGTTTTTGCTATAGGGCACGTGCGGTCAGCAGAAAGACAGAAGGAGACAGAGAGACAGAAAGCGAGGAATCACTGCCCAGGGGGGTTGGCCACACCACAATCCCTTCTCCTCCATTCTCCTCTTGGGATCTTGGGCGCATACGCATACGTGCCTGGTGTGAGTTTAAGCCACTGGGTCCGGGACTCGAACTGTGGTCACCTACATGGAAGTCTGGTGACATAGCCATTATGCTAACTACTGGTCCCAACAACCCCTTCTTTTTGAAACAGAGTGCTTTTGTGTCTTACTTTATTAGGGTTGCTGTAACAAAATATCATAAACTGCATGGCTACTTAACAACAAAAATTTATTTCTCACAGTTTTGGGCTGGGAAATCTAAGATAAGGCGCCAGCAGATTCAGTGTCTGATGAGGGACTACTTTCTGGGTGACAGATGGTGCCTTATAGCTGAGTTCCCTCCTGGTGGAAGGAGCAAGGCAACTCTGTGGGGTCTCTTTCTAAGGGCACTAATCCCATTCCAGAGGGCCCCACCCTCCTGTCCTAACCACATCCCGAAGGCAATACCTTCTGGTGCTATCCCCTTGGGGATTTGGATTGCTCCATATAAATCTGAGGAAACACGAACAGTCAGAAAATAGCAATTACCAAGACAAATAAGAATGGATTTACAACTAGAGTGAGGTGTGACCAGTTTTTGTGGTTGTGGTGCTTCCTTTTGGCCAACAGTAATGACTCTCCCCTGCTCTTATCAGATTTTCACCAGGAACTTGTGGGCTGCAGTATCTGCCAGCTCTACTTTCTCTTGTGTTTTGCTTTGGCATTATCTCTTAGGATTCTTGTCTTTTGTTTGCATTCCCATGAAACTGCACTTTTAATTTTCAAAGGGTGCACATGAAAATTTAAGACCTAAATTTATAAGACATTATTTTTCTGCTATGTTAGTTAGTGTAGAGATTTACGATTTATCATCTCATGAATTTTTAAAGTCTATTCATGAATCAAATGTCTGGAATAAGTTGTCTTTCAAAATACATTGAGGAACACACGCCTATTTTCTGTTTCTTTTTCTTTTATAGAAATATCAGCTCAAAGTTGGTTTCCTGAATACTTAGACTCATTAGACTTTCTTCTTTTTTTTTTTTTTTTTAACATAGGGTTGTGTTTTGCTTTGGCATTATCTCTTAGGATTCTTGTCTTTTGTTTGCATTCCCATGAAACTGCACTTTTAATTTTCAAAGGGTGCACATGAAAATTTAAGACCTAAATTTATAAGACATTATTTTTCTGCTATGTTAGTTAGTGTAGAGATTTACGATTTATCATCTCATGAATTTTTAAAGTCTATTCATGAATCAAATGTCTGGAATAAGTTGTCTTTCAAAATACATTGAGGAACACACGCCTATTTTCTGTTTCTTTTTCTTTTATAGAAATATCAGCTCAAAGTTGGTTTCCTGAATACTTAGACTCATTAGACTTTCTTCTTTTTTTTTTTTTTTTTTAACATAGGGCCTACCACTCAGCAATGCCTTCTAGGCAGGTACATGCCTGTGGGGGGGAAAATCATAGAAGCTGAGATTTATTAGAGCTTTTCCAGCAGATAAATCTCTCCTGATGTGGCTGCTAAGAGAGGCACAAATGGCACAACTCTGTTCTGACTGCTTGATCAGTGTCTCAGTGTAGCTTTTGGTTCTTCAAGGTATCTTTCATCAGTATGAATATGCATAGAGTTGCCTTTCTCGTTGCTGAACTAGTATGTGCTTAACTGTAAGCTAGCTCCAGTGGAAGAAACTGCAGAAGTGTACAACAGTCCTGGTTAGGAGTGAAAATTTCATGCAGATAATCAGAGAATGAACAAAGTATGAAATATTGACCATGTAGAGGAGAACACATGGAAAGAAGAGAGGTGCTGATGTGCACTTCATGAGTAGCCCCACCTGCACACATGCACAAGGGGATGATTAGAGTCAGGGAAGGACGGTTCCAAATAAGACGTGCTATCATTGCTATTCAGGGCCAGACCCCCGTTTGTGGATTCGGTCTTGTATCATTAAGGGAACTCTCTTTTAGAGAAAGAAGTCAAAGACAAAAATTCAAAAATAGGTACAGAGACTTTAAAAGGTTCTGTGTGAATGGAAGAATTGCAAATTAAACTTCATTAGCTTTACAGTAATTATGCCTGGATTCATATAACCCCAATGCCTTGTATTGCTGTTAATTAGAATGAAACAATGTACAATGCACCATATAATGAACTTTAGATAGAATTAATAGCTATACTAGGTAGTGATGGCAAGCAGAGAAATTCTACAAAGAAGGGGGATTTCTTAGAGAAATTACACTGACAGGAATTGTCTTGCCATAAAAATTCAACTGGGATACATTCTTCATCTCAGGGCACGTGCTGAGGAGATCAAAGTATGGAATTTTTTTCTCTCTTCCCAGTGCATGTTAAGGTAGATTTTCCCTGAAAAATAAACAGAAAGGAGCCATCAAGGAAAATAATGAATTCAACCTAAATAGAACAAATCAAAAGTGGGAGCAGAGACAGTACTGATGTTTACATGGGGAGCACACGTTTTTCTATTGGTTTTGGTGTGAAGAGTCTGCACCTGTTTGTGAATATGTTCAAAATCTGGACTGAGGCTAGTTCCTGAGCTGGCCTGGCTCCGACTTTCCTCCTAAGGGGTAGAGTTGCTTTAATACGGTTCACGTGTAGGGTGTTTCATCTTAACCAGAGTGATTTATGTTAATGAAATGAAACAGAGAAAATACCCTTGACATCCTAGTCTCCTTTAAAAAATATTAAATAAATATGTCTAGGACTTTGCACGATTATATATATTAAAACAAATGGAAGACTTCAATACATACCAGAATAAATTTGTAGGTGACCCTGGGTAGGGTTAAATCCATTAGGAAAAAAAAATGAATTTGGGGGTATTTCTTACCTATACTGAAAGTTCTAAACAGCCATTAAGATCAGTAATAGAAAGTTCACTGAGCATTAGTTCTAAGGTTAATTTATTTTATTATTTAGAATATTCTTTTGTTTGGCATCTGAAAATTTGATCCCCAAATCATGATTTGCAAAATATATTCAAAATACCTTAATAAACCTAAAACCAGAGTCCTTGCTAGAAATTAAGCATGTACTATCTTTACCTTTAAAGTATTGCTTTCAAAGTGTTAAAATTTAAGAGCCTACATTCTAGTATTTGTCATTACCATTATACTAAAACAGAACTTGTCATTTTACTGTAACTTATTAGCTGCAGAAAACTCTTTTCCTCTCTTAGATTTCTTTAGTGTGCATTTGCCTGTCCCTACATAACATGATTATGTAATTAAATTCCATGGAAATTAAATTAACCAAATGAATATATTTTTAAAAAATCAGTTGATTGGCATTTTTCTCAGAAGTTACCTATCTGATGAAAAACACTAGATAAAAGAATAATTCACATGTCTGGTTATCTTAACTGCTGACTGAATTGTAATTTTTCCAGCTGATTGTGACATTTAGTTAAGTCAGATTTATCTAAGGAATAAGCAATTTACTTGCCAGAAACATATTGACATAGCTTTAATTCTGATAGTACAAGTAAACAGTAAGCTATTTTTGAAAGACTTTCTAAATTCAAGATCAAGAAAGTAAAACAATAAAACATGTGTTTTTAAAAATCTTTTTGTCCATTTCTCCGTAGGCTTATTTCACCAGAAATGTCCCAGAAGTTTGCCTAATGTGATATAGCTATGGGGATTTGGCAAGCATGTCAGTTGGCAACTACTGGGCCAATATGTAGGGCAAAAAAATAAAATGAAAGGAACTTTTATAACACATTCCTGAGAAATGTTTAGCTCTGTCAGTTTATATATCATTCACTGTCATACTTTGGCAGCTGAAAAATTGAATTTTATTTTTGATATCTTGGATACAGATATTAAGCAAACAATATTCTTAGTGTATTGGGGATTATGGTGATTATGATAATGCCGATGATGGTCTTTTAATGGGTACCGAGGCTGTCAGTGTATCTTACAGCACAGAAAATGTCTGTGATACTTCAAGAACGTTACCAATTGCACGGGAAAATGGACCAGAAGAAGAGTCAGTAGAAGGGTAGAAAAAACACAGAAATGGCACTAAAAAGGAAAATGAGAATGGAGGAATGCTGAAGAAGAAAATTAAAAACTAAATGGAGAGAAATATATAAAAAAGCAAATATAAAAATAAATAATCAAACAAAGGGTACTTTAAAAAAGTGTTTAGGAGAAAGGGGCCACTATATCAAGATACAAAACAAAAGAAAAATATTAGGTTGCTGGGAAGTCATGAAGTTTTTCTATGCAAATATGCATCATGACATTCCTGACAACCCTATAGTAATTAATTTTTCTGTAATTAAATTAAATTGACTTTTTAAAAAAGTGAAATCTTTTGAAATACTAGGAAGACTGTCAAGAAATAAGTGCATATTTGTAATGTCTTTTTTAAGAATTTTATTAACTTCACAGTTTACATAAAGTTCCCATCATGATGTAAACTATTTTTTTTTAAACAGAGAACTTTACATTTTCCCATCTGTTAAATATTTTCTTCCCTTGCACCTCATGCCTACCTTCTACCACCCACTCTCTACTAGACACTCTTCTCCTTCATAGTCTCTAGCACCCATACCCATCCTCTCCACTATCACATCTTCAGATCTCTCAACCTCTGCCATTAGAGCACAGACACTCAAAACAAATTGAGTGGGGATATACAGTGTGTAGCTTTCATTTTCTGGCTCACTTCACTCAATATGAAATCTACATTCATCCACTTTGAGTTAAATGATAGTATCTCATTATTTCTTATAGATGAGTAATGTTCCATGGTATACATGTGCCAGTTATTCAACCCAGTCATCAGTTTTTGAACACTGAGATTGGTTCCATGTTTTAGTAATTGTGAATAATGCTGCAATAAACATGGATGTGCAAGTGTCTTTCTGAGTAAGAGTTTTCCTATACTTTGGGCAAATACCAAAGACTGGGATTTCTGGATCATCTGGTAGTTCTATTTGTAGGTTTTTAAGGAACCTCTGTATTTTCCAGAGGTTGTACCAGTTTTCATTCCCACCAAAAATGTAGGAGAGTTTCCCTTTTATCACCAGCACTTTTCATTCTTTATTTTTTTTTTATTTTATTTTATTATCATCATAATCTTCTTTCTATTACACTAGATTACATATAACTTTACATTGACTTCCATTGCTTTTTCAAAAGGGAATGCCATGCATGTCAGTCAATACAGAGATATCAATCTCCCCGCTTTATCATTCAATATCTTTTCCATGCTTTTCCCAATAATTATTATTATAATTTTTTTAAACAGTCAATCACTATTTCTCATTTTGCTTATTAAAAAGACTTCACCCATCATGAAATACTTTCCAGACCGGTTCAGTTGAGAATACTATACATGTCATCATCAACAGGTAATAAACCATATCTATTTCTCATTAACATCCTGCCTCTCTATTGTTCACTGCTGTCTTTATCCTCTTCTCTCTCCTTTTTTTTTTATACTTTGTTTTTTATTATAAATTTTTTTTCTCATCACAACACACATATGAATTTTCCATCCAAAATACACTGTGCATTGGCTCAATCAAGCACATCAACATACATGTTCTCGGCAGATGATTTCCCAATTCCCGTGTCCTGCATACCTTGCCTTTTGTTTTGCCATCCTAGGTTCCCCATCCCCACCCTCTGCCATGTCCCATCTTCCTCCTCCATTGTCCCTAACATTCATGATTGCCCTCAATGCCTTCCACCCCCCC
>NW_006159915.1:823791-832221 GCF_000334495.1 Tupaia belangeri chinensis
ATATATATATATATATATATATACACACACACACACACACACATATATATGTTATCAGTTCCTTTTCTGACAAATAATTTGAAAATATTTTCTACCATTCTGAAGGTTAATATTTTCTCCCATTCTGAAGCTTGTCTTTTCACTCTAATTATTGTTTCCTTTTCTGTGAGGAACCTTTTACCTTGATGTAATTATGGGGATTGTTGCCTGTGCTTTAGGGGTTTTATTTAATAAATATTTGCCTATTCCAATGTCTTCTAAAGTTTCCCCTACATTTTCTAATAGCTTTGTAGCTTGAGGTTTATATTTAAATATTTGATCCATTTTGAGTGGATTCTTGTTAATGGTGAGAGGGGTCCAGTTCCATTTTTCTGCAAGTGGATATCCAGTTCTTCTAGCACTGTTTCCTGAAAACACTTTCTTTTCTTCAATGCATTGTCTTTTACCCTTCATCAGAGATCAGTTGACTATATGATGTGGCGTTTATTTCTGCATTCTCTATTCTGTTGCACTGACCTATGTGTCTATTTTTATGCCAGTGCTATGCTATTTTGATTATCACTGCTTTGAAACATATTTTGACGTAGGGTAGTTAGATGCCTCCTATTTGATTCTTTTGGCTCACTATTGCCTTGGTGATACAGTCTTTTATATGCCAGGCAAATTTTATCATTTTTTTTTTTCCATTTCTATGAAGAATGTCACAAGCAATTGGATTGAAATTACACTGAATATGTAAATTAATTTGGGTAGAACTGCAATTTTAATTATACTAATTCTTCCAATCCGAGAACACAGGAAGTTCTTTCATTTTTTTGTATCATACTCAATTTCTTTTTTCAGTTTGTCATAGTTTTGCTTGTGAGGTCTTTTACCTCTTTTGTTAAGTTATTAAGTATCTTTTTATGGCTCTTGTGAGGATTGATTTCTTCAAGTCTGAGTCTGTTCAACTTTGGTATATAAAAATGGTATAGAGTTTTGCAAATTGCCTTTGTATTCTGCTACATTACTAAATTCATTGATCACCTCTAGAAGTTTTCATGGATTATTTTGGATTTTCTCTCTATGTAATCATATCATCTGCAAATAGGGACAGTTTAGCTTCTTCTTTTCCTATGCGGAGGCAGCTGCTCCTCCCACACACTAGGCTTGCAGGAGGCTTTAGTGGTAAGCTGGAGCCAGGTGCCCCTGCTTTCCCTCTGTTCCTGTATAGGTGAAGGATAGGGTGGCTTCAGCACTAGAAAGGCAGACCTTCCTACCTTCCAGCTCTGCAACTGCAGAGACTGGGGTGATGATTCTGAGGGCTGAGGAAGCTGTTCCTCCCATGCCCTAAGTGTGGCAGGAGAATTTCTGAGAGTCAGAAGACCAAATTGGGTCTTGATGGACTGAAATAAAAGTGTCAGTGTACTGTTCTTCACTTTGAGACTCTAAGAAAGTATGCATTTCTTTGCTGCCTAAATTTTTTGGCTTGTGACCCCTTCCTCCAAAAGCCAGAAATGGCAATGAGAAATGGTGGCCGTGTTGAACTTAAGCACTCCTTGTCAGCTGCTTGTGGTTTCACCATTTCTTAATATGTTAAATTTGGGACCAGCAGTTAGTGTAATGGCTATGTCGCTGGACTCCCACATAGTTGACTGCGGTTCGAGTCCTGGACCCAGTGGCTTAAACTCAGGCTGGGCACGTGTGTGTGCATGCCCAAGATCCCGAGAGGAGAATGGAGAAGGGATTGCAGCATGGCCATCCCCCCCTGGGGGGGTGATTTCTCACTTTCTGTCTCTCTGTCTCTCTCTCTGTGTCTGGTAAGCACACACGCCCTATAGCAAAAACCTCTCCAAAAAAAAAAAAAAAAAGGAAAAATAATATGTTAAATTTAATTAACCTGTGATTGTTAGCTCCTTACTTTTTTGTTTGTCATTCTGTCAGTTAATGTTTCCCTTGAATAGGTCAAAAGGCAGAGAGAAGAAAGGGGAGAGAAGAATCCTTAGCCAAAGTCAGATCAAGATACCTACCCAAACAGTGGCTGATTCTACTACTGACTTGGTCTCTGTTTCCCAGCCTCTATGGTACCAGGAGACCTTTGGAGTAATGGAAACATTCCTTCTTTTACTTCTGTGCACCATTGTCTTTCTTGACTTCATGCAGAGAAACACGAGGGGCAAAATAATTGTAAGCATTACAGCCTTTCACTCTAATGACCTTGACTCTGCTCTGGGATAAATGTCTAATTATGAAAAATTCAGCACAGACCCTGTTAGCAGGACTGATGTTTGCTTTGCACACAGACCCAACATCTGTTGTATCTTTGGAGCAGGGCTTTGGTTATGAGAGCTGATTCCTGCTATTCTACTAAAATGTGTGTTTTGAAAAGAAGGTGCTCTTATAATATTTTGGTCCTGAGAGAGATTTCATCATAGGTTCAAGTTAAAGGCTTACAGTCTCCAGGACACTGGCGGTAACTGGTTAGATTTTTTAATTATAGACCCAATATGAAAAATTGCCCTAAAAATCAGAATATACTTTGCTGTTTTAGTCAGTATAATGACAGATGGCATTGGGTACACAATCATTTCTTTATCACTCATGACTACTGCCTGGAAATGGCCCCAAAGGGTGTCACTAGACTGATTTTAGAAATTATATAGATGCAACCTCTGTTCTTTTATATTGAACTTGGAGGGAAAAATAAAAGTCTGTTATTTACAAATGTATTAATATCTTTTCTTAATTTCAGTTTGTGATATATATGTCAACAAACAAAAAATATCTTTGGAAATAGCTCAGTGATTTAACTAAATGTTTTCTATTAATATTTTTTCTGGTTACTGTGAACAACACAGCCAAATATAATGTGGATTCAAGGGCAAACCATTTTCTCTTGGGGAAACAAATTTTCTAATTTGCACAGTATTATGAAACAAATTGCTTAATTACCGAAATTGTTAAGAGCCTGAGCTCAGGAATCAGAATACCTGGTTTCAAACCTTAGCTCCTCCACTTATTGCCTGTGTGACCTTGGGCAAGTCACTTAATTCAGCTGAGCCTCAATTTTTCACATCTGCAAAATGGAAAAAAGAAAAACAACAATAACTAATAGAAATACTTCCCAGGACTGTGCGAAATTGATGAGTTCTTTTACATAATACACATGGAATAGGGCTTGGCACATAGTAAATGCTATATGCTATTATTATTATAATTTTGACTTAGACTTTCTAAAGTGTTAAGGTCACTGTAGTTACAGTAAATAACTACAGAAAAAAAATTAGGTTAAGTGTTCCTAGTATTCATTCTGCTTTTTATAGTGCTTCTAATTTTTAACAGTAAATATTAATATATAACTAACTGTCTACTCAATCAAGTGCTTTATTTCATGTAGGAATGGTCATTCCTTTTGATGACAATACTGGCCAAGCACAGATCTTATGTTCTCTTTCCCAGTTTTAGGCATGTTTTGTTCCTGTAAGAGATTCTATAGAGACTTTTCTCCCCCAAGAAATAATAGTCTAAATGACCTGGACTTGAATGACAGTCACAAACACTGTTATAAGTTATGCGGGCTTATTACTCCCTGCAATATATTCTGAGGGTTGCACATCATGTTAAAGCACCACAATTCGGGACCAGCAGTTAGTGCAATGGCTATGTCGCTAGACTCCCATGTAGTCGACTGCGGTTCGTGTCCCAGACCCGGTGGCTTAAAACTCACACCGTGTGTTTGTGCATGGGTGCCCAAGATCCCAAGAGGAGAATGAGGAGAAGGGATTGCGGTGTGGCCATCCCCCCTAGGGGGTGATTTCTCGCTTTCTATCTCTCTGTCTCTCTCTGTCTTTCTGGCGAGCGCACGCGCCCTATAGCAAAAACATCTCCAAAAAAATATAATAATAATAATATAAAAATAAAACACATCACAATTCTGTCATATAAAATGCGAATCTGCATAGGGAGAAGGTGGTAAGGAACAGTGTAAGGGGCTTAGGTCTCAGAGTAGACTGCCTGAGATGGGCTTCATCTGGAGATTTCTCTTTCCCAGTACATCTTCCTGCTCAGAACCTGGAAGCTGAAGAGACCCAACTATAGGCAGCAGGACACAACTGTGTGGTGGCTAAGGCCACACAGGAGGCCTGACTCAACTTGAATGGTGCAACATGCCTGTGACCCTAGCTAACCAGGATCTGTGACAGAAGAATCCTGATGCAGCAAAAAACTGTCAATAATACCTCCCTCTTCCTGTCTCTCTCTCTTTCCCGTGATCTCTCTTTCTCTCGTTAAAAGAAGTAGGGAGACAGTGGCAGAGTGATATAACACAATGCTTTATGAGGCAATCCATGTAAGACATTTTCTGGTTTAAGGCCAAAGACCTTTCTATGCAGGGTACCTGTAAGCCCACCATCCGGGACTGACTGAAGGCAGAAAGGGGACTGTGGCATCAGAGCCCTGATGGGACTGCTGACTCTCGCTCTCTTACTTTCTGTCATACTCATAAGAAATAAACTTCTAAGAAAACAGAAAAAAGTAGGATGTTTCCTTTTTAAAAAATGGCTAGAGAAAGGCTTCTGGGGCTTTTATAGAATTCATCGGGATGCAGACAGATGGATAGGATAATATGCATGCGTTATGGGCTCTAAATGAGTGTTGTAGAACTGCTTCAGGCTAAGAGCTGTTTGTATTGAAGAGAATTCACTATGTCTGGTTATTCGGATACCACTGTCGTCCACTGACATTGCTTCCATTTCTTTATTAGAGCTGTTCTTTGGGTTAACACCTGTTCAATAAACCCAATGTTTTTAGGCTATCATCTTTCTCAGTTTCACTATTACTTGGTAATTATCTTTCTCACTGAAACTTGTATACCCTTCCTGATTTTTGTACTACTGTGGTCTTTTGGATCTCTTCCAGCAATTTTAAGGGTTCATTCTCATTGTTTTTCCTTACCAGATTTCATCTGCTTCCTAAAATATTGAGTGTCCACATGTCTCTCAAGCTACCTTAAGTCTAGGAACTTGACCTAAGAACTAGTAGGGTTTATACTCCTAATTTAGGTTGATAGAAGAAAACAACATTGTTAGAGAAAAGTTTCAAAATGAAAATACAAAAAAAATCATCACCTATAATCCTTCTCAAAAATGACAGTGTAATGACTTTAGGGTGAATATAATAATTTTTTCAATTTTGGCTTTAACTAGTAATAGAGTTATAATTTTCGTGGTTATTAAACCTTAATTTAAATAATTTTCCCTTTAGAAAATTAAATTGATATCTTTGTAAGGTTTCTGACATTTTGACTGTTGATTCAAATTGCAAATGCAGAATTTTTTGTAACCCAGAAACCATTTTGACTATACCAAGCCAATGTATTTGCTAGGAAACATATATCTTAGATTTTCATAGAACAATTTGCTTTTGAAATATCTAATCTCATTCAGTTTCCCAAATTCTGAAGGTAGTATTTTATCTCATTCAATGGAAGAGAAAGCAGAATTTTAAAATTTGCCTATTAATTGTGTCAGGTGATTGTAATTTTTATCTATATACTAAATGTTATATCTAATTAGAAAAAGAATGCTTATTTTAAGAAATATGGAGGGTAGTGTAGTGGTTAAGGCACCGGACACTCCCACGTGGCCCACTATGGTTTGAGTTCTGCACCTGGTAGCTTGCTTTCTCACTTTCCCTCCCTCTCTCTCTCTCTCTGGTTAAATTAAAATGAATGAATTAATAAATAAAATTAAATAAATAATTTTTTTAAAAATAAAGAAATATGGGGAACCAGCAGTTAGTGTAATGGCTATGTCACTGGACTCACACATAGTCAATCGCGGTTCGCGTCCCGGACCCAGTGGCTTAAAACTCACGCCAGGCACATGTGCGTGTGTGCCCAAGATCCCAAGAGGAGAATGGAGGAGAAGGGATTGTGGCATGACCATCCCCCCAGGGGGTGATTTCTCGCTTTCTGTCTCTATGTCTCTCTCTGTCTGTCTGGCGAGCGCATGCGCTCTATAGCGAAAAAAACCTCTCCAAAAAAATTAATAAAATAAAGAAATATGGAAAACAAAGAATAACTTAAAGAATAAAATATAAATATTACTTATAATTACATAATTCTGATATGAACTTCAATAAGATTTTATATTTTCTTTCACATGTGTTTTTCCTCCTTAGCATTTCTTTCTTTCTTTTTTTTTTGGAGAGGTTTTCGCTATAGGGTGCATGCGCTCGCCAGACAGACAGAGAGAGACAGAGAGACAGAAAGCGAGAAATCACCCCCCTGGGGGGGGTGGCCATGCCACAATCCCTTCTCCTCCATTCTCCTGTCAGGATCTTGGGCACGCATGCACACGCGCCCAGCATGAGTTTTAAGCCACTGGGTCCAGGACCCAAACCGCGGTCAACTACATGAGAGTCCAGCAACATAGCCATTACGCTAACTGCTGGTCCCTACGAGCATTTCTTTGTATCATTAATTATTCCTTAGAACATGACTTAACCCAAATAATGAATATAAACAATTCTAAGACTTGCAGGTGGTATGGTGGTTAGAGTGTTGGACTCCCATATGGCAAGCTATGGTTCGAGTCCCAGACCTGGCACCTTGCTTCCTCACGTTCCCTTTCTATCTCTCTAGATAAATTAAAAATGCATATTATTTGTTCAGTCTACATTGATGGATTCTAAGGTGTTTTTAAATTTCCACTATTTTAAATATTGAACAAATTAAATTCTCTATTTCAATTCATTTTTCCTTAAGGAAACAGTTTTAGTAGTTGAATGATCAGCCAACAGATGTGATAATTTTTAAAGTTTCTTGACTCCCACATGGCTGATGGTTCGAGTCCTGGACCTGGTGGCCTGCTTTCTCATTTTCTCTCTCTCCCTCTCTGGCTCTCTCTTGTTGAATTAAAATTATTTATTATTATTTATTTATTTATTAATAATAAATAAAGCTAAATAACTCATTTTTTAAATGTTTAATGACCACCAGTCATAAGAACTCATTGCTTGCCCCTTTTTAATAACTTTAAAGACCTATTTCAAGTTTTGAGGATATACAGTTAAATACATAAATCCTTATGAATGGTTTAAATTTCGTAAGTGAAAATGATAAGTTTATTTTTCATTTCATCTTTACCTTCCTATTTTGTTCTAGCTCTACTCTTCTAGCTCTACTAGAATTACATGCTGCCATGCCAGTTATCTAAATTTGCATCCCCTCTTAGGATTATCTATTTTTTTTTTTTGAGAGGTTTTCGCTATAGGGCACGTGCGCTTGCCAGACAGAGAGAGAGAGAGACAGAAAGCGAGAAATCACCCCCCAGGGGGGATGGCCATGCCGCAATCCCTTCTCCTCCATTCTCCTCTCGGGATCTTGGGCACGCACGCACACATGCCCGGCATGAGTTTAAGCCACTGGGTCCGGGATGCAAACCGCTGTCGACTACATGGGAGTCCAGCGACATAGCCATTACGCTAACTGCTGGTCCCTAGGACTATCTATTGATATTACCCCTTGCCATCTATCCCCACTACTACTTAGCTTGATTGAGGGCTTAATTTCCCCTGTCACCTGTCTCAGTGCATTCCTGTCTTTTCTGCTATCTTTCTTAAAGCACAGGTGGCATTTGTCTCCCACCTTAACGATCTCTGCTGGATCGTTGTTACATTGTAAGGCTCCTTTGAAGGATATGACACTTTGGTTGTTAACAGCCTGGTCCTGTGTTCTCATAGCTCTTAGCTTTACGTTTTCCTTTCTGTCTTTGATTTGAGTTTTCAACTCTTCACCCCCAGGCATATTATAATTTAACCCCATTGAAATTTTCACCATTATCTCTCCGTGTCATAACTTCTGCCATCCCGTGAGTGGATCATGCTCTTCCCTTTGCCTGGAATTATTCCCTTCTGATGGATGGTTGTTTTTGATTCTTCAAAGTGGTATTTCTTAGCTGAGACTTGCAGTTAATTAAAAGTTTTTTAAATGAATTTAGTTGGTGAAGACATTTTTGAATTGAATATAATAGAATGTAATAAAAACGCAGGAATGTAAATAGTTTTTCTCAAATCGTATTTTGGTGTGTATGTATGTTGTTTGTCCCTGTGCATGTATGTGTGTATGTACTGGTTTATGAGGTAAAACATTTTTTGTCGTTGGCTGTAGTTTGAGACTTTTGAAACCCACTAAAGTCACTCTTTAGGCAACTGTACCAAATATCATTTCACCCATCAAGCCCTTTCTCAGTTCTCTAAGGACAATTCATAACTTCCTTTTCTGGTTCTACGTGCATATCAACATATTTTAGAGTAATTACATTTTGAATTGTGAAGAAAAGAAGTTTTTACTCTTATTAGAGAAGTTGTCACTTTGAACTAGGGGAAAAGTGTTTACAGATCAACTTCACATGTGCCATTAGAGCTACTTAAGAATAGGAACTGAGTTCA
>NW_006159915.1:832252-845286 GCF_000334495.1 Tupaia belangeri chinensis
CAGGTGGTGTAGCAGTTGAGGAGCTGGATTCTGATGTGGTCAACCACAGTTTGGTCCTGGACCCGATAGTTTGAAACACGGCGGGCATATGTGGGTGCTTGCCGAAAATCAATAAACAATGGAGGAGAAAGGATTGTGGTGTGGTCATCCGCCGTAGGGGGTCGATTTATCATTTTCTGTCTCTCTGGTGAGCACATGCACCCTACAGCAAAAATCTCTCTACAGAAAAATAAAAAAGAATAGAAACCTATCTTGAGTGTGAAGTCCAGCACTTGATACCTTGGTATTAAGTTTCAGTGAGACTGGGACCAGAAGACAGGGTAATGGTTACTTCACTGGACTCCCAGTTGACCACAGTTGGCCTTCCAGACCCAGAGCCTTAAAACTCACACTGGGTGTGTGCACATGTGTGCCCAAAATCCCAAAGGGAGAACAGAGGGGAAGCGATTGCAGCATGGCCATCCTCCTGGGGAGGGTGATTTTTTTACTTTCTGTCTCTCTAGTTCTCTGTCTCTCCAGTGCACACACAAGTCCTATAGCAAAAATCTCTCCAACAAATAAATAAATAAAGATTCAGTACAGATGCTCAGAGTGCTCAGGGAACAAATTAATGAAAGGAGAAGTGAGCAGATGTGTGACTGAAATAAACCTGTGAAAGTCAGCTTCAGCTCTTTTGTTTTCAAATGGAACCATGACATATATAAACTGGTTTAGATATATTTTTAAATATGTGCTACTTGAAAAGGCTTTCAAAAGAAACTTTAATATCTTTAGTATGAAATTTAGTTCTGTTATACCAGTGACTACAGAATATTATTCCCTTATAAGACAAATACACACATACTGAAGAATAGTCTTCAAGCTTTTTATCCATTGGAATCTCAGATTCTGCTAGGTGTTCAGCAGCTCATTTAATATGTCACCATATCAGCCATAACATCTATTTTTGATACAAAATGAAACTTACCAGATAGCTAGCTATTTGTGCTTATGAAGCCAGACATCTGGATATTTAAGAAAATGGATAATAATAAACTATTTTTTTCCTTCTGACCTGGAATATTGGTGTATACTTTAAAATTGCTTTCATGATAATCCAGCTGACCCTCCATAGTCTAACTAATCAGTGTGCATGTGAAATAACTAATAAAGCAGTAAATATTAAGTAATACCAAGTACTCTATCATTGCCATCAGGAAAGTGGAACAGGTGGAATCAGCTTTGGGGTTGGATTTGCACCTGGATCTCAGTTGCTGCTGAATCAATATTGATTGCAGTGTCTCATTTCTGCCATGTCCTGTAAAGTGGGGAGTGGCAAAACTGCTCTCTAACATGTGGGAACATTGAAGTAATTAGTTAGATATGTGTGATGGGCTTTGATCATCTCATATAAGTATAGCATTTACAAACAGTAATTTTTCATCCCAAACAGAATTAAAATGCAGTGAAATTGTCAGGTGTCAGAGAACCCTGGTGTCCATATTCAGACAGACGGAAGTTTGAATCCCAGGTTGTCCAGTTACTTGATGAATCAATGTGACCAAATATTTAAATCTCTTTGAGTCTCAGTTTCATTTCCTATAATTAGTGGATCAAAATACATAATTTCAGGTATATTGTGGCCACTATGCATTAGGAGGGATATGCAAATTTTTGAACTCCATGACTGGCACATGGTACATTGTCAAATGGTTGATGTGCGTGCACGTGTGTGTGTGTGTGTGTGTGTGTGTGTGTGTGTGTGTGTTTCCATAGGGAACGTGTGCTTACTAGAGAGAGAGAGAGAGACAGAGGAAAAGTGAGAAATCTCGCCCTGGTGGGATGGCTACACCACAGTCCCTTCTCCTCCATTCTCCTTTTGGGGTTTGGGGTATTCATGCACACATACTTGGCATGATTTTCAAGCGACTGGGTCCAGGTCTGGCTCTGGGTCCAGGACTTAAACCACTGTCAGCCATAAGGGAGTCTAGCACCTTATCCAACACGTGACCTACTGGCCCCATGGGTGACAATTTTATTGTTATTGCTAGAAGGAAAAACTTAGCTTGCCCCAGACATAAATGAACTATTTTTTAAGTTTGGGGATTCATCCTACTCTCCTGTCATTTTGGATATGAATAAAATTAAAATTCCTTGATGCTGGGTTGATCTGATTGAGGAGTGAGCCTGACTGCACTGCAAAGTTCCACTCAGGCCCCAGCTTCTTTCTTCCTTCTTAGTCTTTTTCTGGCTAGGCCTCAGGGAACAAGAAGGATTTAAATTACTGAAAGAGTTTGCCTTTTGTCTTCTTCATCTCATATTGTTACGCAATTAAAAAAAAAATCTTGATGATGCTGCCTTCCTCAGAAAGGCCACATCAAAAGGTAGAATTCACCAAAAATAATACACACTTTTTCCGAAGACACAAACAGTTCCTTGAAAAGGATGTCATGCTGTAATTTGTTTTGTGAATTCTATAAACCACAGAACATTTACTTACAGTTAAATTTGACCTTTCTTTTTTCTTGTTTCTTTGCCTACAAAGTTCCATCTTCTTTTCTCTCATAGAAGAAATATAAAAGCCAACATTCTCTTTTATATATATGCATGTGTGTGTGTGTAGATCATGAACAATATTTATTATATATGAGACTTCAGAAAGTTAGCAAAAATGTAAGAGTATGTGTTCATTTTGGCACAGTATTTTTGAAATGTATATAGGATTTTTTCATAATACACATTCCGCATGAACATTCTGAAGATATTTATACACACACACACACACTCACACACACACACACACGTAATTTTGTTGGAATAGGGAGTTTAATGTTTAGTCACAGTTCTTTGGCTTTATGCAGTGTTTTATGGATTGCAATCACTTGTGTAAAGACCAAAGAGAGGCCCATTTGAAATTTTGCAAAAAGGCTATATTCTATGCTGCTCACAGAGTGATGGGAAATGCAATATGTGAAATAAGCTGCGCATTGCACCCCACCGAAAGCAGAGAAATCCCTGTGACTGAGCTGATGGTAGTAAAATCTCTTTAGGGATTTTTTGGATAAAGAAAGTAATAACAACAAATGGGCACATAATTAAGTTTCCAAAGTGCACGTGTCATAAGCATCTTATTATCCCTCTAAAGGGGAAATTTACTATTGACTTACATAGACATTTTTCCTGCTATAAGCCCCCCCTTTTTTTTAATCAACCTTTATACAGTCTCTGAATAATTCTCCGTTGGAGTTATAAGTACATTTTACTGTCACTTGTGTTCTATTTTGTACTCATTATGGCAATGTTTTACGACCACCAGGTTGCTATAGAAATGAAAATAAGCAAAGGTTTGGAAAGATACACGCTACAGGGGACTTTTCTGCCTCTCTTGCCCACATAATGTAGATTTTGTTCTTTAAATATATTTTTTAATTTGGTTATCCAGTTGGTCTTCATGGAAGGAAACAAAGTTTGTTAGCTCTGATTTGTGTAAATTTTTTAAAGCCTTCATAGGTTCTTTTCATCTCTTTATAAATAAAATGGTCTAGAAAACATTAAAAATAAAAATAATAGAAAGAAGTAAGAAAGGAAAGAGTAATAAAGATACACTTTTAGATTCTATCGAACTAGCATCTGTGTAGACACCTGCTATAACCATAACGGGAAAAAAATGTATCTACTTGGGTAATTTTAAGGGGTTCAAGAAGGATTTAACAGTTCCAGTTTTTTATGCTGCAGAAGACCCAAACCGACTGCATCATAGCTTAGCTATGGTTACCTCGGACTCACTCAGCCTTTTGTTAATTGGGTAGCAGCTGAGGGAGAGATGAGCTATTATTCTTTTCTAAAACTAACCTTTAGAGATTTGGAAGACCTGAGTTAGTCATGTTTTCAAAACTAAAGACAGAGAACATCTGTAACTTGCTGGAGTCATTTTTAGACTCATAGTAAAATACTCCTTAAGGACCAGTGTTGCAAAATTATTGTCACATTTTTTACAATGCACAATATGGGACCAGCAAGTGACCCAGAAGTTAAGGTGACAGGATCTCATGTGGCAGATGTTAAAATTTGATTCTCAAACCTGACAGCTTGAAAACTCTGCCGGGTGCATGTGTGTCCGTGTCCAGAATCTCTAGAGGAGAATGAAGGAGAAGGGATTGCAACATGGCCATTCCTTCTGGGGGGGTGGGGGTGGGGTGTCTCACTTTGCTTCTTTCTCCTTCTCTCTCTCTCTCTCTATCTCAATCTAAGGTGAGTGCACAAGCCCTTTAGGAAAAACAACAACAACAACAACAACAAAAACTACACAATATTTATATACTTTTATATAAAAATACTGGAAAAGAACATAGATACACATACATCCACTTCATTCTATATTTCTCAGCAAAAGAATGTTTATTTCAATACAATTTTAATATTATTTCTTAGAAGACTTCTACAAACTCCAAACTACTCACATTCAGAATTTTCTAATTCTGATTTGTTGCTTTTTTTTTAAAACCAGATTTTAGTACAGTTCAACAAAAATAACATCTGTGAGTTTCATTGTCTCTGTTTATGTGGGATGATTATACTACAATCACTTTATCCATTTCGATAAATTTGCAATCCTATCACTTTTCCCACCTTGCTCTGCATGAATACAGGCATTTCTTACTTAACAACTGAGTACCGTTCCTGTGAATATTCAGTGAATTGGTGTCTAAGTGAGGAGTTTAAAGACAGATGTCTTATGGTGTGTTGTGGTGCAATAAGGTATGTATTTTTCAATAGTCATCATGTGACACCACACAAGAATAATGAAATTCCTCCATTTTTCTTCTAAAAATCATACATTAGATAAGTGCCAGAAAGCAAAAGACACACCACAACACAATAATATAAATTTGTTACAATCATTTTTGTTTATTGTGAATATCAGTAGGAGCACACAGTAAAGTACAACTTTATAAGCAAAATATATGGTCTTGCGTGACTGCAAACGCTTCATGAAGTGAATATGAACCAGCTGCCCAAAGGAGACTGAGAAAGGGGATTCCCTGCTCTGGAGGAGGTAGGCCATTAGGTAAGGAGTGGCTGTATCGGATTTTGCCTAAGGAGGCAGCCTCATCCCACACTCAGAGGAACCTCAAATATAATAATATAATCTATTCACTGGCAATGCTCCTAAGTCAGGAAGAGATATTGTTGAGAAAGATTTATCTCCCAGCTCTCAATTCAGAGACATTATCCAACGTGCCTCTGAATTAAAACAGAAAAATCACTGGCAACATAGTGCATTTTGGGTAAGGAAAGTCCCTTAGTCCCTTCATGTATTATGTCTTTTAAGAGATTGAGTTCTAAGATTAGCATTGGCATTTTGATGTACTAAGGCAATATAAACTTACTAAATGTCATATTTAAAACTCTAATTAAAAGGATGAATTTTCTGGGTTAGTGATATATGCACACATACACATGCCTACTTAGAACATATTGTGCAATACTCTGATATACAAGGGGACTTCAAAACATTGATGAAAAATTGGAATTAATGTGTGAATTTGTTTTTCTGAAAAAATAAAAAGCGAAATCCACGCATGCATAGTTTTTTCTAACTAGTCATTTTCCTTAAACTTTTTGAAGTCCCCTCATGTACATGCTGTTTGTGAACTGGTTCCTTATTCTTACTGAAGATTTGTTTTTAAAAACACAGAGTACTATAATTAGCATCGAAGTTTTAACATAGTGAAACAGTGTACACTCACTAAATGTCATTATAAGAACTTCTACCTCTTTAGAAGTGATAGTTCTGCTTCAGCAATATAAATTTTGTTCTTGGAGCAAAGTAGCTTGTTTTTTACTCTGAACTCTAGAGTCATGAAAAGAAAGACATGCTTTAGGATAGACCTGGAAGAATAACGGTAGATCGGTGGGTATGAGACAAAGATTTTGGTTAGAAAGGATGTTCAGCTTTAGACAATGATTTTTCTTGTCAAATGCAAGAAAACGAGAATAAGAAAAGGAAAAACATGCCCCTTTAATATAGTAGTTCTTAGACATTTTTAAAAAATCATGGTATGTGAGAGCCACATGTCACATTAGAAGTCACCTTGGGAAATGCTCTTCCTATTTTATAGTTGAGGAAATTAAGACAGCTAAGATCGTTAGAGGCAGTGCCAGAAACAGAAACAGGATGTCTTCAGTTGGCTCCAGTGATCTTTCTACCTCACTGCAATTATACAGTGATGCCAAAGAGTTCGATTTTCAGATGGCACCCAGTGGAAAAGTTTGAAAAAATTTATCCCCTTTATTAAGACTTGGAGAAACCTCACCTCTTTCCCCTCTCCCTGTGTTTCATGCAGTTTTCCGAAGCTCTTAAAATAAGATGGCGGCCAGTATGTTGTTTATGTAAGAAAAAACTGAAGAGACCAGAAGTCCTTGTACAATAGGAAAAGTGTAATTATACAGTCTGATGCTTTTAGGCAATAACCTACAATTAAACCATGAAGAAAAATGTAGGGTTGGGTTTTCACCTATAATTCACGTTTGCATGATTATAATATGGCATTATAAATGATTTAAGAGATCAGACTCTGCTGTCTCGAGGTGACATAAATCACGTCATGTAACTGTCTAATCAAAACTTTGCATTTTCGTTCTTATTTAGAATAAAATTCAAAATCCTTACAGTGGCCTACAAGACCGTGCATGAACTCACTATCGGCCACCTTTCTGACTCCATTTCTAACCATCTTTCCTTTCTTTGCATCAGCCACAATGATGTCGTTGTGAGGTCTTGAGTACACCAAAGACTCTCCTACTTCACAGCCCATCCACTTGCAAAGATCTTGCTATGTCACTATCCTCCTATTCTAGCCTTTCCAGTAGCTGGGACTTGAGGTGTTCAGCACTGCCTCTGGCTTTTAAAAAAATTATTACTATTATATTTACTTTTTTAGGTTTTTTTTTTTTTAAGAGTTTTTTGCTATAGGACGCGTGCGCTCACCAGACAGACAGAGAGAGACAGAGAGACAGAAAGTGAGAAATCACCCCCCAGGGGGGATGGCCATGCCGCAATCCCTTCTCTTCCATTCTCCTCTTGGGATCTTGGGCACGCACACACACGCACCCTGCATGAGTTTAAGCCACCGGGTCTGGGACTCAAACCATGCTTGACTACGTGGGAGTCCAGCAACAGCCATTACGCTAACTGCTGGTCCCTACTTTTTTAGTTTTTAACATTTAGTCACAGTGTATCATTACAGCATACCAAATTAGTTTTCCCATCATAAATGCACTGTATATTGGTCCAGTCAAAGATAGTACCATACACATTATCATTTAGAGTAGGTGGAGAATAGAACCCCAACCTGCCATGTGGCCTCAGCCCACCAAGTGGCAGGGTCTAGCATCCTGGGCTACAGCTGATCCACATTCCTTTATTTTTATTATGTACTTTCATTTGCATGGGTTTGCAACTAGGATGAAGATATACAGGAAAGAAGGAGAAGGGTTGCTCTTCAAGAAGCACATGCCAAAAGCACTGCTGGCCAGGTGGAGATGAAAAAGCATATATGAGATTATTATTTCCCCTAAATAATTTGTTCTCTATTAATGAGCTATATGAACAAATTATCAGCGGACTCTTTTCTCTCCTCTATGTTAACTGCTTTGGTCTTATGTTCTTTATTTCTTTGATTTACATCTTTACTTTGCAGAATTACATTTTCAAGTAACTTTTTCAGAGTAGGTTTTAAGGGAATAAATTTCTAGGTCCTTTTATGTCCTAACGTTATTTTTATCTAAGTCACATACTTGTGTACTAGTGTATAATGACTGCAACTAGAATTAAAGTCTAAAAATGATATACCTCAGAATGATTAGAACTTTGCTGACAATATTATTTTCTACTTTTTTTGAGGACACTCTCTTTTGTAAAGATTTATAAGGATCTGAAGATTTATGAGAATATGTCTAAGTGTGTATGTTTTTATACATAGGGCTTCACAGTGGTCTGACTTATCAGTTACATAGACTTGAGTATTTTTCATTTCCTACATGTGATCTGTCATTTGTTGATCATTTCCTTTCCTATTTTTATTTATTCTCCCAGGGACTCCCATTATTCAAATATAGAACTTCTGCAATGATGTTTTATGCTTCATATTGTCTTGCCAATTTCATATTTTCACCTATTGCTCTCTCTTCTTAGATATTATTTCAATTTTACTCTTTCAAACCTTCTATTGGATTGTCTGAAAGGTTATCATGCATTTTTGCATATAAAACATAGAAAAAATATGTCATGGCTTTTCCAATAACCCAATACTAATTTTTTTTTTGGACAGGATTTTTGCTGTAGGGCACATATGCTCACCAGAAAGACAAACAGAGACAGAGAGACTGAAAGTGGGAAATCACCCTCCCCCAGGGGGAATGGCCATGCCGCAATCCCTTCTCCTCCATTCTCCTAGGAATCTTGGGCAAGCATGCACACGTGCCTTGTGTGAGTTTAAGCCACCAGGTCCGGGACTCAGTCGACTACATGGGAGTCCAGCGACATAGCCATTACGCCTGATCCCCCAATACTAATTTTTTAAATTATACAGTCACAGTTTTGCTCTTTAAGTATTTTTCTTGTCCTTTGATTGTTCTTTTCTGTAACTATGTCCCTGATATAAAGTTAAAATGTTTACTTTTATAATTATTAACATTGTTATTATTAACAGAGATGATTATTGCTGTTGCTTGAACTATCTCTGTTTTGTCCAGTTATTCACATGTATGTCTGTTTTAATCTTTGTTGTTGCTTTTTTAAAATATATTGGTGCCCCTATATGCCAGGATAGCCCTGCTTTTCCACTGATATTTAAGAAAGTAGTGGCTAGTGTCAATTTTCTCTGCGATTGTGTAAAAGGTCAGTTGAGACCTCTGTGTCAGCTGGTGTGGTATATAGTGTTTGGATACCAAACCCAACTTTAGAATTAGCATTCCAGAAGATAGCTCTTGGTCTCTGAATTCTCCCAAATAATGAAATAAGGAACATTGTATTTTGGAGTGCTACTGTTCACATCAGAAGCCTTACCTTTGATAATACTCATCCTTTTCTTTAAGAAAAGGGTGAGCCCGAGATCAGCAGATGGTGTAGTGGTTATGTCACTAGGTTCCCATCTGGCTGACTGCGATTTGAGTACTGAATTCAATGGCTTGAAACTCAGGCCAGGAGTGTGCATGAGTGAGTGCCCAAGAACCTGGGATGAGAATGGAGAAAAAATCGTGGTGTGGCCATCCACTCTGGCGATTTCTCACTTTCCCTATCACTGTCTCTCTTTTTCTATCCGTGGTGAGTGCACATGTCCTAAGGGAAAAATCTCTTCAAAAAGAAAAAAAGAAAAGAAAAGAAAAGAAAAAGGTGGGCGAGGGTAGGCAGGTGGTATGGATGTTAAGGCACTAGATCCCAAATGGCCAGCTCTGTGGTTCAATCTGGGACCTGGTAGCTTGAAAATTACACTGGACCTGTGTTCATGAATGCTCAAAAACCCAAGAGGAGAACGGAGGAAAAGAGATTGCAGGCATACCATCCACCTTGTGGGTGGTGTGATTTCTCTCTCTCTCGGAGTGCACATGCCCTACAGTAAAACAAGAAAAAGGTGGGTCAGCCTCATGGCCTAGTGGTTAAGGGAGTAGATCCTAAATGGCCAACTATGGGGTTCAAGCGCTAGCCCTGATGGCAAAAGACACCAGGCACATGTGCATGACTGTTCAAAGTCCTCAGAGCATGGAGAAATGGAGTAGAAGGGATTTTGACATGACCATACTTCATTGTGGGGTCTTTTTTCTTCCTCTTTGTTTCTCTCTCTCTCTGGTAAGCACACACACCTTCTGGCAATTAAAAAAGAGAAAACAACAAACTGCAGCACAGTAGTAACATAACTGAATCTATAAGGGAAAGGTCCTGGGTTCACATCCTAGGATTTCCTTGGGTACACGATGTACATGAGTGTGCCCATGATCTTAGTCTGCTGAGACTGGGGGTGGATCATGGTATGGAGATCCTACTGAAGTTTTCTGTCTTTGAGTTGCTCCCTCCCTCTATCTGTGTCTCTGAATCTGTCTCTTTCTCATGAAACAAATAAACTCAAAGAAAACCCAATAAACAGAAACTAAAACTGACTGCAGTTTGAATTCTCAGCTCAGTCTGCCTGAAACATGACAGGTACTTACATGAGTGCCCAGGATGCTGGGAAGCCAGAGGAGTGAGGGTCAGGAATCACGGTGTGCTAAGCCCTGTATAGGGTGCTGCTTTTCCTCTCTCTCTTTTCTTGTGCATGTATACATTCTCTATCACAAAATAATAGTAATAATAATAATAATAAATAATTTTTTTAAGAAAGGGTCGATGTGATTTGTTTGATTAGTGACTTAGAGGAAAGGTAAACAAGTGTTGAGATATCATCTAGTGTTCTTAACCTACTGATGTTTCTTTAATTTCATTTTGAGTTCTGCCTCTCTCTTCCTAACCATAACTATTTCCCCCATGGGGTTCTATTGGATGACAAGTTTTCCATCTCTTCTGTGGTCCAGGAAAGTATGTTCAGAGAAGTACCTTTCTTTATATATAAAAAGTTTCTGTTGACAACTGTCATATTCTCTTTTGCTGTTATAAATTTATTGTATTTCTTTTTATTTTTAATGCTTGTTAACATTTTATTTTGAAATAATAGTGGAATTACAAAAAGTTATCAATGGAACAGCAGTTAGTGTACTGGCTTTGTTGCTGAAGTCCCGAACCTGGTGGCATATACTCATGCTGGGTGCGTGTGCGTGCGTGCCCAAGATCCAGAGAGGAGAATGGAGGAGAAGGGATTGTATCATGGCCATCCCCTCTGAGGGGTGATTGCTTGCTTTCTGTCTCTCTGTCTCTCCCTGTCTCTCTGGCGAGTGTACACGCCCTGTAGCAAAAACCTCTCCAAAAAAAAAAGAACTTATCAAAATAGTATAGAATTCCTGGACACCCAGGATCCTCTAATCTTAAAAACATATAGAACCATAGTAGAGTTGTCAAAATTAAGAAGTTAATATTTGTACAATGCTGCTTGATAAACTGTAGATTTTATAAGGAACAGATATTTGTCCACTTTTGTTCTGTTTTGGTCCCAGAGTCCAACCAAGGGTCCCACATTGCATGATGGGCATCACATCTCCTTTTTATGGCTATCTAGCAACTCCTTAGCCTTTCCTTATCTTTCATGGCTTTGACTTTTAAAGAATACTGGTCAATTATTTTGTCAACTAATCCTCCATTTAGGTTTGTCTTTTTTTTTTATTATTAAATTTGAGGTCATATATTTTTAGCAAGAATTCTGTTGACCTGATCTGCCTTTCTCAATGCATTGTATCAGAGAGCTTTGATGTTGATCTGTTCTATCACTGCAGATGTTAAGCTTTATAACTTCATAAAGGTGGTTTCAGAAGTTTTATTTATCATGAAGTTTCTATTTTTTTCCCTTGTCAAAGATTATCTTGGGAAAGAAAGATACTTTGGGATTATGCAAATATTGCTTCTCCTCTAAATGTTGCCTCCTAAATTTTAGCATCCACCCATGGATCATGCTTGCATCATTTATTTCTGCCTTGTTCAAATGATGAATTTTCTATTTCCCTCAATTCTTCTACATTTCTTAGTTGATATTATTCCATAAGGAAGAGCTGTCCACTCCTCTCCATTTATTCAGTTACTTATTTATTTTACTATGGACCCATGCATACTTACTTGATTTTTAAGGATTATAATTCTATAATTTCATTATTTCGTTCCTCAAATTGTTCCAGCTTTGGTCATTGGGAGACCTTTCCCATTGGTTCATATGCCCTACTGACCTGTACCCATGCCTTTTTTGAGCATTTCAATATTTTCGGTCCCATAAGATGTCTCAGATCCTCTTTGTATTCTCCTTGACACAGTCCTAGAATCAATTCCCTTCGCTAATGAAACATGGGTCATTTTATTGAAGATGCATATTAGAAGAAAATATCTGAGTTTCTTGTTCCTAGGAAGCATTGCTTTTAGGATAGCTACATGTTTATATGTGTATCTAGACTATCCCATGCATGCACACACTGCTAAAGTCATTTCCGTGTCCATTTACCTAAAGTACATTAAGAACTATAAATTGATATGCAGCTTCCTAGACTTCTGTTCCAGTTGGGTAATAGGAAAGATGAGTTGGTGAGCAGGCATACTTTGGTTGCTACCTTTAAGAAGAAAACCAAATTCTTCAGGAATAAAAGTTAAATAAATGCTTTCAAAGATTTATTGTTATATTTAAGAAAAATTACATTGATTTTTTTTTCCACTTAGTATCCCCTAACTGGGACATTTTTCAATCTTTTAGACACTATTGATCTTCTAAATAAAGACAAACCCAGGGACCAGCAAGTGGCATAGCACTTAAGGCATTAGACTCCCACGTGACCAATCATGGTTCAAGTTCCAGAACCGGCAGCTTGAAAATCACACTAGACTCATGTGCACATGTGCCCCAAATCCCAGGAGGAGAATGGAAGAGAGGGAATTTCAGTAGGCAATCACCTCGGGGGAATGATTTCTCACTTTCTCTCCCACCGTCTCTGTCTCTCCAGCGAGCACCATGCCCTATGGCAAAAATCTTAAATTAAAAGA
Source organism: Tupaia belangeri chinensis (assembly GCF_000334495.1). Lineage (NCBI taxonomy): Eukaryota > Metazoa > Chordata > Mammalia > Scandentia > Tupaiidae > Tupaia > Tupaia belangeri. The sequence goes on from NW_006159915.1 coordinate 844,899, forward strand.
AAAAATAAATTAAAAACTAAATCTAGATTGGCATAAATAAAAGAGTAAAAATACTTTCATGGATGTTACTAAAATAATAGCCAGAATAAAGAGATATGTAGAGTCTTAGTTCCATGTGTTATTATGGATGTGAGTAAGAGTTTAATGCAAACAATAGGAAAATAGTATTTGGTTCAAAATTGAGCCCATGAAGGGGCCTAATCAATATAACCATCAATAAGCATCTGTTGCCATATAGTTCATCAATTTAATAGTAATTTCACAACACACATTGCAGCATAACATCACACAAGCCTGTTTTAATCATGCGTAACTAAATCAGTTAACAAACAACTATGACTCAGACACAGTTCCAGGCATATATATATATATATATATTTTTTTTTTT
>NW_006159915.1:845408-846770 GCF_000334495.1 Tupaia belangeri chinensis
AAGATCTTGGGCCCGCATGCACACGTGCCCAGCAAGAGTTTAAGCCATCGGGTCTGGCACTCGAACCACAGTGCACTACATGGAAGTCCAGCGACTCAGCCATTATGCCATCTGCTGGTCCCAAGGCATGTATATTTTCAAGGAGTCTATCAAGTAATTTTTAAAAGGATTATTATTATTTAACTTAATTTACTTATTTTTATTTGACCAGAGAAGGAGAGAGAGAGAGAAAGAGAGAGAGAGAATGAGAAAGCAAGGTCCTGGACTCGAACTACAGTTGGCCATGTGGGAGTAGAGTGCCCTTAGTCTGCATGCCACCTACCAGCCCCAGGTCATATTTTTTTTTTAATTTTCCATCTTTTCTCTTTTTATCAATGAATTAAAATATATAGGATTAGTTGAAAAATATGAAGAATTTTTTTTCTTGGAGAAGTTTTCGCAATAGGGCGCATGCGCTCTCCAGACAGACAGAGAGAGACATAGAGACAGAAAGCGAGAAAGCACCCCCCAGGGGGGATGGTCACACCGCAATCCCTTCTCCTCCATTCTCCTCTCAGGATCTTGGGCACGCACGCACACGCGCCTGGTGTGAGTTTTAAGCCACTGGGTCCGGGACGTGAACCGCAGTTGACTACATGGGAGTCCAGCGACATAGCCATTACGCTAACTGCTGGTTCCCAAAAATATGAAGAATTTTGAAAACCTGTTTGAAACTGTAAAATTCATGTCTATGTATTTAAACAAATGTATTATTTGCTTCAGAGAGAAGCCAGTGTAGTTTGTATATTCTGATATATGTGACATAGAGAGAGATTTCCCACATAACTGGGTAAGATGTCTTTATTAACAAAATATTTGCTTTGGAATGAAAATCTACTCCATTCCATGCCAAATTACCACTGGAAGAGCAAATTTTTGCTATTATGTTCTAAAGATAGAGTTATATTTTTTTTAATTTTGGAAAAAATAGAAATTTATAAAAAATGTTTTGATAGACTAATTTAGGTCTCTTTATTTTTCTTATTTTTATGTCTTCATTTTGACAGAGTGTATTATCCAGTGATTTTGGGTAAAAATATTGATGGGAGATTCTTTGAAATTTTATTAGTGTACTTTGTACTCTAAATTTTGAGCAACAATTTGGATGTAATCTTAAAAATATCCCTTAGACATTCCCTTGAATGTTCATTCTCTTACATGAGTCCTCCAAGGTTCAAATCTATTCTTGCCATCTTTCAGGTCTCTGCTTTTTGTTGGACTTTCTGAGAGAACTTGCCAACTTTATCTTCCAGACCAACTATGGGATCTTACATTTGCTCACTCACCCTTCCTTCCTTCCTTCCTTCCTTCCTTTCTTCCTTC
>NW_006159915.1:847341-905099 GCF_000334495.1 Tupaia belangeri chinensis
TCTCTCTCTCTTTCTCTCTTTCTCTCTCTCTTTCTCTCTTTATTTCCTTCTAGTAGCAGCCTCCTCATTTTATAAACATACTAGCTAATGTTTTTAAGGATAATGATAATTTTGAAATTATATTCTTTCATGTATTTTCTCTGGACTTTTCTGAATTCTCTTTCTTTTTCTTTCTTTGCATGCTATTTTTGTTGTCTTTGATAGTAGAAGCTTTCTTTAAACAAATGGAGGCAGTCCATCATAGTTGAGGAGGGAGCACTGAAAAGAAAAGTACCCAATTAGGCCTGTTGAATGATGATACCCTATAACATTCACTATAGAAAAATTGTAAAAAGCAAGCTGACTGTTGGTTCAAAGGACACACAACCATCAGACTCTCTGGGTATTATCTCTTTGATCAGTTAATTTTTTTCAAAAAGAGGGAAATATTGTCTCAATTATCATGCTGTTTCTCTGTAGGCACTAATATTCTGTAGATTATCTCTATATGTACTATAGTCTAAAATTATGTTGGCAATCCTTGCTTCCTGTCATCTCTTGTCCTGTCTCCTGATCCTTCTAAAACTATACACATGTATTTAATATCTATATGTAAAAAGAGGTGTTTAGAGAAAGGTAATAAGTTAACTGTGCCTTAAAAATGGGTAAACTGGGCCAGCAGATGGCGTGGTGGTTAAAGGTGCTGAATTCCCACATGGGTGACTACAGTTCGAGGCCTGAACCTGGTGGCTTGCTTCCTCTCTCTCTCTCTCTCTCTCTCTCGTCAAATTAAAATTAAGAAATGTATAAATAGGGAACCAGCAGTTAGTGTAATGGTTATGTCACTGGACTCCCACATAGTGGACCGCAGTTCACGTCCTGGCCCGGTGGCTTAAAATTCACACCAGACGCGTGTGCGTGCATGCCCAAGATCCCGGGAGGAGAATGGAGAAGAAGGGATTGCAGCGTGACCATCCCCTCTGGGGGTGCTTTCTCGCTTTCTGTCTCTATGTCTCTCTCTGTCTGTCTGACGAGCACACGCTCCCTATAGCAAAAACCTCTCCAAAAAAAAAAAAAAAAAGAAATGTATAAATAAATGCAGTTAAATAAAATAATTCTTTAAAAAGTGGGTAAACTTAGGCAAATGTAGATTAACTGGGGAAAAGGGAGTCATGACCTTCTAATAGAAGGAAAGAAGATGGGAAATTCATATTCTGATGCATATAATTGGATGGGCAACCTTGTTCAATTATCTAACTACAAGTTTTTGTAAGAATATTATTTTTTTTCTCCAAGAGAGTAATTTGATTAATCAAATTAAATAGACTATCTTGATTCTTGGAAAGAACTTGTTCCAATATGTGTTATCTTAACACACATAACACATGGCTATTCTATTCATATGAAAAATAATGAATTGATTATATATGGCAATTGTGAAAAATACAATGTAAGAGTAGGTTTTATTGGGAAGAGGAAGAATATAATATCTTTCCTGACAATGTAGCTATATTAGAGATTCTTAATTTTATTGAAGAAAAGATGATGGGTCGATTCAGGTTTATGTGGTTTTCCGGTTGTAGGAAGGGGTGCCATGGAGTCCCTTATAGATACATTTATGAGCTTGAAGGATGGACTTTTTATGACAGTAGTGTATTTCCTAGAAAAAAGCTCATTCGTTTATAGACATATATTAATTAAATATTTGGTTTTTTACTTTTTTTAAAAAAATCTAGAAGAATTATTTATTTATTAATTTTCTTTCTTTCTTTTTTAATTTGACCAGAGAGGGGCAGAGAGAGAGAGTGAGAAGGAAAATGAGAAAGCAAGCTGCTAGGTCTGGGACTTGAACTGCATTTGGCCATGTGGGAATCCAGCACCTTAACCATCACAGCACCTGCCAGCCCCTTAAATATTTGATTTTCAATTTTATGACTTCAACAATTACTTATTTATGACATGAAATTAAATTTTTAAAACAAAATTAGAGTCAACCAGTGGCATGGTAGTTAAGGCAGCTGGGTCCCACATAGCTAACTATACAGATTGAGTTTCAAACCTGATGGCTTGAAAAATTTGCCAGGCGCATGTGAATGCTTGTCCAAAATTCCAAAAGGAGAAATGGGCAGAAGGAATTATGGTGTGACCATCCCTCATGGCGGGGCAGGGTTCACTTTCTGTCTCTCTTGGGCAAGCATATAAGCACTCTGGCAAATTAAAAATAATAATACGTGTATATGTGTGTATATATATGTGTATATGTATGTGTGTGTGTGTATATATATATATATATATATATATATAGGGGTGTGTGTGTATTTTAAAATTGTATGTGATTATTGTATAAAATCTGGGAAATTTCAAACCATAAAATCAAAAGAATTAATCATGTCATTACACCAATATAAGTATTTTAATATTTATTTTAGGTATTGTTCACAAACACACACTAGGGATCTTACTATTTTTTGAGTACACAGTAGTGCACAGTTTCCCCATTTCATTTAGATTTTTTTTTAATTTGAATTTTTATGATGTTATACTGATATTGAGGCCTACATAAAGCACACATTTTGATTTTATACAGCTCAGAGGCATCCACTAATCCTCTCTCTAACCAGAACTGATTAGACGGGTTAGGGAGCTTTGAGAAGGTAGAGGATGGAAGTGCTGAAGGTGGGGGCGGGGGCAGGAGTTGCTGTCATGGATGAGGCTGCCACATTCCTGGTGTGTCTGACCTTGGACTCACTTAACAGAGTCTGGATTCTATTAAAGGAATTTCGTATTTTTCCTTTGCAAGAGTCACCCCCTACCATGACAAATATTTAAAAATGCTTTTTTTAAAAAGTTGGGAAAGCAAACTTTTTCCCAAAAGAAATTTATAGTTCAAATTTACACCAAGTTCTCACTAACTGGAGCAAGCCGGGTTTTCACTAAAGCTTTGACTCTCCTCTGTAAAACATTAGTCACTCCCTTGGAAGAAGCAGTTTTTTTTATAGGCAGTGGGATAAAACAGCCACAGATGTGTGTGTAATATGACGAGCTTTAGAATGTACCTGCAAAGCATTTTTTTTTTTCAATTTGGAGAAGGAAGATGAAAGAAAAAAAATGGGAAGCTAAAATAACAGTGATTCAGTATTAAGGAATTGATAAGTTTTTGAACCATTCAAATCGTGTTTTTTTTCCCCCTTTACTTTATTCTTGGGAAGTTCTTGAGGTTGTGCCAAGTCATTTTCACAGGACAATTTTTAAAGGTATGCACCATTCCCATATGTGACCGGTTGCCTTTTAACTGTGCAGGACTGTCGTGAGGCCTGTGGCCAAAGAGTTTGATCCAGACATGGTCCTAGTTTCCGCTGGATTTGATGCATTAGAAGGCCATACTCCTCCTCTAGGGGGGTACAAAGTGACAGCAAAATGTAAGTATCTCTTTCACGACTTTTGAAATACGATGATACCATAACACCTTTTAGATGTTTAAGGTAGACAACACGCTTAACTATGTCCAGTAACCTTTGGTGAGACATTTGAAAATGATTTTGATAGTGTTTATTGCTTTGTCAGATTCATATCTCTGTAGAAGTTGACCTTTGAGAAAAACTGTTGAACTGCTTTCTTTGTTGGATATGATGAGACAGTTCAGAAACTTTATGTTGTTCAGGAGTCCCATTTTGCATTTAAAGGCAGACCTGATAGGGCTTCTGTTTTAAATACACTGAATGCTTGAGAGGCCCATGAATCTAGAAAAAGTTTCCCAGAGTTTTTGCAAGGAGAATGGAAGTTACAGTTCTGATTTCACTGCATACAGGGAAAAATACTGTTTCTCAGTGATGTTATGCTCTTCCAGGATTGAACATGAAGGTGTAACTCCCCTTTCTTAGAAAGTCTGTACATGTCTATGGGCAACCCTCAGAATCTCCACTAGTCTTCTGCTGTGTTACAAAGATGAACTTTTGGGCTGTGCTGCTTAGCCACCAAACACAAATGAAAAAATGTATTTTGCTTTATATTGCATTTGAAGAACATGACCTAATGGAATCTGATTATAATGAGGCTTTCTTTAAAAATAATAACCTTACTCTCTGTGGAATAAAAAGATATAAGTATAATCCACACATACAAATGCATGCTGGCACTATGGACATCTATTTTAAAAAGAACAACAAGAAAAAAGTTGTAAAAAGAATAGGATCCACTACTGCATATTTTAGGGGGATTTGAAAAGCAAACAAAACAAAAACAACTGAAATAGTTTGAAGTGGGAGAGATGTGTTTGGAGCAACTATGCTGTATTAATTTGAAAAGAACCAAAGAAACAGCATCATGCCAACCTTTGTTTTTAGTTGGCTTCTTATGTGAGAGAGTTTTCTGCACTCTAATTGTTCCAGTAACATTGTTAGGTAGTAGCTATTTTTAACGTCTATTATTTACTCAGGGTTCTTGGTGTCTCATTATGTATTAAAAACATATTAAAACAGGCAACTCTGCAAAGACAAAACATAGTAATAATAATGTTGATAAAACTGAATAGAGAGGTGTTTAATTTATATCAAATATCTTTATGATCCTATTCTTTCTGTTCTTCATGGAACTCTACTCAAATCCAACAAATGTTTTCACTGCAGATAAATCTCATTTAAGTCAAGACTGGTGAATAGCTGAATCTAAAGAAAAACTAAAGTTTGTACCCCAAATTGAGGTAAAAATCAAATGATATAAAACACATAAGAAGCAAAGACAAATCTTAAAAAAAAGTATCCCTTGCCATTAAATCCCAGAATCTCCTTTAGGAAGAAGAAATATCTATCTTCTAGTCTTTCTCTTTGCCAGTGAAGCAAATTGTAACAAGTTCGTTTCTCAGAACTAGCTGGAAGGGACTAATGTTTTTGTTCACTTGTTTGTTCATTTTTAGCCAAATCAAGTTTAAATCTCAAGTGTCATCTTGGAAAGTAAAATAAAATGTAATAGCAGCATGTATTGTTTTTTTTTTGGGGGGGGAGGGTGGAGAAGGGAAGAATTATAGATAGAAGGGACAGAGGTTCTACCACTTTGAGCTTCAGTACAATGCAATAAATCCTTCAATATATTTTTATCCACTTAATGTATAATTTTATCAATTTGTAAAGAACTCTTTGTTGCTTTCTATTCTAGAATAAATTTGTCTACAATCTCTCCAACATATTTTTGCCTACCCGCAACCCCTGCATATATATTGTTTCTTCCCTTGGCTATAATTTTTACGCAAAAGACCATTTGCTTTCTTTCCAGGTGTCTATGTTCCAAGAAAAATAAACAGACATGAATTTTAAGTGATATGATAATTGACCTTTAGAGTGAGGGTTTCAAAATTCAAAAAGTCTATGCTAGAGGCTCTCTCATGTAGGTCATATAGCCCATCGAGGAGGAAATTAATTTAGTTTACCATCTGAAATAATTGTGGTTAAAAATCAAAATGCTTATTCTGAATTTGTAGTTAGGCGACACTGCATAAAGTATTGACTGGACTGATTTTTTTTTTTTTTGGTAAAATGCATGAGAATAGAAAATTTGTACTCATAATCCAGAAGCTGTATTTGTGGCCAAGACTTGTCTCCACAAATAGTCTGTGATAGACACTTACTAGTCCCGTGGTTCCTAAATGAGAAGCAACAGAGCCTTATACCTGAGGTGCTATATATAGATATCACGTAGGCCTGAGCTTGCCGTCATATTTTCCAGATACCTTGCACACTAACTATGTGAGAGCTGGGATGACTTGATAGCTCTATGGTTATCCCTTAAATGGGTCACCAAGCGTGTCTCTGTTTTCTAATCACTTGGCTGATGTTTCATACTGCTTTGGTCTGAAAGTTCTGGACAAGCAATTAATACTAGGCTCTCAGGGCCAGCAGGTGGCATAGTGGTTAAAGCGCTGGACTCCCACATGACCAACTGCAGTTCGAGTCCTGGACCTGGCAATTTGAAACTTATGCCAGCCACATGAGCATGTGTTCCCAAAATGCTGAGAGGAGAATGGAGGAGAAGCATGATTTCTCACTTTCTCTCTCTCTGTTTCTCCAGTGAGTGCTGTGCTCCATAGCAAAAATCTATCTCTATCTTTCTATATCTCATTATTTTATGCCAAAAGTGATCCTCCATTTAGGGCAAGCTCCCAAATGAAACTAGAATTAGGTTAAAATCTCTTCCAACTGGAGTGGCACAGTAGCCTTAGTGCCCTGTGATGAGAGGGTCCTAGTTTGTGAACCAAGTTCTCATCATGATCCTAACTGGCTGAGGTTGAGGATGGACCAGTGAAGACTCTATTGGGGGGCTGTGTCTCTTTCTCTCTCTTTCTTCATCTCTCTCTGTCATGAAATAAATAAATAAGTAAACTTAGAGAAAAAAAAAAAGAAATGGACTAAACTATGAAGTGAAAAAGTAAGATTAAAACCAAATTCCTTTCATAAGATTTTTCAATTCTGGCAAAATGCATTCTTGCTTCAAGTATTGATAGAATATTTGATTATTTTAGAGAGTGGTTTTGAGGATACTACCCCATCAGTGATACTAAAATGATGTTTTATTAGCACATTGAATCAATCTTTTAAAATAATTTCATTTGACATCTCTGAAAAGTGACATCAAGTCAAAACATGTAGGGTTTTTCTTTGTATTGAAATATCTAATTAGCTATATATATATATATATATATATATGTATTAGATATAGATATAGCTATATATATATAGCTAATTAGATATTCCAATATACATATATATTAGATATTTCTATATATAGATGTATGTATATATAGCTAATTAGATATTCCAATATACATATATATTAGGTATTTCTATATATAGATAGATCCTGGCTGGTGCTACTTTTATTCTTCCTCTCTTCTTCTGTCACTTTATACGGTCAGTGTTCTTTGTTATGAAACTACAAAAATACTATCAGGACTGGTTTGTACTGAAATTTTAAAGAAATTACCTAAATTATTTATTTAGAATCCATGCTGTTATTTCAATTAAGATCTTAAGCTAAACCCCAATCTGAAAGTAATAAACACCTTTGCGTCCTGCCCTAAACTGGGCGTTAAATATTACCTTGACATTATCAGTTTATCTTTCTAAATACTCTGATTCAGACCTAATTGTTTTCAGGTTACAGTATAAGAAGGTCGTCATGACAACTAAGTGCCATGTTCAAAAAGTAAAATTGATTCACCATATTGCAGCACCCCCTGGCTTTACAGTGTTGTCACATTTTTTTTTAAAGTCCTTTAGTTTAAATTTATTTTACAACTATATATATATATATATATACTTTCAATACATATATAGACTCTCTATTTTATTGGCAGGCACTGAATTTGTATATGGAAATTGTTTTTATCATGAGTGAGATTGTTTCTTTCTTTGAAATAACGCACCAGTCATTTGGGAGATGATAGCCATGCCTGAGGACAACTATGTTCCTTTTATAAACATGTAAGATACATTTTTTTATAAACATATTACAGTTTGTGAGACAGGAGATATTTCTTTCAGCAAATACACAAATGTTATTTTTGACAAGTAAAGAATAACTAAGAGTTGGGAGAAAAAAATATCAAATATTTCTTACCATCTTCCTGATGGCAAGCCTTACTTCTTTTTGTGAGCCTGTCATTCCTGCCCCCTCCACTCCTGTGCATGTCTATATGACAGGGAGAGAGCACTGTTTGGAGGCAGACACCTACAGAAATAAATTCACATTTACCTTTGTGTTTTCTTTGGGGAAATGCAATTATACCTTGATTAGTCGATTCTCTAAAAATAAATCTAAAAAATATGTAGTGCTAATTCAATTGAAATTCATAAATGGCTAGAAACAAACTTTGTTAAACTTAAGAGGTTCTGTTGGTCTGCTAATTATCTGCTAATAATGCATGTATATGTTGTATTCCCTGTGCACATGGCATAAATTCATGCACATACACACACACACACACACCAAAGAATGTTCAGTTCAGAATGCCTTCCACCTATATGTTTTATTTGTTCACAGAGTTGAGTATAGACTGAACCAGAAGTAAGTACATTGGTGATATTGACTTCTGTTTTTCCTTGTGCTTTTCTCACTGAATGTCAATGGGGGCCAGCAGATGGCATAATGATTACATCGCTGGACTCCAATGTAGTCGACTGTGGTTCAAGTCTCGAACCCAGTGACTTAAAACTTATGCTGGGACATGTGCTTGCATGTACAAAATCCTGCAAGGAGAATGGAGGAGAAGGGATTGCCACATGACCATACCCCTGGGGGGTGATTTCTTGCTTTCTGTCTCTCCATCTCTCTGGCGTACGCATGCACTCTAAAGCAAAAATATCAATGGCTGTCATAAGTCTCTACTTTTGCCCACACTGTCAAAACCTATAATAAACTTGATGCATTTATTTATGTATTTTATTTATTACCTGATTAGAGTTTTAAAAAGTAATTCTATTGGGAACCAGCAGTTAGCGTAATGGCTATGTCGCTGGACTCCCACGTAGTCGACCGCGGTTCGTGTCCCGGACCCGGTGGCTTAAAACTCACGCCGGGCGCGTGTGCGTGCGTGCCCAAGATCCCAAGAGGAGAATGGAGGAGAAGGGATTGCGGCGTGACCATCCCCCCTGGGGGGTGATTTCTCGCTTTCTGTCTCTATGTCTCTCTCTGTCTGTCTGGCGAGCGCACGCGCCCTACAGTGAAAATCTCTCCAAAAAAAAAGAGAAAAAAAGTAATTCTATTATAGCTACCATGATGGTTCTGTTTGATAGTTACATCATTGATTATTTACCTGTAATTAAAGATTAAATGACTTGTCCTCTCATAAGTTTTTGGCCACAGCAAACAGGTGTGGAGAAAGGTCTAGAAGACACCTGCCAGATACCATTTCATGAAGGGTCAATCTTAAACCTGGTTGCTTCAGTTATTTTTGATTAGAATATAAACTTGGGGAGTATCATGCAGCATTGATCATTTGAGGTATTCTCCTGTCCAAGTATCATCAGAGTAACCTCTCTCACAAATCTCTGTGCTATGTTTTCCAAAATTGACCCAGTACCTAGAACATTGTCTAAGTAGAATTTGGTTTATGGGTTTTGTTTGTCTGTTTTTAAGTGAAGTTAAAATTAACCCCTGACTTTTAAAGTAAGTTCAGTGCTTTCTTCTACTCCATTTGATTTTATTTTAACTAAGATGTCATGACTTGTGTGTGTGTGTGTGTGTGTGTGTGTGCGTGCGCGCTGGGAGGGATGGATCACTGCTATCCCTTCACCACTGCCATTTCTTTCAAGTTCTTGAACCACACATTCTTATCTCATATAATATCTTATTTAACACAAACTTGTGTTTCTGAAATTGCTTCTGATGGTGGTCACTTGCTTAATATTTATCTCCAATATAAATAGTATTGAGAAGAATATAAATAATAAATGCAGAAATCAGCTTTTTTGTGAAAGGAAGTCTTGAGAAAAAATGCTAAGTCTTTGCCATTATCACCTGCTGGAATCTAATAGGGGAAATAAACTCATTCATCCTTATTCAGAAAAAGAAACATAGTTGGAGATGATTGGATCCTTTAAATATACGCGTGAAATAAACATGAAGAATGAAAAGAGAGTGTATTGGTATTAGGTCTATATTCAGATCTCAACTTTGACCCTCATTAATTTTGTTATCAAGTCAGTTTCTTAGTCAAGGAAAAGAAGTGGAGTAGAAAGACATAAAGTATACATATAATACAAGTATTGTGAGTTAATACTTTTTCGTTTTATTGTTGATATTTTAACAATTCCAAACATTCAATAAAAGATTGAGCATTTACATGGTATATTTGAATGCAAGACATGATAGAAATGCTGTGATTTGTTTAAAGCTATTTTAAACTCTAATTTTAGCAACATGAAAGGATGACTGGAAATTCTTATTCATATAAGTATATGAAGAGACTTCAAAAGTTCAGTGAAAATGGGACCAGCAGTTAGCATAATGACTATGTTGCTGAACTCCCATGTAGTCTACCGTGGTTCGCGTCCCAGACCCGGTGGCTTAAAACTCATGCCGGGCACATGTGCTTGCGTGCCCAAGATCCCGAGAGGAGAATGGAGGAGAAAGGATTGTGGCATGGCCATCCCCTGTGGGGGGTGATTTCTCGCTTTCTGTCTCTCTGTCTCTCTCTGTCTTTCTGGTGAGCGCACGCAACCTATAGCAAAAACCTCTCAAAAAAAAAAGTTAATTGAAAATGGAATCAAAACAAACATTAATTTTGGTGCAAAAAATTTAGAAATGCATGCCATATTTTTCCATAGTACACATTTTCCATAAACTTTTTCAAGACCCTTTGAACTATTCATTTTATTAAAAGTCAGGTTAGAAAGAGAAGTGCCTGCATTTCATATTTTATTTTTTATAGATTCCTACTTTATTTTAATCTAGGAGCAGCAAAAATAAATAACAATGTTTTTAAAAGAATGTAAAGCACTTATTGTTTTGTAGTGATGATACCTCAGTCCTTGCCTGCCTGTAAGGTATGCATTTTGATTTAGTATATTGAGACTTACTCTGCTCTTGATATTACTAATATGCCAAGCAGGATTAAATTATACAGTGGTGTGCTTTTAGTACTTGTACTATCAGAAACACAGTTAAGAATCAGAAATGAACACACTTTAAAATCAGGAAAAAGGGGCCAGTAGGTGGAGTAGTGGTTGGAGCACTGAATTTCCCCTGATCAAGACAGTTCAAGTCCTGGACCAGTGGCTTGACCCTCATGCTGGGTGCATGTATGTGCATGCCTACCCAGAATCCTGAGAGGAGAATGAAAGAGAAGGGATTGTGGCATTACCATCCCCACTGGGCATCAGTTGGGGAGTGATTTCTCACTTTCTGTCTCTCTGTCTCTCCGGTGAGCACATGTGCCCAATAGCAAAAATCCCTCAAAAAAAAAAACCAAACAAACAAACAAAAAAACAGGAAAATAATTCTCAACCAAAAAACTATTAAACCAAATTCAGTAGCGTAATCAAGACCTTTGTACCGGGACCAGCAGTTAGCGCAATGGCTATGTCATTGGACTCCCATGTAGTCGACTGCGGTTCGTGTCCCGGACCTGGCGGCTTAAACTCCCGCCAGGCGCGTGTGCATGTGTGCCCAAGATCCCAGGAGGAGAACAGAGGAGAGGGGATTGCGGCGTGGCCATCCTCCCTGGGGGGTGATTTCTCACTTTCTGTCTCTCTGTCTCTCCGGTGAGCACATGTGCCCAATAGCAAAAATCCCTCAAAAAAAAAAAAAACAAGACCTTTGTACCATAATTAAGTGGTATTTATCCCTGGAAATCAGGATGATTCAACGTAGGCAAATAATTAAATGTGATAACAGGATGAAAGACAAAACCATGTGATCATCTCGAGAGATACAAAAAGAGACATTTGACAATATTAAAAAACATTTCATAATAAAAATGAAAAAATTAGGTATAGAAAGACTTTACCTCAATGTAATAAAGGCAATATATGACAGGTCCATGGCTAACATTATGCTCAGTGGTGAAAAGTTGAAATCTTTTCCCTTGAGCTCAGAGACAAGGCAAAGATGCCAACTCTCACCACTTCTATTGAACATAGCACTGAAAGTCCTAGCCAGAAAAAAATTTGGCTAAAGAAAGAAATAAAAAGCATTCAAAATAGGCAAGGAAGAAGTTAAATTGCAGATGATATGCTCGCGTGTATAAAAAGTAAATACTCCAGTAAAAAACCATTAGAACAAAAAGTTAATACAGTATCAATATACAAAAATTTGTGGTGCTTCTATATACTAGCAATGAACTATCATAAAAATTAATACCATTTATAATAGCTACAAAAAATCTTAGGAATAAGTTTAAACAAGGAGGTGAAAGATCTGAACAATGGAAATTATGAAACACTGATTAAAGAAATGAAGAAGATATAAATAAATGGAGAAATAGCCCTGTTCATGGAATGAAGAATTAATGTTGTTTAAGTGTTTTTACTACCCCAAACTATCTTTAGATACAATGTAATTCCTGTTAAATTTACAATGACTTTTTTATAAAAATAGCAAAACAATACTGAAATTTTAATGTAACCACAAAAGACTCTGAAAAGCCAAAGAAATCAAGCAAAAAGAACAATGCTGGAGGCACCACACTACCAAATTAAAAATCTACTACAAAGCTATAGTAATCAAAGTAGCATGGTACTGGCCTACAAACAGACACATAGACCAATGGAATGAAATAGAGATCCCAGAAATAAATTCACATACTTAACGGTCAATTTATTTTTGACAAAGATGCTGAGAACACACAATGGGGAAAAAGCAGTCTGTTCAATAAATGATGCTGGGAAAACTGAGTATCTATGCACAGAAGAATAAAATTAGACCCTTAACTCAAACCACATACAAAAATCAACTCAAATAAATTATAGACATAAATGTAAGACCTAAAACTGTAAAGCTAGTAGAAGAAAATATAGGAAAAAAGAGCCATGACAATAATCTGGGCAATTATTTTTCTTGGATAAGATCCCAAAAGCAGCTAAGGAAAGCAAAATTAGACCTATGAAATGGTCAAACTAAAAAGTTTCTGCTCAGCAGAGGAAACAATCAACAAAGTGGAGACAAACTTTGGAGAATGTGAACAATTAACAAGCTTAAAGTTATGAATTTATATATTGATAAGTCATTGTTTTAGAGAAAAAACTGGTGCAATCTGAAAACTCAGGAGTTTTGTTTCAAACCATACACCTATTAAAAAATGTTTTCAGAATTTTGAATAATTTAAGAGATGAAAAATAATACAAAGAATTATTCCTAACAAACTTTATTTCCTTCATTTAGAATGGATAACAAATATTTTCTTATATGTATTCCAAGTCTTTTGTTTATAAAAGAAATTAAAATTGCAGATAAATATGGATTTTTCTATAACCCTTGCTGCTATTCCTCTTCCCTTTCTGTCTGCTGTTAATTTTCCTGTATCCTTCTAGTGTTTGCTCACTCACACACACACACACACACACACACACACATACACACTACAAATGCATATTATTTTAGTGAGTATGGTTTCTAATTTAACATATATAGCAGAAGGCAAGTACTAAAAAATTATTCTGTACTTGTAGTTTATGCAATTTACTAATTTTGGGTTTAATATCTTTGTTTTAACACATACTCATAATTATTTACATATCCTTTAAATTGCTATATAGTAAGTTATTATATACATGTATCATAGTGTATTGTATTGGTTCTCTTATTAATGGAGCTTTAAGTTCTTTCCAGTTTTCACAGTTATAAACAATGCTGAAGTGAACATCCTTTTACAAGTCTCTCTATTTGTTATTATTACCTTACATTGGTGATTTTAAGCAGTTTGGAGTTTTGTTTTGTTACTATGTAGTACTTAAAAACATGGAGAGACACAGCAAAAGAAGAGGAAAAATGCCTCTATTTGACTTGACTATTTTTTTTTTATTTTGCCTTGACTATTTTTCATAGTTCATGCCCCTTATCTCTTACTAACATATGTACCCAGCAACTCAACTAATCCTTCCTCCTCTATATTTTAATTTTTTTATGTTGTACTCTTTTCTAGTTAAAATTGGCATAGTAGAGAATGTATACTGATATTCTTCAAGTGTAATACAAAATGTAGGGGAAAGTAGGCTAGGAATAGCATATACATAAAGTATTACTTGAGATGTTTCAAGCTATATTTGGGAAATTAAAATTTAAATTTAAAAGATTTTTTTCTATTCAAACCTATTCTGATTGGCTATGCTTTGGAGACTGTGGAGGGCACTATGGTTCTGTAGTTGAAAGCACAGCTTGATTGTGCAGCAGTTATAATTCTGGCCTGTGCCCTCTGAATGACCACAGGAATGTCATTCAATCTTTTGAAGATTGTTTTCTTGACTGGAAAGAGAACATTAATTTCATTTCGGCAGTATTATTGTTATTGATGATAGAATAATAATACTTGCTGGCTATCACATGTTTACTGTGTTAGACACTATGTTCAAAATTTCTCTGCATTAATTTCATTTATATGGTTAAATGAGGTAATATACATAAACAACCCCTTTTTATATTTTTGTATTGTTATTATATTCTTGGATTTTATTACACTGAAATCATAAAAGAGTATTTAAAAGTCATTTGAATTTTTAATTTTAGAAGAAGTGGCAGGAAAATAGGTGGCTTTCCTAAGTCACAAAACTGAATAACAAAACTGCAACCTTTTCTCATGTCTCTTGACTTACATCTTCATATACTTTCTACTTTAATAAGTTATTAGAAATATGTCAAATAACTGCGTAAAATTTTCTAAGTCAAAAAGTCAAGTAGAGATTTACTACTATATTACCCATTTGCAAACCATTTTCATTAGTTTTTTATGTGGCCTTCTGTGCAAGAACCAATCAGGGATTTACTGTTTGGCCTGAAAGTTTTACATATTACTTATCCCTCTGTTATACTCTCAAACAAGTACATGACTTCTTACAAAGACATAGAGCAGCGGGACTGGCAGTTAGGGTAATGGCTATGTCATTGGACTCCCACGTAGTTGACCGTGGTTTGTGTCCCAGACCCAGTGGCTTAAAACTCATGCCGGGCACGTGTGCGTGCATGCCCAAGATCCCAAAAGGAGAATAGAGGAGAAGGGATTGGTGTGGCAATCCCTCCTGGGGGATGATTTCTCAATTTCTGTCTCTCTGTCTCTGTCTGTTCGGCGAGCGCACATGCCCTGTAGCAAAAAAAAAAAAAAAAAAAAAAAAAAAAAAAAACAGTGAAAAAATCTCTCAAAAAAAAAAAAATAAAAAACCCAAAAAAACAAAACAAACAAACAAACAAAAACAAAGACATAGAGCAGCAAATTTGTAAGACATTTATATATATATATAGCTTATTTATACATAGAATAGCAAACATATGCAACATAACTAATTAAGAAAAACATGCCAGAATATTAAAAAAAAACTTAGATTAGAAATGATTTTATTTCCAAGTGACAACCAAACAAAATTTATTCAAGTGAATGAGTACTACTATCTCCTTTTGCTAATTTTCTTGCCTAATTTTTTAATTTGATTTCCTGTTTCCTTACACCATTTGACAAATTTAGATAGCAAGTTGTAGATAATTACTTTTCATTTGCAGTGTTTAGTAACTAATGTCATGAAACCATCCTTAGACTTAAATAACGAATACTACTTAACTGTGTAGAACAAAATTACTATAAACGTACTACAACTGGTACCTAATCAACATTGCTTATAAGAAGAAAATACATGGGGAGGGAATAGTGGGTGCATAATATGGGTTAAGAACGGGAGGGACTCAGGAAAAAACAAACAAAACATTTAATAGACATAAAAGTAAAAAGGTATTTGTTGATAATGTATATGGTAATAACTTTTACTTGACTAATATAAACTATATTCATACTGTATTCATATTGTACACTGTAAAGATATATAGTGATTAAATGTAACTAAAAATAATACATATCATTTTTTTTTGGAGAGGTTTTTGCTATAGAGCGCATGTGCTCGCCAGACAGACAGAGACAGAGACAGAAAGCGAGAAATCACCCCCCAGGGGGGATGGCTATGCCACAATCCCTTCTCCTCCACTCTCCTCCCAGGATCTTGGGCATGCATGCACACGCACCCGGTGTGAGTTTAAGCCATCGGGTCCAGGACTCAAACCGCAGTCGACTACATGGCAGTCCAGCGACACAGCCATTACGCTAACTGCTGTTCCCTTACATATAATTTGTAAAAGAAAAGTCATAAACAAAGTTTACCGCAAGTGAGGATACAAGCTGAACTAAACATTAAAATAGGTACCATATTTTATTAATAATAAAATGTACTATTACATATTAGAATGTCTGACATTGGGATGCCTCACATTTGATGGCATTTCAGTGTTATATTGTCTTTTATTATTATTATTATATCCATAGCAGTATATAAAATAATGGTCACCTATGGTTTGAATCCCCCAACTGTTCAACCTGAAACACACCAAAATCACGGGCAACTGCCCAGTATCCAATGGTCTGGAAGACTGAAGGAAGTGGATTGTGGTGTGGTCAGACCCTGTAGATGGCGTTCCAGCGACACTTTCTCTCTCTCTCTCTCTCTCTGTCTCTCTCTCTGTGTATCTGTTTCTCCCACTCTCATGCATGAGTGAATGTGTTCTATAATTAATCAAGAGAATAATTTTTAATAAATGGTCATGTACAGATGCAAAAATTCTCAAAAAGATACTAGCAAATTGTATGCAACAGCGCATTAAAAAAGATTATACACCATGACCAGGTGGGCTTTAACCCAGGGATGCAAGGATGAGCCAACATATGCAAAATAATAATGTAATACATCATTAACAGAAGCAAAGATCATATAAAATACAGAAAAAGTATTTGATAAAATACATTTCTTCGTGATTAGGATTCTCAGCAGAATAGGCATGAACAGGTTATTTCTTAACACAGTAAAATCCATATATGACAGAACTATTGCCAACATTGCACTGAGTGGGGAAAAGCTCGAAGCTTTCCCACTAAAAATTAGGTTAAGATAGGGATGTCCACTTTCTCCTCTCCTTTTCACCGTAGCACAGGAAGTCTTAGCAAATGCAGTCAGACCAGAGAGCACTATAAAAGGTATTTTAAGTGAAAAAGAAGTAAATAATAATAATAATTAATTAATAATTCCTTAAAAAAAGGGGGGGGGGCAGCAGGTGGCATGGTGATTAAGGTGCTGGAATTCCCACATGGCTGGCCATGGTTTGAATCCTGGACCTGGGGGCTTGCTTTCTTACTCTCTCTCTCCCTCTCTCTCTCTCCCCATCTTTCTCTGGCAAAACTCATGTGAAAGATACTATTAAAAATAATAATAATAATAAATAAATAATTCTTTAAAAAAAAAGAAGAAAAGTAAAATTGTCCCTATTTGCAGTCGACATGATTGTATAGATAGAAAATCCAAAAAAATCCATACAACTATCTGCTAGAAGTTATCTTAAAAATCAGTAAAGTGCATGATACAAAAATATTTAGTATTTTATACACCAATAATGAACAGACTGAGGCAGAATTGAAGAAAACAACTCCATTTACAAGAGACAGAAAAGAAATAACAATACAAAACAAAACAAAAAAATTCTAAAAATAAATCTAACCAAAGAGCTGAAAACATCTATCAGGAAAACTGTGAAAAATGAAATTTAGTATGATACAAAAAAATGGAAAGACATCCACTGCTGGATAGAAAGAATCAATACAATCAAAACATAAATTTTGCCCAAACTAATTTCCAAATCGATGCAGTTTTGATCACATTACCAGTGACATTCTTCACAGAAATAAAAAGACTAATAAATAAAATTTGTCTGAAATCATAAAAAGTCCTTATTTTCAAGGCAAAACTATGCAAAAAAAAAAGAATAAAACAGGAAGCATCCCATTACCTGACCTCTTAATATATTACAAAGCTGCAATAAAAACAGCAAGAATTATTTTATCATTAACTAAAGTCAACTCAAAATGGATCAAAGATCTAAACATAAAACCTCAAACTGTGAAACTACTGGTAGGAAACATAGGGGAGCATCTTGAAGACATTAGAGTAGGCAAAGATTTCATAAATAAGACTCCTAAAACACAATAAATAATTCTACAAATAGACAAGTGGGATTACATCAACCTAAAAAAGCTTCTGCACAGCAAAGGAAACAAAAATCAGAGTGAAGAGACACCCCTAAGAATGGGAGAAAATATTTGTAAACTGTATCAGTTGCAAAATTGGTAACTAGAATATATAGGGAATTCAATCAGCTCACCTACAAAAATAACAACAAATAAAATAAATAATACAATTTTAAAATGGGAAAATGAGTTTAAAGATTTAGTAAACTCTATACACTTTACACATGTCTAAGGAAGATACATCAATGGCAAAAATGCTTATAAAAAATGTTCAATATCTCTTATCAAAGGAGAATGCAAATCCAAAACACAATGAGATACCATTTAACCCCAGTCAGAATGACTGTGATCAACAAAATAAGGAATATGAGGACGTGGTGAAAAGGGAACACTTCTACACTTTTTATTAGAATGTAAATTATCACAGCCATGTGGAAAACAATATAGAGGTTCCTCAAAAACCTAAAAATAGAACTACCCTAAGACCCAGTAATTTCACTCCTGGGTTTTAACCCAAAGAAAAGAAAAAAACATTCATTAGGGAAGACACTTGTTTGTCCATGTTTATTGCAGCATTATTCATAATTACTAAGTCATGAAATCAACCTAAGTGCACAAGAACTGATGACTGGATTGAAAAACTGTGGCACATGTACACACTCAGCCACTAGGAACTGTAAGATCCTGTCATTTGATACAAACTGGAAGAATCTAGAAGATTTAGTTCCAAGTGTAGTAAACCAGACTATGAAACACAAACACTGTATATCCCCACTCAGTATATAGTGAATGTCTGCATTCTGGCAGAAACTGAAAGATCCAAAGATGTAATAGTAGGAATGACATGTGTAGATATCAGAAACCATATGGAAGGGAGAGGAAAGCAATGGCTGTGTGGCAGGGGCTCAGGAGGCAAACACTTAACAGACAAAAATGTACAGTTCTCTGTTGAAAATTATGTATATGGTAATATTGATTTGATTGTAATGTATTGCATACATACTTAGAAAAAAACACATTGTGCACTATAAATATGTATAATGATTAAAGGCAAGAAATTACAAAATATAAAATAAAGGTGACAATTATTTTATTTCACAGTTGGTGGAATCTTAGAGTAAATGAAATATACGTTTTACTTTTTGACATATTTTTAAAGATCTTAACCAAAGGCTATACCAAAATTGTAGCTTATGTTTGCAGTTTATATTTTCTTTCCAAACTTAACAAAATAAGGAAGGGATTGTGGTGTGGACCAATTCACACCCAAGGGGTGAATTCTCAATCCCCCTCTCCCCCGCAGGCATATGTGCCCTATGGAGAAAACCTAAAAAGTTAATTAATTAATTAAAAATAAAAGAATAGAAAATACTATCAAGAAAAAATTTAAATAGTCAATTCTCTATGAGTTTGCTCTTAGTTCATATAAAAATTGTTTATTGTTGCCCTAAAATCTCCATGATCATAGACTCTGATTCTTTATTATGATGATCACTGTAAGTAAGGTAAAGTAATTGGTTTCTGATTGTTTTGTTTTGTTTTGTTTTTGAGAGAGAGATTTTTGGTATAAGGTATGTATCCTTACCAGAGAGACAGGAAGAGAGACAGAGAGACAGAAAATGAGAAATCAATTGTCAAGGCAAATGGCCATGCCACAATCCCTTCTCCATTCTCCTCTTGGGATTTTTGGCACACACACGTGCACATGTGCCCAAAATGAGTTTTAAGTCAAGGCAAATGGCCACGCCACAATCCCTTCTCCATTCTCCTCTTGGGATTTTTGGCACACACAATCAGTTTTAAGCCTGTGGGTCCAGAACTTGAACCATGGTCAGATCAAAACCACAATGAGATACCACTTAACCCCGGTCAGAATGGCTAAAATTAAATAAATAAATAATTATAAGTGTTGATGGGGCTATGGTGAAAAGGGAACATAACCTACACTATTCATAGGAATTAATGCAAATTAGTACAACCATTGTGGAGAACTATATGGAGGTTCCTCAGAAACCTACAAATAGAACTACCACATGACCTGGTAATTTTACTCTTAGGTATTTACCCAAAACATAGAAAACCCTTAGTTAGAAAAACACTTGCACATCCACATTTATCGAAACATTATTTACAATTGCTAGGACATGGAATCAACCCAAATATCTAAAAATAGACAAGTAGATTGGAAAAATGTGTACTCTATGGAATACTACTCAGCTATAAAAAAAAAAATGAGACGCTGACATTTGATGCAAAGTATACAAATATGGAAGACTTATGCTTAGTGAAGTAAGCCAGAGTATGAAAGACAGACTTTGTATGTCCCCACTCAAGGTATACCAAAAGTCTGTGCTCTATAGCAGAAATGGAAAGTTTGGGAGGTACAGTAGTCAGGAGGGCAACCATGGATATTAGACATAATAAGAATAGGAGTAATACGGGGTGGGTAATAGAGGAAGGGAGAGAGGGGAGCTGGAAAAACTACCTTTAATTGACAGAAAATGAACATTGTTTTGCTGATGATAATGTATATGGTATGTGTCTTTGTCTTGACTGATATGCGCCATATTCATGCTGGAAAAATCTGTTGTATACTGTAAAGATATATAGTGATTAAATATAAATTAAAAAAATAAGTAAATTTTTAAATTAAAAAATATAAAGAAAGCTGCATCCGATGTGCTACAAAACTCCGCTTTGCAATAAAGAATGTAAATTGCTTGGAAAAAAAAAACACGCTGGGCCATGTGTATGCATGTTCAAAATCCCAGGAGAATGCAGGGACTGCAGTGTAGCCATTCCCCACCTCCCAGGTGATGGTTTCTCACTTTCTCTCTCTCTGTCTTTCTCTGTCTCTGATGAGTGTATGTACCCTATGCCAAAAAACTGAAAAAAAAAAGTAATACTAAAAAATTATAATGGCCTAGTTTAAAGTGTATTTGAAGTCTATAACATTAATCTATTTTTCTCTTTTCTCTGAAGTAATAACTTTCTAAAACAGTCAATTCTGTCACTTTTCAAATTGTGTGACCTTGAGCAACTTACTTTACCTTTCAGTGGGCCTTAGTTTCCTCCTTTGCAAATAGAAGTGTGTATTTTATAGGTTCGTGAAAGTTAAATTAGATGACTCATTTAAAACGTCTCAACCTCAAGACCAATATTTAACTAACATTCAACATAGAATAGATAATATTAGTCTTAACATTTTCATGTGCCTCTGGATTATAATAAGTTTAATATATACACAGCATATTGCTCATATATGGGAGTTGAACAGTTCTCAATTTGCGTCTTGCTTTTGTTCCTTTTTTTGCCAGCAGGCATATGTGCACATGTGCAAGACAAAGAGAAAGAGAGAGAGGGAGAGAAGTCCCCAGCAGGGCTTGGTCATGCTGCAATTGTTTTTCCTTTCATTCTGCATGCCGTCAGGATCCTGGGCACATGTAGTCCCCCAGGCTGTTTTTCAAGCTGCCAGGGCTTGGACTTCAATCCTGACTTACCATGTGGGATCCAGCTTCCCCTACGCTGCACTTAACCACTATGCTATATATCTGGCCCTAGATCTATGTCTTGATTATGGGATATTGCTCTCCGACTTGTAAGTGCTTCAAACTCAAGAGGAAAATTATCATAATGAGCAACTATAAACAAAAGCCTACAGTACTTGAGTTGTAGCGTTTAGGATCATATCCATGACTAGAATGAACCTCCCAGACCTCTACATGATAAGATGTCACTCTAGATAGCAAGGCATTACAGGCTAATGATATTTGGGACATACAGCAAACTTCTTCATTTAGTGAGCACTTCCATAAACATCTCAAACCTTTTCATAAAAAGAAAAAAAAAAGATAAAAAGACTTCATTTTGCTTAAGATAAAATAAAGGACTCTTTTTTGTGGTGACTCAGAGGAGGTCTGCTGCTTTAAGATGAAGCCGGATATCTCCTTCCCAGCCATGGGCTGCCAGAAACTCATTGAAGTGGACAATGAATGCAAACTTCGTACTTTTTATGGGAAGCTTATGGCCATAGAAGTTGCTGCTGACGCTTTGGGTGAAGAATGGAAAGTTATGTAGCCCGAATCAGTGGTGGAAACGACAAACAAGGTTTCCTCATGAAGCAGGGCATCTTGACCCATGGCCGTGTGCGCCTGCTACTGAGTAAGGGACATTCCTGTTACAGACCAAGGAGAACCAGAGAAAGAAAGCACAAATCTGTTTGGGGTTGCATTGTAAATGCCAATCTGAGTGTTCTCAACCTGGTTATTGTTTAAAAAGGAGAGAAGGGTATTCCAGGACTGACTGATAGACCATGCCTTGTTGCCTGGGGCCTGAGAGCTAGCAGAATCCAAAAACTTTTCAATCTCTCTAAAGAAGATGATGTCCGCCAATATGTTGTAAGAAAGCCCTTAAATAAAGAAGGTAGGAAACCCAGGACCAAAGCACCTAAGATTCAGCGTCTGTGACTCCCCGTGTCCTGCAACACAAACACTGGCATATTGCTCTCAAGAAACAACGTACTAAGAAAAATAAGGAAGAGGCAGCGGAATATGCTAAACTTTTGGCCAAGAGAATGAAGGAGGCTAAAGAAAAACGCCAAGAACAGATTGTAAAGAGACGCAGGCTGTCCTCTCTGAGAGCTTCTACTTCTAAGTCTGAATCCAGTCAAAAAGAAGATTTTTATGAGAAAGAAAGAAATAAGATCAGATCTCAAAAAAAAAAAAAGGAATAAAACTGAGGGAACATTTCTATTGATGACTGGGATGATACCATATACATTGTGATTGATTGCCTTTTCAGAAGCAAACTTTTAAACCATAAATAAGAAAATTTGCTATAGTATAACATAAATATTTAGCTGAGTCATAAAATAGAAATGTACCTCTGATAGTACCATGATATAAACTTTAAATGATGATAGAAAATGGAAAGATAAAGATGGAACTGGTGATGAAAAGATAAACGTAAGCCGAGAGGGACCAGACAATTCGGTCAAGGTAGAGTGCTCAGGATTTTATTTATTTGGCCGACCGTTCCTTAACTCTAACGGTGGAGGAAATATTGGCGCACTTCTCTGATCTGGGTTTCATAGCGCATACTTGTGCACTATATAAAATCCAGCCGTCTCATTTAGAATCACTTATCTCAGATTCAAAGTGAGTTGCCAGCTCTGTTCATTCATTTGCAGTTTTTTGGATCTACTATAAACAGGTTTTTTAGATGTTATTTTTAGTGAAAGACTTCTGCCCACAGCATTGTCCTACACAATATTTCCTTCCTGTTTTAGGGTAATCATCTAAATAAGGCACACATAAGAGTCCCTAAAATCACTTTGTTGCCCAAACAGCCAGCACAGGGAATCATTTATTGAACATAGTTAATTTCAGTAACTGACAGGCTCTTGAAGTGCCTAAAGAAAATGGGAGTGTCAGGCTACTTGGGATGGTTCCAGGAAGGTCATCTACTTTAAGAGCTGCATTTTATTAAGGATTGTGATGGTTATTGGAACTTTTCCTGTTGTTTTACTCAGTAGTCCCTAGGGGACTATTTGGCACTAGGGTGCAAAATGAGATCAACAATTAGAAAAAGACACCACTGCAGGCACTTGAAGAGTAAATCACTGAGTACTAGACTTAATAGCTAGTAAGTACCAGGCCCAAGTAACAGCCCAAGGATGTTAGTGAATCTAGCTTCTCATCCTTTCCCGTGTGCCTGGGACTCATTTCCATGTCCGACTGCCTCCAGAGGTAGAGTTCTGGTATTGGCAAGAGGAATGCCAATTGTAATCAACTCTTGCAAATATAGAAATTTTATCATCTGGGAGCTGAAAGTCCCTGCACTAACCACGTCTATCTATCTGGGGCAGCCCTTAAGTCACCGTCCACATAGGACTGACACTGGTGTCATAATAGCCTGCCAGGTTTCTGGGGAAATTGATCTGTTCCCTCTGGGGTTGGGTAGAGTTTCCAGATAATCTATGTGATGATTCCCATGTAAGTAAAGAAAAAACTTGAAGAGTGGACTGAGTAGCTTCTTGCTTGAAACTGAAGCCACATTTTCCACCCACAAGTCTCCTAGCTCTGATTGCTTCTGTTATCCTCATGCAATGATCAAGAAAAGAATGGGAAGGAATAGGAGAAATAGACTGCATCACAGTATTGTATTAGAAAAAACCCTAGGAAGTAGGAGACCTGGGTTCTGGTCCTCAGTCAGACACTAAGTATTTTAAAAATTGTCTCCTTCGCTCATCTGGTAGGTGAAGTTTTTGAACCAGCTAGTACAGCAATTTGAACTTTTTCTGTGTCGTATAGCAAGAGCTGCAATCATTTAAAAGTGCTTATAATCTATAGTAAGCACATTGTATTTACTATGTAATTATTATTATAACACTACTAGATAACTAATGGTACTATAATCCTTATTTTACAGATGAGAAATCAAAGTATAAAAAGAAAAGGAAATGGCCAGGTTTATGAAAGAGCTAGAGCTGGGATTCACAGGTGGTCTTTTTTTCAAAGCTGGTAGAATGCATTTTCTGTCTATGTTTATATCAGAAATTGACCTTGAAAACATGAATAGGCGCTCGCTCTCTCTCTCCTCTCTCTTTCTTTCTCACTCACTTTCCCTCTATGCCATTTCCGTTGTTTTTCCTTTTCTCTTGGAAGGTCATTTTGCATACAGAAATCATAACTCTCTCCAGAATAAAGGACTTGGGTTCTGCCTTGCAAAGACAGAAAGAAGTAAACTTGGGTGCCCGTGACTTATTCTCTCCTGACACCTTATTGAAAGATAATAAAAGGGTGATCCCAAGTGGGAGAAGAATGATTGCATAGAAATAAAGGTTTGGGAAAGAGCATGTAATTTTGTCCCATATAATGCTATTAAATTTACCTCAGAAAAGATAGAGGCAACTTCTTCCTTGATAGAGAGATAGGATTTTTACTCTAAGGATGTTTTGCTATTTATCTTAAGGTCCTTAAGTGTATGCCAGATCATTTATTATTATTCTTTCCTTCACAGTTGTTACTTGTTGTTTCTAATAATTGGCCTTTCTTCTGAAACTGAATGTTGGAAGGAAGCCTACACAGGGTTTCAAGTTGATAAAAGGATTTTTTCTAAAAAAATTTAAAAAAGAAAGAAAAGAAACACTATGTAAGTTTGCCATAAGGCCAGTGACAGCAGAGAGGCAACATCTCCATATTCAGGGCTCTCGCCGCATCCTTCTCTTTCTTTAAATTGATAGGAACAATATCAGAAAAAAGAAAACTGCAAACTCTAGGGACCAGCAGATGCCATAATAGTTACAGCGCTGACTCCCATGTGGTTGAACATGGTTTGAGTCCTGGATCTGGAGGCTTAGAACTCATATTGGGCATGTGGGTGTGTGTGCCCAAAACTCCAAGAGAAAAATGGAGGAGAAGGGATAACAGCACGGCCATCCCCCTGGGGAGTGATTTCTTGCTTTCTGTTTCTCTGTCTCTCTGGTAAGCGCACACATCCTATGTCAAAATTCTCTCTCTAAAAAAATAAATAAATAAAATAGAAGATGAAAAGAAAAAAGAAAGCTGCAAACTCTAAAAAACTGGGTGCTTATATCTGCAAAACCTATCCAACCACTCCAAGTCACAACCTATAGTTGTGTAGCTTGTGTTTTACACAAAGGCTTACAGGTAAATGGGAGCTAAAATGTAACTTTGGCTCCCTTCATCAACCAGATACTATGGCCAAATAGAGAAATAAATCCAGAAAGAAAAGCAATTGATTGATTCAACCCACATATATACATTGGACACAGGCCATGTACCCAATGATGTTGTAGGTCCTGGAGTTACAAGAGTCAAGATTCCCTGTTCTCATGTAGTTTATATTTAAATTGTGCTGTCTAAAGGGTACCCACTGGCTAATATATATGGTTATTTAAATTTAAACTTAGATCAACTAAACTGTGTATTTCCAATATTTCCAATGCTCAGTAGTCATGTAAAGCTAGTAGCTACCTCATTGGACCGTGCAGACATATAACATTTGCTTCATAGAAGGATGTTCTTTTGGTTAAAGCATAAACAAAGTAACAAGTGAACCTAGAATACAGCAGGAGTGGATATACCATTATTCAAAATAAAGGAGAGAAAAGGTCACATTATGCTAGGAGAATTGAAATGTGTAATTTTGAAAATAACGATCAGAGATGGCTTCCCTCACAAGTGGCATTTGCTTGGAGCAGCAGATGGTAAAATGGTTATGTTGCTGGATTCCTACATAGTTGCCCATAGTTCAAGGCCTGTACCTGGCAGCTAACTCACGCTGGAGTGTGTGCGTGCATGCCTAAAATCCCCAGAGGAGAATGAAGGAGAAGAGATTGAGGTGCGGCCATCCTCCCTGGGGGTGATTTCACACTTTCTCTCTCTCTCTCTCTCCAGTGAGTCCAAATGACATATAACAAAAATCTCTCTAAAAAGAATGGCATCTGCTTGAAGACTTGAAGGTGATTAGGGAGCAAGCTGTGAAAACTATCACAGGGAAAAGAATTATAGGCATCAGGAACAGCAAGAGCAAAAGTCCCAAGGCAAGACCAAACCAGAAGTGCTAAAGAACCAGGAAGGTGGAGTCATTAAAAAAAAAAAAAAGTGATAGAAGTGGTGAGAAATAGACTCCTTCTGATTTATTTTAAGGGTAAATGAAATGGATTTGTAGACAGACTAGATCTCAAGTGAGAGCGATCAGTGACGGAAATGAAGTAAAGAGTTACTTCAGGATCTGGTCACCAGATAGGAAGGAGTCCTGTCAACTAGAGTGGGGAAAGGTGTAGAAGCAGGCGTGAGCTGATGATCAAGTGTTCAGCTTTGTACACCTTGGCTCTGAAATGTCTCTTACACATCAAAGGGGAGCTGTTGAGAAAACAATGGGATGTATGTACTTTTGAGTTCAGAATAGAAGTCGGTGCTGAAGATGTAAATGTAGTTGTTATCAGCACGTAGAGGGTATTTTAATCTATAAACCCAGATGGGATCACCTAAGGGACAAGGGTATGTATTGAAGAAATTCATAGACTGAGACTCCGGACAGTCCAATGTGACAATATGGAAGTCATATGATGGAGCCGAATGGAGTGACTGATTTTCACTAGCAAAGGGTGCTGTCTTGAAACCCAATTAAAGCAAATGATTCAAAAAGCACAGCAGCAGCTCTGTCACATGTCATTGATGGGTCAAGTGAGAACTGACCATTACGTTCAGGAACCTGGAGACCACTGCTGACTTTGACAAAAGGGGAATGGTGAGTTAAAATCCTGAGTAGGGAGGAGTTAGACTGCACATACAGATTGCTCCCTTTTTGAGTAATTTTACTCTGGAAATAGATAAATAGAGCAGTAGGTAAAGGGAGGAGAGGGATTGAGTGTTTATTTAAAAAATAATAATAGTAAAAATATAGCACATTTCTGGGTTGCTTATAGTGATCTAGTACAAAAGGAAAATGGATGTTGCTTCAGAGAAAGGAGAGAATTTCTGTAGGAAAGTCCTTGAATTTGTGAAGGAAATGAGATCTAGCACATAAATAGAAAGTCTGGTCTTAGCCACATGAGCAGTTTTCCTTAGTAACAGTGGGAAAAGCAGAGTACCTACGTCCAGATGTTGGCTACTGGTGGATGTAATGGTGGGAGATTCATGCAGTGTGTTTCTGATGGACCTTTTCCTCCGTGAGATAGTAATAAAAATGATCACTGAGGATTAGTGTGGGGAGAAAATTTTAGAGGTTCAAAAAGAGAAGCAAAAATATAATTATTTGGAAGAGTGGGAGAAGGAATCTATGAGGGCAAATGGCTTGGAATTGCCTTAAGGGCTCTTGTAAGTTTGATGGGTCACTTTAAAGTGAGACCAGTCTTCATCTGTGTGTCATGTTCACCAGTCACATTAAGCAATCATTTCCCACCAGGTGGAGAGATGGATATCACAAGGCTTCAGGTAGGGAGAAAGGAACAAGAAAGGGATTTTCTGTGATACTATGAATCTTACACTGCTTAAAAGTAGGATGTGAACGACGAGATCATATTGAAAAATTGGTGAAATAAGTGTATTGCAGACCCCAGAAACATTGCAGTCGTGGCAGTAAAGGAAGTAAATTGCAAAGATAGGGGACCAGCAGTGTGGTGGTTAAGGTGCCGGACTCCGACTTGGCTGACTGCAGTTCAAGCTCCAGACCTGGTAGCTTGAAAATCACACTGGGCGCATGAGCATGCATCCTCAGAATCCCAGGAGGAGATTGGAAGATAAAGGATTGCAGCGTGGCCATCCTCCCTGGGGGTGGGGGATGGTGACTTTTCATTTTCACTCTCATGTTCTCTCTCTGGTGAGAGCATGTGCCCTATGGTAAAAACCTTAAAAAAAAAAAAAAAGAAAGGAAAAAAATGATAGGAAGTGATAACAAGAGGGGTGGATGCTTGGAATTTATTAATATGTTATGGACAGGTATTATGGACAGTATTGCTGATGAAAGGCATCAGGGCATGATCACAAGACTGAACCACTAAATCCTATTCTAAAGATCAATTCATTAAGGGCTTCACTGAGACTTTTATTTGGTCAATGTTCATCTCATTTGAATAACAGTTGATATTTCTTTATGAAATTAAGATGTTAATGTTTAAATTTAAAAATCAAGACTTTAGGGCAACACATTCCCTCTTACGTCACGTAGATCTCACTGACCTTTTATTCTCTTATGAGTTGGAGTTTGCATTAGATCTGAGGCTCTAGCTTCTTATTCCACACAATTTCCAAAAGTCTCCCTTTTTTAGGTACTTTAAATATAAGCCTAGTAACAATAAGACATTATTTAATTATGCTTAGCTACTTTTTTAACAAATGTTTCTAAATCAGAGGAGTGTCCCAGATATGGATTCTGTGCTTCTGGACTATTCAACAATAGAGAAACCATCAGTTTACGTAGATAATCAGGGAACCTCAACAGTGAACAAATGCCTATTTCATTAAAAGAGAAAAATCAAGAAAGTTATTCCTAATGTGTAGGAAATTCTAAGGGTTATTTATGAAAGAAGGAAATATTTTATAAAATCTGACCCATCGATGCTTCAATATTTAAGTTTTATTTTCTATTAGTCTTATTTATGTTTCTAAAATGAATGGATAAACAAATATTTATTCTTGCGATCTAAGTGGAAACATCTCTGCCTACTAATTTGGAGACTTACTGGCATTTGATGATAAAAAAAATAAAGAAATGACAAATTGCTTTAAAAAACAAGAAATAGATGTCTATTTTCTCCAGCTTTACAATGACTTTGATAAAATACTCAATTTGGTCAGGCAGGATTTATTCACCATTACCTTTAAAAGCACAAGGTAGAAACTTATCTTCATTAAGTGCCACTGAATGTCTGGCACCACATAACTAACAGAGAATTCAGTAGCTTAGGGTCCATGGGATGCCTCAAGTTCAAAGGGAATAAAGACATCCTGTTTGGTGTTGTATTTCACTCGTGCTGTTAAAACTGCCCAGACCCCCTTAAGTGTTTTCTTTTTCATTCTTGAGTATGTATGATCTTCTTTGTCCCTCAAAATAACACAAAGCATAATAAAACCCAATGTCAAACCAAATAACTTTCACAACGTGTCATACCATTTTATTTTAAGGTATAAGAATCTTTCTTATGGTATAAAAGCCATTTCTTTAATGATGATGAAAACAGGTCGCATGCCACTCCTGAGGACCTGTGGTTTGTGAGAGAAGCAGGAACATTACCTCAGACCCAGTTCCTTCAAAGTGCAAATTCTATTACTGAAACTTTTACTACAAAGGATATGTATGGAGAACGAACAAAGGTAGATAAATGAAGCTCTAATTTGTCCAGTGAAGAAAATTCATTCTCAATTCCTGAGACCATGAGCATGAACAAAGAAAAATAAGGTGTTCTGAACTACATCTGCATACAAGGATGTCCTAGAAGATTTAGTCACTCAACATTCATTCAATGCAAAAAACGCACATGCTATTTTTTTCTAGCTTAAAACCATGGCCTCTAACTTCTTTGAATTTCTAAAAACTTGTTTTCTTTAACATTTTCTATTTTAAAAAGTTAAATTTTAGAAAAATATTGGCTAAACTGGGTTCTGACTGGATTTTAAAAAATGGCTTTAGGGATTTTTTGTATATTTATTTATAATAGAGTATAATAACAAATATGACAATGTAAGTTCTGTGCATCTGAAAAGGAATAGCTGCTGTTTGAAGAAAAAGGAACAAAGCCTCCCGAAGTATCACTTATTGAGTAATTCTGAAAAATCTAAACAATGCTCAGAAACTTAGGAGAACTCCTAACTCACTTTCCCCCCTTTTATTAGAATATATCCAAAAGAAAACAGACATATATCACATAACTGCAAAAATCCAGTTTTTACAGTTTATACACACTGTATACAGTGCTTTGTGGGGGCTTTAGATTCTCTGTTTGCCTTAAACTGCAGAGTATCAACTAATCAAATGTGTAGATTGGGTCACCTCGTGGTGTAGTGATTAAGGCAGCTGGATCCCACATGACTGACTGCCTGGTTCTAGTCCAATTACCAGCAGCTTGAAAAATATATATGGTGTGTGTGAGTGTGTGCCCAAAATCCTGAAAAGAGGTAGAAATGGAGAGAGATTGCAGCGTGACCATCTTTTGACCTCTTGCAAATTACAAAAACAAAACAAAGCAATACCAAAAACTGTAGGTCACAGACAATTTGACCATGTTCTACTGGAGAAATCTAATTAAACTGCTTGATTTGGCATCCTAAAATGGTGAATGATAGGCTGTAATTATATAATATTTTTAGAATTAATCTCTACTAAAAATGTTTATTTGCTATTAGTTACATGTGTTAAGTATGTTTAGTAAAATTTTAGCAGTGATTATACACCGATGAGTATCTTTCCCTAAAATAAACAAATGTCCTTTTATAATTTGGTGTGTTTTTTTTGTTTGTTTTTGTTTATTTTTTTTTAACAATTCCTCCACTCCCATAACACATCCACATATGTCTAGTTAAGGGAACCATGCAAAAATTTAATACTTTTTTTTTTCCATAGGGTGCATGCACTTATGGGAGAGAGAGAGTGAAAGGGAAAGTAAAAATTCACACTTCAGGAGGATGGCCATGCCACAATCCCATCTCTTCCATTCTCCTCTTGGGATACTGGGCATTCATGTACACCGGCCCAGCATGATTTTCAAGCTGCCAGGTCTGGAACATGAACTGTGGTTGACCATGTGGGAGTCCAACACCTTAACTACTACACCACCTGCTGCCCTGGGATTATAATGTTAAAAAGAGGATGTCTGGTGGCTAGCACATGGTGTGGTGGCGGAAGTGTTGGACTTCCATATGGCCAGCTGCAGTTGTTTTTTTTGGAGAGGTTTTTGCTATGGGGAACGTGTGCTCACCAGAAAGACAGAGAGACAGAGAGATAGAAAGCGAGAAATCACCCACCAGGGGGGATGGTCATGCCGCAATCCCTTCTCCTCCATTCTCCTCTTGGGATCATGGACACGCACACACATGTGCCCAGTGTGAGTTTAAGATACCACGTCCGGGACTCGAACCACATGGGAGTCTAGTGACATAGCCATTATGCTAACTGCTGGTCCTGCCAACTGCAGTTTGAGTCCAGGACCCAGCAGCTTGAAAACCATGCCAGGCACATGTGCATGCATGCCCAGAATCCCAGGAGGACAGTGGAGGATAGGTGATTATGGTATGGCCATCCCCCAGGGAATGATTTCTCACTTTCCATCTCTCTTTCTCTGTCTCTGTCTCTCTCTCTCTCTGGTGAGTACATGCACATTATGCAA
Source organism: Tupaia belangeri chinensis (assembly GCF_000334495.1). Classification (NCBI taxonomy): domain Eukaryota; kingdom Metazoa; phylum Chordata; class Mammalia; order Scandentia; family Tupaiidae; genus Tupaia; species Tupaia belangeri. Next base: position 878,925 of record NW_006159915.1, read on the forward strand.
AACCTTTAAAAAAAGACTATATCCATGTGTGATCTTTCTGGACACTGCTCTTAATTGTCATGTTTTAAATGTTACCTGTGAATATAGTTTTTTAAGAATAAAAGGGATAATAACATATATTAATAGAAGATTAGTAAAACATGTGTCATCAATATTATTAAATCAATTCCTCTGCAACATGAACTTATACATGGGTATTGTCCTTATAAAATATCATTTCAGACATTTTTCAGTGGAACTTTGTTCTTAATTATTGAATTCCTCGATTCGTTTGTTTCATTTTTTAAAGGTTCAACATTTGGGATCAGCAGGTGGTGTGGTAGTTAAGGCATTCCCACATAGCCAAATGCTTGGTTCAAGTCCTGGATCTAGTGACTTGAAAAATCACATTGGTGTGTGTGTGTGTGTGTGTGTGTGTGTGTGTGTGTGTGTGTCCAAAATCCTGAGAGGAGAATGGAGGAGAAGGGATTGCAGTTTGGCCATTCCCCCCAGGCGCAAGGGAGAGGGTTGATTTCTCACTTTCTTTCTCTTTGCCAAGTGCATGTGCCCTATGGCAAAAACATTCTTAAAAAATTTACTAATTTTTAACATAAGTATTCATGATTTCTTAAGATACACATGTATACAGGTGTGAGCATATAGCTGTAAAATAGTTTTAACCTATGAAAACACAGATAAAGAAGTAGATCTGTTACCTGGTTGAGGAAACTGTCAACGTAAGTTGAATATGACATAAAGAGATGAGTGATATTCAGCCAAATGGAACAGATAGCTAAGGGAATTTAACATAAGCCAAAAATTCTAAAGGATACTGCATTTTCAGAAAGATAGTGAGTGGTCTCATGTGGATAGTGTTTGGAGTATGTCAAAGAGAATGAATAAGGGAATGCATTATTTCCCAGGGAGTTTCCCATGACCACAAAATAAAGTGAGTTTTAATAAGAAATACTGAGAAAGGCAACATCTCACTTTATGTAAGTTATGAACTCTAGAAAGTCTAGGTATCTCTACGTGTGAGCATACGTAAGTACATGCCTACTTACCTACCGTAACATCTTTATCTTTTCATTCATCTGTCATCAATGTAATGGGTTGTCAGAAAAGTCACAATGTGTTTTTTTAATGCAAAAAACGGGTAATGACTTTTCCAATAACCTAATACTTATGTTAGAATTCACATTCACACTATTTGAATAGACAAAATACGACATTTTCCTGGCAAAAAAAGTAAGTCTGATTTAGTTGACTAGTGGACAAACAGGACTCATATTGCCAAGTTGATTACATGGTGGACATTTTCCATAAATTGAATAAGCTAAATCAAGAGGTCCAATATTTTAAGGAGATGTTTTAAATCACTAATACAAAATACTTGAAAGTATATATATATATATTTTAAAAAATACTAACTTATAAAAACATTAGACATCTCTTTCATATATGAAAATAAGTATAAATAGATTTGTGTTCAAATTCTTTTAAGTTTATGCTACCAGAATAAAGATTGCTAAGTTAGGAAGTTATTGCATAGGGAATTTTTCCAAAGAATGGCTTAGATTTTGGAATCTCAACTAAGTAAACTGTTATTAATGAAAAAACATGTTTTAATTATGCGATATATTTGCTATGGTTCCACTGATTAAAACCATAACTTTTGGCTGAGATATAGACTGTTCTCTCTCAGAATCAAAATGCTGAATGGAAGTCACATCTATAGAGAACATTTGTGTGTGTCTGTGTGTGTGTGTATGTGTGTGTGTGTACGATGCTAAGATTTGAATTCAGCTTTTCTGTGGGAACCAGCAAGCAGTATGACTAAGTCGACTCACCTGCTCTCCTGGTGCTAGCACTACATCACTTCCTTTAAAAGTAATTCATTTTCCCTATACCTGAATAGGAATTTGAATCCTTCTTTTTCATTATCTTTACTGAGATTTGAGAAAAGTCTTTTTTTTCTTTTTTTTTAGAGATTTTTGCTATAGGGCATGTGCGCTCACCAGAAAGACAGAGAGACAGAGAGACAGAAAGTGAGAAATCACCCCCCAGGGGGTATGCCACGCCGCAATCCCTTCTCCTCCATTCTCCTCTCAGGATCTTGGGCATGCATGCACATGCACCCAATGTGAGGTTAAGCCACCGGGTCCAGGACTCGAACTGCAGTCAACTTCATGGGAGTCCAGCGATATAGTCATTATGCTAACTGCTGGTCTCAGATTTGGGAAAAGTCTGATAGATTGTGTGGATCTAACAGGAGACTATCAATTACCAGTAGCAAGTTTCAACTAATGCTGTGTCAAGTAAATAAATTATACTTTTAAATTTTTATGGACTTCTATAGATGTACATTTTAGTCCAGTTAAAGTTAAAAATATTTTAGTTATCTTATTGCAAGGCATGGTGCTTAACTTACCTTATGAAATATAATTATTACAAATACAAGAGATTAATGACATTTAAAATCAATGTATAAATCTTGAATTATATTAATTTGTCATCTAATAAGTAGTATAGAAAAAAGACAGATATTCACATTAGGAATATTAACTTTAAATAAGCTGTATACTACTTATGACTTGGCATATGAAATCAATTTTATCTTGGGTTTGAAAATATTAATAGAAAAATTAAAGCTTCTATATACTTTATAGATCTCAGAAATTAAAATGTGTGTTTTCTGAAATAAATATTTTTCAAAAGAGTTGATAGTATACACACAACTAATTTGAAAGATTACAGAAAGGAATTCCTTGGAATATGATTTCAAACAGGGACTTTCTCTAATTTTTTTAAAGTTAATCACATAATATACCCCCAAAAATACCTAAAATAATTCCATCAGCATAGTCTTCCAGAGGTTTTTCTCTAGTGCAAAGGATGTATGAATGTATACTTGAGTTTTGCTATAATTGTGATCATCTTACTTGTAAGTCTACAAAAACAATTCAACACACATTCATTCACACTTACAAACCTATACACACGATCATTATTTTGAGATCAAAGGTAAATAAACTTAAAATGTATATCATTAAAATTGAGAAGTCTACAGTGCTGACACCAATAAGCATGAAATGTACTTGATCCTGAGCTGGTGTGAAAACGATGAGTTAGCCGACTGAAGAACAGATGGCCCCTAATCACCCCATGTGGCTAAACACACAAATGCCAACCTTGGAGACGCCTTACCTTTGCCCTGTCTGTCCCCTTTAGGCTGGTTCTGTTATATTAAGGGTTATTGCCTTTTTGGCCCTCCCTGCAATCAGCTTTTGAAGTCCATGGCCAAGAAGGCAGTGTGAGAATACCATTATGAGAGAGGTGTTTGCTTAAAGACATAGTTCGGACAAGATCCCATAGACCCCTTGATAGTCTAGCAGAGAACCACAAACCCCAGCCAATATTGTCTAATCCTCTGAGGATTCAGAACTGCCCACCATAAAAACATAATGGGCTGTTTATCTGAGCAGCCAGGAGAGATAACATCTTAAAGTTACAATCTGGGTTACAGACTGGTGACATGAAGCAATAAGAAATGCGAATACCACCCCTGCCCTGGGAAAAGCAACATGTGGACAGCTCAGCATATAGATACCACTGGATGCTCTTTTCTCATGCTAATAAGAGCCACAACTTTCCCAACATTTTTTTGTTAAATAAATTAAATATAGTTGGGGAAAAAATGGATGGACCCCACCCCTTACTCCATTTGCATGCTTTATACTGTTTTTGAAGTTTGGGACTATGTTAGGAAATATTCCCACTGGCACAATCAAGTGAATTTTTGTGGCACATTTGACTTCTTTTCAAAGATTGCTTAAGTTCTGTGACATTAATCATGATTGTCCAATAAAATACTACAGAGATTCCCAACAAAATGTTTTATTCCCAGGGCTCCAATACCAGAACAGATCAGACACTTGCTCTACATACACACACGGATATACATATTCTTCAAAAAGTTTGTGAAAAATGACATCAAAATATTAGTTTATTTGGGTGGGAAAAATACATTGAGATGCATGCATAGTTTTTTCATAATAGGTGTTTTCATGATCTTTTTGAAGAGCTTGTGTATGTATATATATGTAGAAGCTTTTGTTTGTGTGTGTTTGTGTATATAATATATTTTCTCCTGTAATTATCCCAAAGTTTAAAAACACACACCTTCTCCAAGGTCTTATTTGTCTGCATTGCTGACATTAGGATTAAAAAAAAAGAAAAAAGAGTAGATAGGCTTGATATTTAAACAATTGAACACAGAATATAGTAGAGATTTTGCATCTAGGGAATGCACATAATATAGTGGAAATTTAGCAACTGTTTATTTTAAGTGAACCTGTCTGTTATTATCAGTCAAGGAAAGAATCCAATACCCGTAGAGGATGCCTTCCCACGCCAAAAAAATGAATCTCTATGATTATGGATAGTGATCAAATTAACCACATAATTGCTTGACTTCCCCCCTTTAGAGAATATGGGTCTTTTAACAAATTTAAATGTGGCCATAAACCAATTATATTACAACTAACCTAGTTCATTTATACCATTTCCTGAACATTCTATACAATTGTTTTCATAACCAATCCTATTTAATTATAAAAGTAGGTTTCATATATCAGTCTAATATTTTTAATTTAATCATTTTTTAAATGTTCAGATCTACACATATACATTTCTGATGCACGGTATTTAACAAGCAGCTTTCTTTTTCATTTCTCTCAGAGTATGTCATATTATTTTATGCCAAATTCGATTTAGTCACATGCTGTACTTAGTATTACCTACTTAATTGCTTCTACCTTTTCAATAACCCTGTAGTATAACCGAGGAAAAGTTACCCATAAAATTTCTCTGAAATATGTAGAAACAGTTTCAGTCCCAACTGCATTGTGCTATGCAATAAAACTACCCTCATGGGCGATTCCCCCCAGAGAGTGAAGCCTCTGGAACTAATCTCAGGGAGAATTTGCTCCACCCAAACTCTGTTCCTTAAGGATGACTGAAAGTGAAATGTCTGCCCTGGTTGGGAACATGTACTCACGCCGCTTTCTCTTACAACTTGAAAACGTTTTATTGGCTTGAAGAATTTATTTAATCAATTCTTAGTGAAGGTCCTTGCACTCCTGGGGCTGTTTAGTAAAATATGGATTAAGGCAAAGCCCTCTAATGTGTCCTGAGGAGAGCCATCGTGGAGCAGTCCTCTAAGGGGTGGGTGGAAATGAACAGTCTCCAGAAGACTGCTGTTAGCCAAAAAGAAGGAGAAAAATGAGGCCTTGGCAGGGAAACGTCTCTGTGTTTGAAACACAACTATGAAAGAAAAGTATGTCAGTAAAAAAGATTTCCCCAAAGATTCGTTTGGAATAGAATTTTCAATATAATGAAGATAAAGCACTTTTTGAGAACTCCCTCTAACAATATTTCATTTCTAATAGAATTGCCTGTGAGCAACTGAAACAATTGACAAGGGCAAGCGGGAATGATTGAATGAAATACATCACTGAAATAAATAAAAAATACGCTTACCTCAGTTAGACATCTCTTTGGGTTTCCTAAATTATCATTATTTTCTTAAGTCATAGAATTAGCACATAAACAGCAAAGGAACACTTTTTATTTCAATATCTGAGAAATAGAAATATCGAGAACTAGAAATGTTGAGAAAGAGAAATTTCACACTTAGGTGTTATAACTTAAATTTGTCTCTACCTTACCTTTATAAGCTTTCTGATTTCAGGATTCTCACTGGTCTTACACATTTCAGTTTCCCTAACAAGCATAATCTATGGTAACAATAGTTATTTTCATATGATGCTAAGGATTGAACAGAACAAATTGTGCAGAGATACTTTCTGTCTTTTAGGAAAAGTCAGTTTGATGTAATAAAGATGAATACAAGTTATTCAAGAGCATCGAAACAAATATATTCAGTAATTTTTTACATGAGCTACTTGCACACAACTTTCATATTCAGGTGAGAGAATATGTGTACTGATCACAGTAAGAGAAAGGAAAAGCTCTGAGAATTGTTGAAATTTCAATCTGATAGTTAATTATAGTAAGGGCCATGGGACTAGATAAACCTGTATTTTGGTCCTGAATGAGCCTCTTACTAGTGACATGATTTTAGGGAAGAGGTTAATTTCCTTAAACCTACTTTCCTCATTTGTAAAACAGTTTGTCTGTAGTTTATGCAAAATACTTGCCTGGTGCCAAAGCAATGGTGCAAGACCAAAACTGTTCATCAATAATGATACTTTCAAGTTTTAATTCATTTTCATCTTTATTACATGCTTTCCCCCTTGCCAATCTTTCAGATAGACCTTCAGTGGATTTTCCCCTCTTCTGCTTTCTAAGGACATCCACAGAGTTTCTGTATTAGCTTTCTTAATTTCCTTTTATACCATGAGCTCACTGGCTGCCAGTATTTGAGCATAAAAATTATGAGTTTTCATATACTTGCAGAAAATGTTAACAGTTTTCTTATGCGTTTTGCCAACCATTTACTCTCACATCTTCAGTTACCTTTTCACCACACACTTTCATTTATTCTACCTACATCTTACACTAAGGCCAAATAAAATGGAGCTTCCATTCCATTCCTTAAGTCTCTTTTCCCTTTCATTGTCAGCCACCATTAGTCCAGTATGTACCACTTGGCTCACTCTGGCTCAGAATCTTTGTAGTCAAAGTATGCTGTTCCCTCTCTCTATTTTATCAATCTGGAGTCACTTTCATGTTCCAAATGGAATTGGAGCCAGATACCTCATATTCTGTTCACCTCCACATGACCTTTACATAACTGGCAAACGATCTAGGATCAGAATAATACTGGCTACGATTTGGAACGGAGATTCTGCTGAATATAGTTTCAATAGTACAAATTATAATAGGCACAATTCCTATCTTTCCAAAAACACCGAACAATTGGAATAGGTACAAGCTTTAAAATACCTTGGATTTTTTAAAAAAATGTCAATTTTTCTTGAGTAGATAAAATATACTTTGTACTTTAGTGAAAAAGTAGGAATTTACTGAAATAGTTAGGTTTATTTTCCACTTCACATATCCACACAATAAAGTAGAAGATAATTATGAAAGATACCCGCTTCTAACATATTTTAGAAATGAAGAGAAAGAGTTCATGTAGCTAATAAGCCAAAGAATTCACAGTGGAGCTATGTTGTCACTCTGATGCCAAAGTCTAATTAACCTAAGATGTGGTCTTTGCCCTCATGGAGGTTAAAATCTATTTGCAAGAATAAGAAATACATAGGCACTGGGCCAGCAGGTGTCATGGTATTTAAGGTGCTGGATTCCCACATGGCAGACTGAGGTTCAAGTCCTGGACCAGGCAGCCTGAAAACCATGCATGTGTGAGTGCCTGCCTAAAATTTTGAGAGGAGAATGTAGGAGAAGGGATTGTGGTGTGGCCATCTCCTCAGAGTGTAGTTTCTCACTCTGTCCCTCTCTCTGTCTCCCTCCAGCAAGTGCATGTGCTCTATGGCAAAAACCTTAAAAAAATAATAAAAAAATAAAAATGAAGAAGAAAGGTAAAGAAAAGAAATAAATAGTAGGAATAAATTTGCTCTAAAACATTTGGACTGATAAAACCTCACTTTTTAAAAGAAAGCATATAGATAGATAGATGATAGATAGATAGATAGATAGATAGATAGATAGATAGAATCTGAGTTTCCCACTTGCTAGATCCCAATGTTAAGTGTCCTGGTAATTCTCCTATCCTCTGCATCTTTTGTTCACCACTTAGAATGCTGTTAGAATCTTTCCTGTTGCTCATTCTTCTGTTTTTGTACTGCTGTCAGGCATAGTCTATTTCTCTTACTGGCCTCTAGACATTTGGAGGTTCAATATGGCATTTTATACAGAGTAGATGGATGTCTGTTAAGATCACCTTGTCCCTTAGAAGCTGTATAGTCAAAGCTCCTTCCCACAAAGGGACTTTGGAAAGTCCCTTTTTCTCTCCAGGATTATGAGAGGATCTGAGGTTGAGATGGTGAAGAGAGTAGAGTAGTTAGTTTCATTAATGTTGGAGCTCTGTGTACCTGCTTCTTATTAATAAGCTTATGCTAAAGATTATTGCCACACTTCACTGGTGTTGTTATTTCCTTGTGCAATGCCAACTGTAATATGAAATGAAATCCTTTGTAAAATTCTTCATGAAAAAAACAACCTAAAGTTTCTGCATGGAAACATCTTTACTATTGGTGGGAAACTGAAGGGGTTCCATTACAGGTGATATGGGAATGTAACATTCAAGTTTCTAAAAGTATTTCAGCCATCATCTGTGTTTTAAGCTGCAACCTCTTGCCATATTACTGGGCCTCAAACTCCTTCTTCCATTTTCCTGTCTTTCCCTCTATCTTTGAATATAGTCATTTTCTAATGCTGAATAGTTTTGTTTAGCTTTGGGTTTATCTTATTAACCCATAATATTTGGGTCTATTTCTTGACCCCCAAGTAGCCTATTAACATGTTCTTCTACATAAAGATTTAGGAACATTTTGAATTGTTAATACAGTTTTACACCCTGTCGCCAATTCATGAGCTAGTGAAGTAGCGTTTGCAGAGGATCTTTAAAGACAAGTAGGTTTTAGCCATGGAGGCAAAGGAAGTTTAGTCCTTGTGCTCCTCCACAGCTCTTAAAAATGTAAGTGATGATTCATAAGATCATCTTTTAGGACTTTCTACTGAAATTGTATGGTTAGATTTAATACCTGAACAGTCTTATTTAAAGTTAGATTCCTCATCTTGACAGTCAGAGGTTGCCATCTGCTTGCTTTTTATTCAATATATGTATTAAAGTTTGAGGGTCACTAACCTAGGAATGGTGGGATAACAACTAATATGACTATAATACAATGTACTTTTCTTAAAGTTTTTAAGTCTAGAAAAAAAGCTAATTTGGACCAGTGACTATTCAGAAACTGTCCTAGAGATAGGATGGAAGGATGTTCCCACTCTCCTTTTCACATCAGCGCATTCTCATAAGGAAAGAAGTAACCAGCCCCATGTGTGTCTAAAAGCTTAGAAACTACAAGGAGGCATTATGGAAACAAGCTCCGAAAAGGAAAACAAAACAAAACAAAACAAAGGTAGAATCTACTTCTGTAGGATATTATTGGGTCATCAGAAAAGTGATTTTTGCATGAAAAATATGTCATGACTTTTCTGATGGCCCAATATTTCATTCAGAACATGAAAAAGTACACTTTTTCTTTATAATTCTGTTTGAATTTTTTAAAAATATTGATTTAAGGTAGAAGAGGAGGGAAATTCTCACATAAATCATCATTTACTGTGATGTGGAAATGTTTTCAAATAAAATAGAACAATGCCCAGAATAACTATTAAACATATTTGTCTCTAGGTGGCCTATAATGAGAATTTTAAAATAATTCATAAGTGATGACATTTCTCATACAGATATTTTAAGGAGAGGCACATCATATAATGTTATCATATTGCTAGTGTTCCTCACAAATTTTGTGATGTCAGAGTATTCAACAGGCAAAATTTAACAAAAACCAGGTTATACCACAACCTGGAAAAGCAAGGAAGAATCCAGTGACAACGTAATTGTGGCCTTAGGGCAGCAGGCCTTTGCATTCATAGCTAGGTAATTCCTTGGGCAAGGGCAGACAAATGATCCTCAGTTCCATAAAGCTCAGTGATGCTCAGTCAAATGATTCTGAAAGAAAACAAAACTCACCAAAGAGGGAGTGTCTGAGCCATTGTTAGTTTACCTTCCTACTGGTTGAGTCATGATATACTGATAGAATAGTGACATCCAGAGAGTAGGTACTAGAATGGTCATTTTTAGCATTGTTGAGTATAGAAGAACCTTGAAAATGAGAGCTACAAGCAACTTCCTGGGAACAGCAGGTGGTGTAGTATTTAAGGTGCTGGACTCCCATGTAGTTGACTCTGTTTCATGTCCCAGACCAGGCAGCTTGAAACTCATGCCAGGCGTGTGTGCATGTATGCCCAAGATCCCTAGAGGAAAATGGAGAAGGGATTGTAGCATGGCCATTCCCCCTCTCTGTCTCTGTCTCTCCAGTGAATGCACATGCTCTATAGCAAAAACCTCTCAAAATAAAAAAGCAACTTCCTAGGCTTGGTTCTGATTAAATTTATACCTCTGATATGCTTTAGGATGTATTTGACTGTGTGTACACAGTAGTATCTTAGCCATTTTTACAACACTTTTTCCATGGTAGTGTATTTTATTCTAAAGGAAAGGACATAACTTATATAGCCTCTTAACATAGTAGAAACAGACTTTATATGGAAACCGTTTTTAAATGTTGCATGGAATAGTTGGTAATTCATAAATTGTGTATATATTTTTTCTTTTTTTATTTCTCCTTTTTACTTATTTATTTACTTTTACATTTTCCCATGAAAATTTACTTTACATATCAAAATATTTTTGCTCATACTCCATAGTTCTTGATAGTAGATAAACAACTTTCAAAATTTTCAAAAAACTAAATGATAAAGATAACTTTCAATATTTGTAATAATTTTGTTTATGACTCTATAACAGCAGAGACAGTATGGTTTTAAAATATTTTTGAGAAAATATTTACATGTCAACTACTCAAACTGTTGAGAAGCAAAGACCCTGCACACAATTCACACATGAACCTTCCCAACTCAGCTCTGCCTACCAAGTATTCTGTGGTTTACCATCTGCTAGCAAAGATCAGTCTCTTTTTCTTCCTTCAAAGTCTTCCTCAAGGTAATCCTCTGGTTGTGGCTGCTCTGTTTGTAATCTCTACTGATTATAATGCTGGTATGGAAAAGTCCAGGTTATATTATGGTACAAATTCTTTCATATGACTTCTCTAATCCTCTCTGCCAGGTAGAACTGTTTATGGTGCCACACAATTTTCCAAGAGCTTCTGTTGGCTTTCTTGAGATTTACCTTAGAACTATAGTTTTCTGGTCATATTTTCAGATATGACATTGCATTGCAGTCAAAGCCCTGGCAATAGTGAGTATTTCCAATTTCTGATGCAAGGTAATGAGTATCATTGAACTTATGAAAATAACCCTTCTGTCAAAAAATAAGAATGCTCAAATATATTTTCCAATTCCAGAGGGGTTAAGAAAGGAGAAAAGTTTATGTTTCAATTTTAAAAAACAAACAAGAAAAAAATATTTAAACAGATTGCTAAACCTGTCAACAGCTCAAAAGAAAGCAAAAGTTTTATATCTGGAAAACAAAGTGCAGTAAAAAATTTCAGTAATGATTTAGTCAAAAGTCATAAAATTCTATTTCACCAGGTCAATCTCATGTAATTAAACTCTTTTCTGTTGAATTTGTAATGTTACTGTGGTCCAGCCTTTCCATTTAAATTCTAGAAGTTAACATTCGACATTATTATTGATATTTCCAGACTTGTCCTTATTATTTTCTTGATTTCTCTTTGTTCTCTTATTTCTGTCTGTGTGTCTTTAGTTTTCCTGGTATAGCACTCCCTTCAGCACTTCTTGGAAAGCTAATCTGCTGTTGTAAATTCTTTCAGGTTTTGTTTATCTGAGAACGTTTTTATCCTTTCTTCCCATATGAAGGGTAATCTTGTCGGGTATAGAATTCTTGGTTGAAATTGTTTTTCATTTAACACTTTGAATATGTTTTCCTATCCTTTCCTTGCTCACATTGTTTCCAATGAGACATCTGCTGTTACCTTGATGCGATAACCTTGGTGAGTAACCTGACAGTTCTTTCTTGCTAATTTTAGTATCATGTCTTTGTGGATTTGGCTAATCTGGCTATGATGTGCCTTGGAGAAGATCTTCTTGGCTTGGTTCTGTTTGGGGTCCTTTATATTTCTTGGGTCTGGATTTTTAATGCCTCTGTAGATTTGGAAAGTTTTCTTCCAAGATTTCATGGGATAGATTATCAGTGTCCTTATTAGTTTCTTCACCTTCTGGGATACCAATTATCCAGATATTTGGGCACTTAATAATATCTAGTATTTCTCATGTATTATTTTGGAGGGTTATTTTCTCAGTGTTTCTGTTGATTTTTTTCTAGGTCAGAGATTTTGTCTTCGACATCTAAGATTCAGTTCAATCTTCTGCATGGCCTAATCTACCTTTAATAGTTTCAATGGAGATTTTTTTATTTCTCGTATTACAGACTTCATCTCTAACAGCTCCATTTGATTCTTTTTTATGGCATGTATTTCTTCTTTCAAATCGTGGAAGAACTTCCTCACCTCCTGGAACTCATTGTCTTTTTTCTCTTGTACCTTCTGTAGTTCGTCTCTCATCTCTTGCATCTTGTTTAGTTTTGTCACTATGAATATTCTTAATTCTTTATAGAGCATTTCCAAGAGTTCCTTTGTGCTATCTGTGGATAATGGAAGGTAGTTCTTTTCCCTTGGGGGAGAGATAGTTTCTTGGTTTCTCATATTTCTTTTGCCTCTGTAGTGGCTCCTGGTCATCTGATGGATTATACGTTTCTTCTTAATTTCTTGTGGTTAATTAATTCTAAACATTCAGCGGTGTGTGGTAGGAGGTGATCCGTAGTCTCTCTGCGGTTCCATTTCCTTGATGCTCACCAATCAACCTGCACATTTGACTTTGGAACTGGATATTAAAAGGCCTCACAGTTTCGAGGGAATAGGTGAACCTAGGCTGAGCTGTGGGGTTTCAACAGAGTTCAGAGGTGTGTGTGAGGAGATGAGCCACACTCTCTGCAGCTCTGTCCTTCTCCCTGGTGCTCACTGTGCAGCCTCTCATCTCTGAATTTTAGTCATTTGGTGGTGTATTCACTTTTGGCTAATTGCTTAAAGAAGATTTCTGCAACTGTAGGATCACGTGTTTCCCTTTGCCTGTAAGGTACTTCAGAGACAACTTCTCTCCTCTACTGTGTTTTGCAACATGGTATCCACAGAAAGAGATTTTGAGTTCAGATTTACAAAGAGGAGTTTCTTCCTTCAGGCACAGATTCAGTAAGGATTGAGGATTTCCATGACCCTAAAAGTATTCAGATGCTTGGCTACTGTGCACCTAGGCCTGTCTAGACACTGTGCAGATGCTGAACAGCAGAGTGAGAAAGAAAGGTTAAAAAAAAGAAAAGAAAGAAAACAGAAAAGAAAGAGAAACAAAGGGGAAAAGGACAAAAACAATGAAAAAAGGAAAAAAATTAACAGCAAAAACTGAGAAAGAAGAGGTCAGAGGTGAGGAGTGTTTTAAAAATTAAAAAAATAATAATAACTTAAAGAGAGACAGATAGAAGACAGAGGTTGCCCTATCTTCAGAGCTTTTTGGGGATCTGGAAGATGGGGTTTAGAGCAGAGATTCAGTCACCTTGGCCCACAGCAGAACACACCTTAGGTTGAAAATGGCTTCTGTCTGAGCTTTTTAGGGTTCTGGAAGATGGGGTTTAGAGTAGAGATTCAATAGCCCTGGTCCCTTGCACCTGAAGAGATATTCAGCCATGTCTGGAAACATCGTGGTTGTCATAACTCAGGAGCACTACCAGCATCTAGTGAGCTGGGAGAGCCTTGTACATTGCTAAACATCCGGTAATACACAGGACAGTTCCTCACAACAAAGTATCTGTTCTAAAATGTCAGCAGTGTGGAGGCTGAGAAATGTGCTTATGTTTTAATTTAAGGGTCAGAGGTCGCATGGTGGTTAGGACAATGGATCCCACACGGCCGACTCCATGGTTTGAGTCCTAGATCCGCATCTTAAAAAACACACCAGGGACGTGAGAATACATGCCCAAAATCCCAAGAGGATAATGGAGGAGAAGAGATTGCAGTGTGGGAGAGTAATTTGTCACTTTCTCTCTCTGTCTCTGTTTCCCTTGGGCAAGTACATGTGCCATATGGCAAAAATTTAAAATAAATAAATAATAATAAATAAATAAAATAGAACAATAACAAAAAAAGTGTATGGCAAAAATTGTAAGGATTCTTAGAAAAATATTAGAGTAATCCCTGCATAGAAGTGGAAATAAGACAGCTTTGTATTAAACCTAGGCAGGCTTGGGATATAGGTATTAGAGTTTAACTAAAAGTATGGTCATACTCCCTGAAAATGTTATACCAGAGCTTAGATAACAATGTTTAGTAATTTTCTCAACCCTGCACTGAAAATAATACCTTAAGTATTAGAAAACTGGAGCCAGTGAGTGGCAAGATGATGAAGGTGCTGGGCTCCCATGTGGTTAATCAAAGTTGGAGTCTTGGACCTGGTGGCTTGAAAATCATGCCAGGCACTTGTGTTTGCATGCCCCAAATCCTGAGAATGGAGAAGGAATTAGGGCATGGCCATCTTCCCTGCGGTGATTTCTCACTTTCCCTCTCTCAGGCAAGCACATGTTTCCTCTGGCGAAAACTGAAAGAAAAAGAAAAGAAAACTACCTAAAGAGGAGTTTTCAATGAAAAAGTTGCTATGTATTAGTAGCACATACAAATTAAAATTTTCTGTGATTAGTTATTTTTTTCTGTTTCTCTTTGGGGTTTGAGGAGAGTCTAGCCTTTTTGAAGACTAGACCAAAGACTGAGCAAGTGTGTATAAATAATGCAATCTTTTCAACATGGCTAATTTCCATGGTCAGACTTTCTGTAGTTCTTATCCAGATTTCTTCCACATCCCTTCTGAAGAAATAGATCCTAATTTTCTATGTCTAAAATCTGTTTGCATTCAAGACAGTCACTCATATCAGAATAATAGAATTTAAACTACTTGACAAAGAGATGTTTTTCATTTGTAGATGGAGGCTGTTGTCAAAGTAGAATAGAAGGAAGTTTGGCAAGCTATCTGATGATTATTTAATACTTAAGGGATTAGGCTACTTGACATACTTGGTACCTCCCTTCTACACACTTACAGTTCAAAATTCTAAGGTAATGACATGACAATGGGCACTTTACTCCTCTCTTCTTAAAAAAAAGAAAATTATAATGTTCTTTCTATTTCATTTGGACTACATGTTCCTGATCCAATGCCAGAAAATAAAGAACTCTTATACCAACCTTCCTAATTACTATTGACACCACAGAATATGTAACTTTTTATTAAAGCTTTGAGAGATGGTTCAGTAGATATGAAAAAACAGCTTTATTCTAGGCAGAGGAGAAGTTAAATCCCTAGAAGTTGGGAATGTAAGATACATATATGTGTGTATGTGTGGTGTATGTATACATACATAGAGAGAGAGAAAGAGACCAGCAGTGAAGGAATTTTGCTTGGGGAAAAAATAGAGAGGTATTAGTGGGACACAGATATGGTTTATTACTTGTTGATGAGGACATGTATAGTATTCTCAACTGGGCTGGGTTGATGTGTATATCATGCTGGGTAAAGTCTCTACAATCTAAATGATGTACAGTGATTAAATGTATAAATAATAAAAAAAGAAGAAAAGAACAGTATGCATTCAAGAAAGTATGAGTATCAGGCTGTAGGCAAATAAAAAGAGTTCTTTGTATTCTAATTCTCTCCTTCAATATTCCGCCAAAAGAAAGACAAAAGTAAACTCTAACTTCCAGTTCTTGAAATACACAAGATAAGATATAAAGTGACCACTGTACTTTTTTTAAGTTAGTGCTTTTAAGTAATTTAGGTACAGAAGACAATTAATAAATTGCAGGTAAGTGCAGAAACCTCTCTAGGTAAATGTTTAAAAAGAACTTCTCCAGGCCCAGTGGCATTAGCAAGATAGTGGTCACCACCAGTTGATGCTGGAGCTGTACAGGGAGGCCCTGGGTTAAGATCCCAGGTCAGCCTGGGTGCTCTTGTAAATGCACCTATGAGCCTGACTGGTTGGAAGCCTGGGGGTAGGATTATAGCATAATGAATCCCTGTCAAAGATAGCTCTCCTGTTCTCTCTAAATAAATATCAATAAGTAAACTTTAAAATAACTCTCCAAAACCAACACAAACAGCAAACAAACAAGATTTTTCTTCTGCTAATGGTCTGAAGGTCTGTGTGCCTCCAAAATTCATATTTTGAAACCTGGTCACCAATACTATGATGTTAGGAGGAAGGGCTTTTGGGAGATAATTAGTACGTGAGAGTGGCAGAGCCTTCATGAATGGGGTCAGTACCCTCACACACGAGGTCCCAGAGAGTGATCTTGTACCATGTGAGAACATGGTGAGGAAGTGCCATCTATGAACCAGAAAGTGGACCTCACCAGACAAAATCTGCTAGCACCTTTATCTTGACTAGCCTTGAGAGAAGTGAGAACTAAATTTCTTCTATTTCTAAGCTACCCACTTAATGATATTTTATTATATTATGATATTTTGTTATAGCTACCTAGCCAGATTAGAACACCTAACTGGCCAATTGCAGGTGATCAATGTAGACATCACCAATGGGAGTTGAAAAAAAGATATGCAATAGCAAGCTAAATCATCTTCAAGGATTTCCAGCATATCAGTACAATAGATAAAAATAATTCCAGGAGCAAAAATAATACCAAATACAGTAAAATAGTTGGGAGGTATGCATTTTGGATATCTAATATATTTGTTTTTAATATGGTTTTTAA
Organism: Tupaia belangeri chinensis; assembly: GCF_000334495.1. Classification (NCBI taxonomy): domain Eukaryota; kingdom Metazoa; phylum Chordata; class Mammalia; order Scandentia; family Tupaiidae; genus Tupaia; species Tupaia belangeri. The sequence goes on from NW_006159915.1 coordinate 895,469, forward strand.
AGTTTGTCTTATTTATTTTATTTCATGAGAGATAAAGAGAAGGAAATGGAGAGACAGAAAAAGAAATCACCCACAGTAAAGTGATCAGCCCATCTCACTTGGCCTGAAACACAGGCTCGCTCAGTGAGGTTCTGGGGTGAGAACCCAGGACCTTCCCCATGTGGTTCCTGTTGTGTCACTACTGCAGTACTACCTGGCATCTCTTTTTAATACGACTTTTGGTTAGCAAGTTTATATAACTTATTATTTAAGAATGACTTTTAAACCAAATGTCTAAAATTGTAGCAATCAGTTCTCAGGGCATCACTGAAGGGGATATTTCAACTTTACACTTCGCTTTAATGTATGGTATTGGAACTTGATAAAAGATAAAAAGTGGTCACCGCATATGTACAGAAGGTCAGTACATGGATGAAAAACATAATTTTCAAGATTTTGACTTTTAGGGACCAGCAGTTAGCGTAATGGCTATGTCACTGGACTCCCACGTAGTCAACCACAGTTCGAGTCCTGGACCCGGCAGCTTAAACTCACGCTGGGCATGTGTGCGTGCATGCCCAAGATCCCGAGAGGAGAATGGAGAAGAAGGGATTGTGGCGTGGCCATCCCCCCTGGGGGGTGATTTCTTGCTTTCTGTCTCTCTGTCTCTCTCTGTCTTTCTGGCGAGCGCACGTGCTCTATAGCAAAAACCTCTCCAAAAAAAAAGAAAAAAAAAAAAGAGATTTTTGACCTTTAAACCTATTGCAGAAAAGAAATCCTGACATAAAACTTTCATTATAAAAATGGGAAGAGGTGAAATAAAGAACATAAATATTGGTATTCTTTACATGGTAAAACCAAGACGAAATTCTAGGAAAAAAGTATAGAATAAGGAAGGTGATTCTTACAACTAAGAGGCTTTTAGCCTAATCGCATATGCATTCAGATTTAAATCTGTTGTTGGGTTGTTGGAATACACAATTCCTGTGTATCTTGTTCAAATACGTATGACCACTTACTGACAACACAGAATCAGTTTGTATTCAATTGTCATGCTTGTGTGCATGTGTGAGTGTGTCAGTGTGTGTGTGGCAAGGGAATGGAGTATGTGTTTTCAAGTGTGGGATCTGTTAGGCCAAATTGAAGTATACAGTTTTTATTAAGGATTCTTGAAATCTTTTGTAAGGATCTTTTATAATTAGAGCATGAAAACCAAGTAGACATTTTCTTTGGACTGCCAGAAAATGTAAGGTACGTTTTTGTCTTTATGCCAAGTGAATTGGTACTTTAACAGTTAAATCCTATATTGCTATTGCTTTTATCAAAAAGACTCCATTTAATACATTGCTCTGGATTTTTCTGTTTCTTTCTTGTCTTCTGAAAACCACAACAAACTATTCCTTTAGTTGAATAAAATAAAAGTAAAATGCCTTATTCTGGATGGAAAAAGAATAGCTAAAGATTGAACTTAAAAAGAAAAAAAAAAGTTACAAAAAGTTATGTGCCTCAATGAAGCTTTGAAAAGGAAGCTTTAGAAAAATGAAAGAATGACAATTTGTAAATCAGGAGTCCCAGAAGTTCTGTTTTATGATTATGTTGCAGTTTAATTTCTTTATATCTTTCTGCCATTGTTAAAAAAAGCAGCCAGAACTTCAAAGGGGCCCCGCATGTGTTCCGAATCAGGGCTTCAGAGCTGATGTCTGACAGCCCAGAAATTAAAACGAAATAAATGTGCTGTTTAAACTCCCATTTTTTCCAATAACAAAAACAACAACAAAAATCACTCTTTCTGTATGTAGGATACAGATTTTTTTCTTTGTTAATTTTAAAATTTCATTCCCGTGGATAGTTCCTTGTTTGCCAATTAAGGGGCCTGTGCCTACAGAGTACGGTATTCCCAGAGACTTCAGAGGGAATTTTAGACAACTAGAGTGGATGGCAAGATTTCAGGATCAGTCTCTGTGACTTTTTCTGTACATTAAAACAGATCCCCTCTGGAAAAAAAAAAAAAAGACAAAACCTTAGTTGTTAGGCCATGCCCAAACACCTGCATTTGACTGTTCTTGCATTTTCTAGGGATGACGGAAACAGACATCTCCAAAGAACAAAGAAAGGCCCAGGGATGGTTTGTGTTTGAAAGTGCACTAGCATGAATATGAAACGTCAGTCACTAGCCAGAAATTTGGCAGCTAATTCTTAGAGCATTGAAGAGAGTAATTAGAGTTTGACCCTGACAAGGGGATAAACCCTCTATTATGTGGAGGTAAAGATGAATCCTGGACTGATCTTTAGAATCACAGATGCAATGGGGCTTTGGTATTATCTATAAGTGTCTTAGTTTTGCAAATAAGGAAGGGCATTGAGTCTCACAGTAGCAGCATGGTTTACTTGAGATAATATAGCTTGTAAAGGGGTATAGAAAGAATTTTGGTTAGTTTATTACATGGATAATGAGGTGGATATAGAAAACATTGAGCTTCAGAGAGAAAAAGACATGTAAACCCTGTGGGTTTAGATACAATGTTCTACCTGTCTATCAGAGCCTTTACTCTCAAGCTTACCTCTGACTTCCTCTTTTAATCGATATTAAGAAACAACCAGACAGTGCAGCCAAAAAGCAACCAGGAGGCAAGGTCTTCCCCCCCAGCATGTCTTTGCAAGGAAAAGCAGAGGAAAGCAAGCCACTCTGGGGCTAGCCTAAGTTTAATGGGCTCGGGTTCTTTATTTTCTCTCCCACAATGCCATCTCACAGGCTGCACATCTGGCCTGCAGAGCATCCCAGAATGTTTATTTCCGGACCCTGAGAAGCTTTCCTGATCATTGCTGGGGTAAAGTCCACATTTAGTTCATGTTAAGTTACATTCTGAGAGTATATTGTTCCCAAACGAAGACGATCCACTTCCGTTTTACATTCTGTTAGAAGCTCTGTGAGTACATGTGGTAGAGTGAAAATAGCAAAAGTGAGCTGAAATGCTTTCAAAGTTTGCAAATATGAATTCATTATGCATTGCTTGGAAAAGAGCAAAGGGAAGGCCAAGGCAATGATCTCCTTGCTCAAACACTGTCACAATATTTGCAGTCAGTTAGGAGGAAGAACTCAGATCCAAGCATGGCACTGCATTGAAAGTATCTTGGGACATGAGGAGTAGGCGAACTGGCATTGCATTTTCTTGCATTTATTTGTAGCCCTGTGTTTTCCCTCCATAAATTGAGATTCCTTGAATTAAATGTACTTTTTTTTAATGGTTTTACAGGAGAACTTCAAAAAGTTCATGGAGACATGGAATTAAAGTACGAGTTTACTTTGGTGCAAAAAAAAAATGCAATTAATGCACAGTTTTTCACAATATGCAATTTTACCATGATTTTTTGAAATACCCTCCTAGTATTGTTTTGGCCTACTGGCTGACATAGCAAGAACTGGGATGTCAACTACTCTTTCAGAATCTCACAGTTAATTTAAAAATTAAAAAAAAAATGTGTGACAAAAGACAGTATCTAAGTGAATTCTACAAGCAAAATGTGCAGTGACTTGGGAAATTTCTGTACTTGTATTGGTGAGGGGCAGTTGAGAAGGCTCTTGAATGATGGTTAGATGTAGATGAGAGGAGGAGGAAAAGCAAGAAAAAAGAATAACAGTCCCAGAGGTATCAGATGTGTTTATCTTTACTGTGTCCTTGAACTATTCAAAGTATTGGCTGGTCGGGGAAGTCTTAACACACTTTTGCATTGAAAAATGCATGACTTCCCAGTCAACCTAATATATGCATACTTTTTCCAGTATATTCACCAAATGTTATTATCTCCAATTTAGAGAATAAACAGAAACTCGGGGAAATGAAAGAACATGTCTAAGATGATGCTGATGGCAATGAGAGATAGAATTCAACCTTCAAAATCTATGCTCTTGTCTAAGGCACTGTCCAGAAAGAGCCTAGCCAAGACTTTCCTTACTGTCAACGAAAGTCAACTTATAATAATGGCATATGGGAATCCTCATCACCAAGCCAACTATCAATAGTTTGAGCTTATTTGTCTTTGAGTAGTGTGAACTAGTTTATTATCAGCATTGACAGATGTTAAGACTTCCCAATCTAGATCTAGGTAATGGATAAAATTTACTCACATTCATTTAGAATCAAACAGATATGTAAATAATGCCCCAGTGACAACTTGCAATTTGCAATATGCAGTCAAAGACTATAGCTAGACTAGAGAAGTGGGAAGAGATGTTTTTTCTGATGTAGTGATGAAGGATGTGTCTGTGACAGTGATTACATGCCTTGGACAGTGCTCGCAGAGAGTGGAGGGTGAAGGGCAGAATCGGCTGTTTCCACATTTCTCAGGTGAAGGGTAGTAGAAGGGCCGGCAAGGAAGAAGGAGAGGAAGGTGGAAACCTGAGAATGTGATGGCATGAGGCCAGTTGAGAAGAGTGTTTCATAAAGAAAGGATGATAAAAATCTTAACGATACAGAAAATCAGAGTAGTATTCAAGAGAAAGTCTGTAGGCTAATATATTTAAATAAGATACCTATATAATCATATATAGTTTATCCCACTTATGCTCTTAATAGACATAAAATTTCCAGGAATTGTTTTCAAGTGAAATTAAAAGTTGCTCCTGAATTAAGCCCCCCAAATAACCATGCTCCTAGTACGTTTGTGAGTTTATTGTCTGTCTCTCTTCCACTAAAAGTTTAGTATACCCCCTGGGTAATATATGCATGTCCAACCAGATTCACAATATATCCCTACAAATGCTGCCACCTTTATTGTTTCAGCGAGAAACAAAAAATTCAGGAGATTGAATTATTTGATTGAATCAACCATTTGCAATAATAGAGTACCCTAAAAACTGTTTTTCCTTGCGTGTTAAATGATGCCAGTTGGGATTAACTAGAGTTCTTCTGTTAATAAACTTTGTTTTAATCCCAGCAGTTAAAAAGTTGTTTTCCATCAGCAATTACGGCCTCTTACGTTAGTTTCCTGGTTAGTACTTTTTGTTTGTTTGTTTCCTAGTAGTGTATGTCTCAGATCCTCTGTCCAGTCAAGCCTCTACCTTTCTTAGTTGGTAATAAGGAGGCAAGTACAGCATAGAAAACATCCCTCAATAAATACTGTAGTCAATATATATCAGGTCATCAGGAAAGTCATGACATATTTTTCTGTTTTCTATGCAAAAATGCATCATAACTTTCCGATAACCCAATGATAAGACATGATTAATTTAAAGGCCTACTCATGAAGAAAAGTCAATGTGCTTAGAAAAATAACTTACTATCTTTAGAAACATGAAATCAGAATGGCACATATGTGTCATTTCACAAGACAGTGTTTCCAAGATCACAATACCCTAAGTTATTTGTTCACTGTTAGTGGAAGGTTTGTTTCACATTGACAACTTAATTCATCCTAAGACCAACCAAAATGATGATACCCAGATTTAGCCTTAAATGTAAGTCGTTTCTTTTAAGTTATAATTTGTGAGGTTTAGGACACAGTTCCAGTTGAGAAATCTTCCTAATAAAAGAAAAAGCCTTTTATCATTCCAGAATTAACAACCAGTTACATAACTCTTACAAGGATCAAGAACTTTTCAGTAAGTTTTATAAATATTGACATTTAAAGATTGGAACGAAACCCCCAAATCTAAATCTTCTTGATAAAGATAACCCGTTGATGTAAATTCACTGTGTCAGTGCCCTCCTGAAAGCAGATTTTGTGAGCATTAGGGAGAAGAGAGTACTTGAAAAGGAGCTTGGGACGCAACTCAGGGAAGGGAAGGGCTGACAGAGTTGAAATACTACCTCTCTGCAGTCTCATGGAACCCCTAACCTGGAGTAACAATGCACTCTAGCATTTTTATTCCAATGCCTACTTATCTCGTTCATCAAAATGAAACTGAATATTTTGTTGGCTTTGTTGTTTCTTGGTAGATTTAAGTTGCTGACTACTACAAAGTAATAAAAGATATCAAAGGATCAGCCCAAGTGATAAACCTGGAAGAGACCTTCAAGATTGTGTGGTTAGGTGAACTTACAAACCTTAATGCAGAATCTCAAATCTCATTCAATAGATTAATTTTAAATGCAAAGTTTGAGTCTTACCCAGAGGTTTGGATTCAAAGTTGCTCACAGCTGAGAGAGAGCATCTAGGTACCTGTCTCTTAAGCGAAATAATTTCTCTTTAATGAATTTGTCTGGGTTTACAAATTATTATGATGAGTTACACAACTCTTTTGAGACATAATGGTCATGAAAAAAGCTGTATTTCTTTAATAGTCACTTTGGACTTCTTTGTCATCCATTATTAATTAGGTAAGTTGCTAATTTTTCTGAAGTTGTAACACTTGTGATTGGGACAAGAAAAATGCTGATGGGCACACTTTAACACAATTTTTTTCTTGAAGAGTTTTTTTGTTATAGGGCGCGTGCACTTGCCAGATAGAGAGAGACAGAGAGACAGAATGTGAGAAATCACCCCCCAGGGGGGATGGCCATGCTGCAATCCTTTCTCCTCCATTTTCCTCTCGGGATCTTGGGCACGCACGCATACGTGCCCGGCATGAGTTTTAAGCCAATGGGTCCGGGTTGTGAACCACAGTCGACTATATGGGAGTCCAGCGACATAGCTATTACACTAACTGCTGGTCCCACTTTAATACAATTTCTACATTTTTCTTCTTATGGGTCTGTTATTTAATACCTAGATTCTGACATTTCAACTCTTTGGAAAATCAGACTTGACACACGAAGAGAGGAGCAATAGATGCAACCGCTGGATGTCCCTTGGGTATTCCAGTTTGACTCTCAGCCTAGTACATTTGTGAGCATCTTTGGTGTGAAAATTGATTGCCTAATCTCATTATAGACTCGTGTTGTTGAAAGATATCCATGACCTCCCACTTCTAAAGATTCTACAATGACCAGTATTTTTGGCTTCTTTATTCATTCTGGTACATGCCCAGATAGTTCCAAAAGTTCTGGCAACTTCTACTCATCTTTGATCTACCCATCCTGAATCTGGCCTCTGTTTACCTCATTCTCTCAACATTTAATTCCCCAGTCTTCTCATCTTCTTTCAGATCCCTTAATTGTCTTGAAGTGTTTGACCTAAAATGCCACTACTCTCCCTAAAATACTCTATCTTTACCATTTCGAAGGTTTTATAGTATCTTATATACTATTGGGTTGTCAGAAAAGTCATGATTTTTTTTATACATTCAATCACATTATTTAACTTACAAAGTGAACATTTCAATATCTGAACATTTCTTCCCAGTCCAGTTGATCAAAATATCTTCAATAGATAACACCACACCATGATGTATCTTTCGATGTTTTTCTATGCAAAAATGCATGACTTTTCTTTTTCTTTTTTCTTTTTTTTTTGAGAGGTTTTCTCTATAGGGTGCGTGCATTTGCCAGACAGACAGAGAGAGACAGAAAGACAGAAAGCGATAAATCGCCCCCAAGGGGGGATGGCCACGCCGCAATCCCTTCTCCTCCATTCTCCTCTCGGGATCTTGGGCATGCATGCACATGTACCCGGCGTGAGTTTTAAGCCACTGGGTCCTGGACGCAAACCGCAGTCGACTATATGGGAGTCCAGCGACATAGCCATTACGCTAAATTGCTGGTCCCAAAAATGCATGACTTTTTGACAACCCCCTCATAAGTTGGATGTTGGATCTAGTTCACAATGAAATGATGCTTTAAGATATTAATACACTAGTGTAGTCAAAGACAGGCTCCTTTTTCATGTCCCACACCTCCAACCTGGAAAAACAGAAAAAAAAATATACAATATAAAATTAAAGGCCATGCATGATACAATATATTCAAGATGGGATAGTTAACTTTCTTCCCCAAAGAATGATAGTTATGATGAAATGTATGATGGATGTATTAGGCAGTTCCTATTTTAATCTACTTTTATTTTCATTCAATGATGTTTTATAAAATGGCAAATGGGAGTAACTTAAAACAGAACAAAACTTCTTTGATAGTGAGCATTTGAAATGAAGTCTTTATTTTGTCCATATTGCAGGTTAAATAATGTAAAAATTGTGTAGGTTCCTGGACATATTTGCACTGCAAGTTTTCTCCCTTGGTGTTAGAGAATGGGCTGCCTAATTTTTTTTAAACTACCCTATTGGGTTTATTTGATTCTCATGAGATTTGCTAAATGCTGTGCTTTCCTTTGTAAATGTTCTTTAAGTATTTCAATTAAATGGTGATTTATTTTAAAAATCAGTAATAACAAATGTGTAATAGAAGCCTATGTATTACAGAATTCTTAATCTTTAACAAATACATTTAGAACCATTTCGTATTTATTTAACATACAATTGCTGTCTAATTTAATCTAAATTAAATGCTTGCTTGAAATCTATAATTTGGAGGGTTCCTGAACCTCCTTTTATGGCAGGAAAAATAAGAAATCATCAGTTTTGCCCAGAGGCTAGATACTTATCTTTTAAAATCAGGTATTTTGGTCTTGAAATTAAAAACCTAGGTCATTTGGGAAATGCAATTCCAAAGAATGTTTTTGGCAATGAGACATATGTCCCCATTTTCCTTAGAAGGAAATAATTTGTTTTTCTACCATTCAATAAACCTTTATAATTTAGCTGATGCTTATCCAGCACTTTGAAGATCATTTGTTTATGAGGCATATACACACTAAGACTCAATTGTGGGATTTTTGTTGTTTATTTTTAAACAATAGAACACATAACTTTGGGCATTATATATCTGGTACCATCCTAGTTGAAAATATCAATAATAAAAAAAAAGCAGTTGGTTATGAAGTCACCATGAGGATGAGGAGGGAAAAATAGTAGTAAGCATTTCTTGGCATGGTCATTCCAAATGTTGCTGTGCACATCATTGTCTGAAGAATGCTGCTATGAATTAATGCCCTGCTGAAATGCAAATGCAAGTTTAGTTCCAAGGCTTAGTTTGAAAAGGAATTAAGATTTTTCTGGGGGAGGGGATATGGTTGTGGAGAGGGGGGTTGGAATTTCTTTTTTCAAAGCAAAAGAAGAAAATCAGAAGAATCAAAATGAATATTTTTTTTCTGAAAATCAAATTTTATTAATCTAAGTTAAAACCCAAGTAAAAAGAATGAATTACAGTCATTCATGTTTGAGGATTATTATTCATACGTGATTGGCACTATGACTGCAGCACTAATCCATTAAACCTGTGGGGTTTAGCTGCTGCCAAGACATTCTGAGGATACATCCCAGAGTCAACTGATCCAGCTTCTTATCACAGCTTTGCCATTGACCGATCTTGTTGCTTAGGTACATTAATTTTCTTATTTCTCATTTTCCCACTAGGGTAGTTGAGTGATTACATGAGATAATTTCTGTGTCTGGTTATGTTTTCTCTCATTAACATTTATAACATCTTATTTTATCAACAATAACAAGGTAGAGACCAACTTTGCTTCCCTCATTGAACAGTCTATAGCTCCTGGTTCATACCATAGCCTCTCAACAAATATTTCTTAAATTAATCGATCTTCTACAGTTATTGGGTTGTCAGAAAAGTCAGTGAAAGGAGGGAACATGCAGGGGGCTTCTTCTCAACTGAGGTACTTCCTTTAGTCATCCTAGCCATCATAAAATGCGCAGCTCTTGCTA
>NW_006159915.1:906542-929634 GCF_000334495.1 Tupaia belangeri chinensis
GGGGATGGCCACGCCGCAATCCCTTCTCCTCCATTCTCCTCTCGGGATCTTGGGCATGCATGCACATGTACCCGGCGTGAGTTTTAAGCCACTGGGTCCTGGACGCAAACCGCAGTCGACTATATGGGAGTCCAGCGACATAGCCATTACGCTAAATTGCTGGTCCCAAAAATGCATGACTTTTTGACAACCCCCTCATAAGTTGGATGTTGGATCTAGTTCACAATGAAATGATGCTTTAAGATATTAATACACTAGTGTAGTCAAAGACAGGCTCCTTTTTCATGTCCCACACCTCCAACCTGGAAAAACAGAAAAAAAAATATACAATATAAAATTAAAGGCCATGCATGATACAATATATTCAAGATGGGATAGTTAACTTTCTTCCCCAAAGAATGATAGTTATGATGAAATGTATGATGGATGTATTAGGCAGTTCCTATTTTAATCTACTTTTATTTTCATTCAATGATGTTTTATAAAATGGCAAATGGGAGTAACTTAAAACAGAACAAAACTTCTTTGATAGTGAGCATTTGAAATGAAGTCTTTATTTTGTCCATATTGCAGGTTAAATAATGTAAAAATTGTGTAGGTTCCTGGACATATTTGCACTGCAAGTTTTCTCCCTTGGTGTTAGAGAATGGGCTGCCTAATTTTTTTTAAACTACCCTATTGGGTTTATTTGATTCTCATGAGATTTGCTAAATGCTGTGCTTTCCTTTGTAAATGTTCTTTAAGTATTTCAATTAAATGGTGATTTATTTTAAAAATCAGTAATAACAAATGTGTAATAGAAGCCTATGTATTACAGAATTCTTAATCTTTAACAAATACATTTAGAACCATTTCGTATTTATTTAACATACAATTGCTGTCTAATTTAATCTAAATTAAATGCTTGCTTGAAATCTATAATTTGGAGGGTTCCTGAACCTCCTTTTATGGCAGGAAAAATAAGAAATCATCAGTTTTGCCCAGAGGCTAGATACTTATCTTTTAAAATCAGGTATTTTGGTCTTGAAATTAAAAACCTAGGTCATTTGGGAAATGCAATTCCAAAGAATGTTTTTGGCAATGAGACATATGTCCCCATTTTCCTTAGAAGGAAATAATTTGTTTTTCTACCATTCAATAAACCTTTATAATTTAGCTGATGCTTATCCAGCACTTTGAAGATCATTTGTTTATGAGGCATATACACACTAAGACTCAATTGTGGGATTTTTGTTGTTTATTTTTAAACAATAGAACACATAACTTTGGGCATTATATATCTGGTACCATCCTAGTTGAAAATATCAATAATAAAAAAAAAGCAGTTGGTTATGAAGTCACCATGAGGATGAGGAGGGAAAAATAGTAGTAAGCATTTCTTGGCATGGTCATTCCAAATGTTGCTGTGCACATCATTGTCTGAAGAATGCTGCTATGAATTAATGCCCTGCTGAAATGCAAATGCAAGTTTAGTTCCAAGGCTTAGTTTGAAAAGGAATTAAGATTTTTCTGGGGGAGGGGATATGGTTGTGGAGAGGGGGGTTGGAATTTCTTTTTTCAAAGCAAAAGAAGAAAATCAGAAGAATCAAAATGAATATTTTTTTTCTGAAAATCAAATTTTATTAATCTAAGTTAAAACCCAAGTAAAAAGAATGAATTACAGTCATTCATGTTTGAGGATTATTATTCATACGTGATTGGCACTATGACTGCAGCACTAATCCATTAAACCTGTGGGGTTTAGCTGCTGCCAAGACATTCTGAGGATACATCCCAGAGTCAACTGATCCAGCTTCTTATCACAGCTTTGCCATTGACCGATCTTGTTGCTTAGGTACATTAATTTTCTTATTTCTCATTTTCCCACTAGGGTAGTTGAGTGATTACATGAGATAATTTCTGTGTCTGGTTATGTTTTCTCTCATTAACATTTATAACATCTTATTTTATCAACAATAACAAGGTAGAGACCAACTTTGCTTCCCTCATTGAACAGTCTATAGCTCCTGGTTCATACCATAGCCTCTCAACAAATATTTCTTAAATTAATCGATCTTCTACAGTTATTGGGTTGTCAGAAAAGTCATGAGGTACCTTTCTGTTTTTCTATGTAAAAATGTGTATGACTTTTCAAACAACCTAATGATTTCCTGAGTTCTCTTGAAGACATGGATTTTTAGTTTTACTCTTTATAAGACTAAATCAATGAAATTTCTTTGAAGTTATATAGACCTATGCAAGAGACAGTCTATGACGAGGACTTGACTTTTCTTTTTGGCATATTGTAATATTTTCTTTGGACCTGAACTTCTTTTCTAGGTACGCCTCACTGATCCTCCCAGCTCCACCTTCACCACCTAATCCAAAATTGTCTACTTATACTGGCCACTCTATTTTTCAAAAACATTCTTAAAGAAAAGATAATAGTCTATAGCAGGTATATAATAACAGCATAACATTTTTCATGCGTGTCTTTACTTTCTTTTCTTTCCTGTTATCCAAAATTGCTCTCTAATACCACTATGGGCTCTGAATAAATAAAGAAAGAAAGAAAAAAGAAAAAAAGTTGTGTCTGATGCTTAATAATCTAAACTCTAGAGTCAGAGGGTTGGAACCCTACGTCTGCTATTTTACCTTGGACAATGTATCTAACCTCTGTGTGTGTGTGTGTGTGTGTGTGTGTGTGTGTGTTTCTTCATCTCTCAAATGAGATTAACAGAATGCCTCTTTTATATTTTTTGAGTATTAAATACTGGACGTTCTCCAAAAGTTCATGGAAAATAAGTATTATGAAAAAAACTATTTATGGATTCAAATTTTTTGCACCAAAATGAGCTCTACCTTGAGTTTGTTTTTCAGTGAACTTCTTGAAGTCCTCTTATAAGTTGTGAAGTGTTTAGCACAAAGACTACCTTGTAGTAAGCTCCATGTAAACTTCAGCTGTTATCATATGTTCAGTCAGGTCCTTAAAATCTGTTTCAAGCTCCTTAACTATTTACTCATCACTAATTTAAATAGCAGTTATGGGAATGCCCGGCATTATATGGATACTGAATATACAAAGTCAGCTAAACTGTGGTTCCTGTATTCTGTAGTTTATAGTCTGGTAGGGTGGTGGACAAATTAACAATAGAGAAAAAGACTGGCTTGAAGAAGGCATATAGGAATAGATCTGGATTGCACAGGTGCTCAGGATGTCACTTACACTGAGCTGAAGTGTTAGTTGGATATGGACGGAACATTCCATCTGTGGAAGCTCAGAACTGTAGGTCACTACAGTGTTCATCAAACTACATATATACAGTTCTATAACTATTACAAAGGATAGTTATCTAAGTCAACAGAACAGTGAGTGTGGGGGTGTCATAGAAGATGGGACCAGAGAGAGATCTTGTCCCAAAGAATTTAAATGTAATTCTTTTTTTGCTTCGTTTTGTTTTGTTTGCTTGTTTTTAAAGAGAGATTTTTGCTGTCAGATGTATGCAACCATAAAGACAAAGAGACAGAAAATGAGATATCATCCCCCACAGAGGGTGCTGCAATCCTTTCTCCTCCACTCTCCTCTCTGGATTTTGGACATGCTCTTATAAGTGCCCAGCATGAGTTTTAAGCTGCCTGGTTTGGAACTTGAAGTGCTGTCTACTATGTGGGAGTCCAGCAGCATAACCATTATGTCATCTGCTGGTCCCAGACTTAAATGTAATCCTGATCAGAATGAGAAGCCAGTGACAGGTGGCTGAGTGGCTGGCATATTGAGCTGCCCTGTGCCAATGAGCTTGGAGTTTTCTTCTAGCAGGCTTGCCCATCTTCAGGCCCAGAATCTTCTACCTTGTACACTATTTCAGCAGTCCAAGACCTGCCAGCCTTCCTTGAGCACAAGAAAAATTAGTCTGAGAGACTTTGCTATGCCCAACCTGCACTTGGTTAACCAAACACTTGGTTCTTTAGGAAAGTTTACAGTTCAGTAATCTCTCTGCTAAGATAGGTCATCTAATCTACATAAACTCATGCTCATCCAGATGCACTATCCTTGGGTTCTTTTTCACAGAGTGATGCACAGATTTTGGTTTTGTTTCAAGGTCAAAAGAAGCCAACAGCACTAACTCTATTTGCAGTATCTCATCTCAACTGATAATTCATAAATGATCTTATCATCTTCCAACAATCCACTTCCCCCAGATCTGACAGACAAATATTTCAGCAGTTGTCAAGGTATCCATCTTACACTTAGGCATACTGGCACTTGGCCCTTTGTAGAGAATAGTGAGAGCAGATGAACCCTTTGGGCACTTGCTGATATGCATTGGTTACTTCATCTGACTCTAAATGAAAAGTAATGTACTTTACATGTGTGGATTTATTTTAGTGGGGGGAAGGGAGACCCTGGTAGTAGTACAGTGAAAACATAATTGGACTCACATGGAAAAGGTTCTGGGTTCCTGTTCTGAGACCTTCCTGGGTATGCTGGACATTCACATGTATGCCTGTGATTCAGGCTGCCTGATACTAGGGATGGATCGTGGCATGAGGCCTCAGTTAAGAGCATCTGAATCTCAGCTTCTCATTCTCATGGAAGAAATAAACGAATGGGCAAAAAAAATTTTTCTAGGCTGCTCGTCTCACTTATTTTTAAGAGGTAGTATATGCTCGATGGTTAAGACCTCTTATTCCAAAGTCACGCAGCTTGATAATTATTCCTGACTCAACAACTGTCTAGTTGTGCGACTTCAGGAAAGTTATTTAACTTTTCAAACTTTGTTAGCTCCTCTGTAGAAAGTTGGGTATTTTGTGTAGCTACTTCATGAGATCAGTATGAAGACTGAATGAAAGAAACAGCTGCAAAAGGGTCCCAGGACGTGCACAGGATAAACATTTTGAAATCGCTAATTGTTGTAGTTACCATTATTATTTTATCTTTTCCTACACTCTCAATTTATACCATAAACTAGAATAGTGATCCTGATTTTTCTTACGCCAATGACATCTCCAGCGATGTATGACATTTAGCAGTTTACGACACTGCGCATTTATGACCTCCTCATTCTGTACATCACAAGTCTATGTGGATTTCACTGGGTTCTTAGCTTCCGGTGTCACAAGGCCGATCTCAAGCTACCAGCCAGGCTAGAGCCTTGCTCTGGTGGCTCCAGGGAGTAATTCCCTTCTGACATCATTCAGGTTGATGAGCAAAGTTTAGTTCCTTACAGTTGTAGAACTGAGGCTCACATTTCTTTGCCACCCAGGAGCCACCAACTGTCCTTCTCATATAGTCCTGTTCATTTTCACACCATGAAGGATGAATCAAATACTTTCTCTTCAGACTTTTCTAACTTCCTCTTTTATGGCCAGTTAAAGAAAGCTTTCCTGTTAAAGGGTTCATGTAATTGGATTACCCTCCTCCCCACAACCACTGACGTCCCTTATCTCCTTTTGGATTTATTTGATGTCGACTGAAAATCTTATTCATCATTCACAGGAGTGAGCGTTCATAATACTCCATGATTTTACTCAGGCTTAAAAAGAAGGAGATTCTAAAAGTGCCAGGGTCACTGAAAGTCAGTCTGAGAATCCTGTCCACCCTAGTATCTAAATGAGATGAGATCAAGTAAACTTGAATAAACTCATTCAAATTCACTAATTCTGTCTATGAACGTATACTGAGCACTCCTCATATCAAGCTGCTGTACATGCTAGATTTGAAAGTACTGATTTTTTTTTCAAGTACTGATTAAGTCTTGGGTCTTGGCAGTTTGTCTTTGAGAAATGATGGTTAGTGAGAAGGGTTGTCTGAAAATCTAGGTCCCCATTTACAAAGTTTATTTTTCTATTCTCCAGTTTGCTCATTCTGGGACTGTAGTATGTACGTATGGGCCTATATTGATGTAACTGAGTCATTCTGTGCCAGGTTTACTAATAGGAAAAACAAATAAGTGGGAAGAGTGATACTACTTAGTTGGTGTCACTTATTTACCTAATAGAGCTTTGAAAAGATTAATAAAGCTGAAGAGGTGGGGTGAGGACATAATAGTTATTGATCCTGCCCGTGTGCCATAAAGTGGGTGAGTATACTTCACGTGTATTAGGTCAGTTAAACTAACCTGCATTACTGTTGCTGTGTCAGTAATGAAAACTGAGGCAAAGGTTTACAAATGTATAATACTGCAAATATTTAAGTATATGTTCTAAATCTCCTCTAACCAGCTATATATCCCCCATCTCTTAACTTTATACTACCTTATATATAATTTTTTTTGGGGGGGAGAAGTTTTTGCTATAGGGCACATGTGCTCACCAGAAAGACAGAGAGACAGAAAGTGAAAAATCACCCCCCAGGGGGGATGGCCACACCGTAATCCCTTCTCCTCCATTTTCCTCTCAGGATCTTGGGCAGGCACGCACACACAAGTGTCCACTGTGAGTTTAAGCCACTGGGTCCAGGACTCGAACCGTGGTCAACCACATGGGAGTCAAGTGACAAAGCCATTACACCAACTGCTGGTCCCACCACCTTATGTATTTTATAACCATTATTTTCCCTATGTTAAGTTAGATTTATCTGTGTATGAGCTTTATCGTGTAGCTTCTTGGAAGCCAGAACTATATATCTTATTCATCCTCATGTTTCTCTAGCAATTATTAGAGTATATGCTCAGTAAATACTGGTTGAATTTGAGCAGTACAAACTACTGTAATGGGATCATCATTGCTTAGCGTGAGGCTGACCTGCTCTCATTCCATTTCCCTTGGCCAATTATGATGAGCATCGATGAAAGAATAGATCCCATATGTTTGATGCGTTATTGAAAACAGCAGTAAAAACTAGTGATTGGCAAATCAAGTTGCAATTGGGGTTTGGAAAAAAAAAATTAGTGGAGAAGTGGGAAGGAATGGCCCTATGATGTCCAAAAGCATTTTCTAGTGATTTCTTTTTTCCCTCACTGGTGTTATACATGTGTATTTTAGGGGAAATTTAATTCATGTGCTTCTGGCTTGTTTATACTTAATACACCAAAGTAATGATTTGTAAAAGCCAGTTGGTGTCTAGGAACTTTTTCTAAAGTAGCTCCTTTGGAGCAAGAAATCAGATCTGAAAACAGAGATTGTTCTAATGTCACTAAGTTGACAACAAGGAACTGTGGGAAACACACTCACTAAAGGATTTGGGTTCTAGCCACAGTTTGTTATTCACTGCTTCCTTTAATAATCCAGATTTCTGGGTCTTAATTTCCTCCTTCATATAAAACAAACAAACAGACAAACAAACTGGGATACACAACCTTAAAATGCACTCTCAGATCTGAAGTTATGGATTAAAATTTTTTATGAAAAATTCAAATACCAGACATCTGCTATATGCTAGGTTCTGTTCAATATACTGTTTGTCTCTTTTTTTAACTTTAGTTTTTATTATTATTTTCATGCTAGAGAGCAGGTTAGTGTGTGTGAGAGGGAAAAAGAGAGAGAGAGGACACCCAGGCAGGGCCCTCCATACCACAATCCCTTTCCTCCAATTCCCTATCCCATCAGGATCCTGAGTAGGTGCACACACACCTGGAATTTCTTTCAAGCTGCTGAGACCAGGACTCAAACCCTGGGATCCAGCTTCCTCTGTGCAGTGCTTAACTGCTGCACTAGAGGACTGGCCCTATCATATACCTACTTTTTGTTTTCCAAAGGGAATGTGCACTTGCCAGAGACAATGGGGCATGGTCATGCCGCAATCTCTGCTCTTCCATTGCTCCATCTTGTTAGGCTCTTGGCACATGTGTGTTAGGCTCTTGGCACTGGTGTGTTTTTCAAACCCCATGATATCTCGCTCCCTAATCAACAGGTTATTGGACTGGCACAGGCTTTATCATTTTTGGGGGGTGTGTGTGGCATTTTATTAGCTATTCAGTTCAAATCTGTGAGGAAGAGTAAATAATTTTAGTTATATTTACAGGTGAGAAAACTAAGGTTTTAGTAATTTGCAATATTACATAACTATTTAAAATATCAGATTTGGGGGCCAGCAATTGGCATAATGGCTATATTGCTAGATTCCCATGTAATCAACCACAGTTTGAGTACCAGACCTGGTGGCTTAAAACTCATATTGGGCACATGTGCGAGTGTGCCCAAAATCCTGAGAGGAGACTGGAGGAGATGGGATTGCAATGTGGTCATCCCCCCAGGGTGGGGGTGATTTCTTGCTTTCTGTCTCTCTGTCTCTCTCTGTCTGTCTGGCGAGTGCACATGCCCTGTAGCAAAAACCTCGCTCAAAAAAAAAAAAATCCGATTTGTAAGTGTTTAGTAAATAATAGTTGTTCTGTGTATGTGGCTCATAGAAGCATGGATGGCCTTTATGCCAGTCAACCTTTCTTGTCATATTCACTCGCAAATATTCCTGAGAATAAACTTCACTTTTCAGAAGGAATGGCATTAACGTATCTTGAAATTGTCTCAGACTTTGTTCACGACACAAAATGATGTCAGGACACAAAACAAATATTCATGTGTTTTCAAAGATGCTGAGAATGTGCACTTACCTCTTACAGTATCACCCCTAGATGAGTCAAAGGACTTGGACTGTGGTTGAAAGTGCCTTCTTCAAAACATATGCAATATTTATAGGGCTGCTTGGAATAAGCCAGCTGAAGATTTAATGATAATAATCTCCATATTTCTTCTAAAATTGATTTCCGGATTCAATGAACTTGGAAAGAGTCTTGGGACATCAAATAAGTAAAGATCTTAACATGAAATGAACCTTCGGAATATGTCCATAAATTTACATTTTAAACATGAGCAAAAAATATATATCTTCACCCATTATTAAGGTGATACTTTAATGAAAAATTTTCATTTGCATGAAATAAACCTTTTTGGCTACAGATGAAAGGATTTTATGGTAGCGACAATGGTTTTGTGAGTGAAATGATCCCAGCATCATCAGGAACGAATCACAAGTGCCTCCCATATGAATTACAGTGCCATGAGTCTTAAAAAGGTATTTCTGTGGAAAGCATTCTTCCCATCTGCAACAATCAGACTCTGCTTTGAAGTCCTGCCGCAGCCTCACAGACTGCCACATGCTACCCAAATTTCTCTCTCGACTTGAGTTCGACTGCACTTTCCTAAAGAACAATATGGTAACTTAATGACAGAGAGGTTTAGAGAGGAAAATGGCTGCCCTGTATGTGCATTCTTCAGTAATGCTTTCTGAATCTAGCTGTAGGAAACACAGCAGTGTATGTTCAAAATTAAGTGTCAAGTGTAAAATGGGATAAAAATGTGTGACTCTTTGGATCCCTACTGTATTGAATTTGTGATGGAGTCCTCACAAACAGTTCAGACCCACATGAAATCCTGTTAATAAACGAGTAATTGGCATTGAGACTTTTTAAGCTATAAAAGAGTTACAAAAATGATGTCAGTCATTGTAAGATATTAGTTGTTAGTATTCCAGTAGATATATGCACTGCAGTTGCTCTTACTCCACTACCTCTACAGAATGGCAACCTGGGATGGGAGGATACCAATGTCTTTTTTTTTTTTTTTTTTTTTTTTAACTTGAAGCTTTTCTCAACAGACACAGAAAAATAGTAGTGAGGGAAAACTTGTAGTGAATGGAGACCGACGTCCACAAAGTTGGGAGATTTATAAGTAGAAGTAAAATGCTTGTCCAATCAATCAGTTTGTGTTACTGTTTCTTTATTAACCAAATAAATCATGACCCAAGTACCTTTCTATGAGGGTTAGCTGCTGATTCTAAAGTCTGGTCCTTTTTATGATAGAATGGCAGGATAGCAATAGTAACTAAACTGCTGGTTGAGAATTTCCAACCTTTAACAGAATTACTTCAGTTTGGACCTCTGTGGAGACTTTCAATGCTGTTTAAAAACAGACTTTCTGGCAGTATCTCTCCTTTCTCTAACTTTTTATATGAATTCTAGTTGTCTGCACCAGACATTACTAAACACGCATAGGTTCTAAGAGAATTAAGCTGATAAAAATTTTGACTATACTTTGCTCCCAATTTGTCTTAACATGCTCTACCATTTATATTCTATCCTCGCACTACTCTGGTGACAAAGAGCAATTATGAAAAGGAAAGGTCTCTTTCGATCTTTAGATAATACATAATAATGCTAGGAACAAATAAATGCTAGTATGTACTGATACAGTTTTGATCATGTACAGAGTTATTATTTGCCATCTTAAATATAAAATTAAAAATCTAACGACTCAAACAGAGAATTGATTGGTACATTAATGCACTTAAAATAGTATTGTGGAGAACATAAAAAAATGTTTCCACTCTACTGACATTTGTGAATTTATGAAAAAAAAATTGTAAGTCTGTTTCGTGTAGAAAATATATCCAAACAACAAACATGGAATGCACAAAAGTAGAATGGGTCCACTATGTGGGAGTCCAGTGATGTAACTGTTTCAGCATCTACTGGTCCCACAAATAATGGGATCATTTAAAAATGCCAACATAAGGGAACCAGCAGTTAGCGTAATGGCTATGTCGCTGGACTCCCATGTAGTCAACCGCGGTTCCAAACCCGGTGACTTAAAACTCATGCCGGGCACGTGTGCGTGCGTGCCCAAGATCCCGAGAGGGGAATGGCGGAGAAGGGATTGCAGCGTGACCATCCCCCCTGGGGGGTGATTTCTCACTTTCTGTCTCTATGTCTCTCTCTGTCTGTCTGGCGAGCGCATGTGCCCTATAGCAAAAAAACTTCTCCAAAAAAAAAAAAATGCCAACATAATATGACTTAAGTAGAAACAAACCACTATACCAGAGTGCCAGAAAATTAAAATGAAATAGATAATTCGAAACTGCTCCCATATTTAAAGCTTATTTAATACTATTGTGTCGTTGGAAGAATCATGACACATTTTTGCATAGAAAAATGGAAAAAATATGTCATGTCTTTCCTGATGACTCAAATTTACTTCTAATAAACTTTTAAAAAAAAGCAGAGACTTTAAAATTAAAATACTCTTCCAATTCTTTTCCTCAATGGTGTCTCAGTCTTGGTAGTTACCAGTTCAGTTGTGTGTGGCCATCAAAAGAAATGATTAGTAACAGTATGGAGGTTCCTCAAAGATCTACAAATAGAACTACCATATAATCCAGCAATTCCACCCTGGGTACCTACCCGAAGATCAGAAATACACTCATTCAGGAAAACACTTGCACATTCATTTCATTGCTGCATTATTCACAATTGCTAAGACATGGAATCAACTCAGATGTCCAAGAACAGATGAATGGATTGAAAAAAATGTGGCGCGTATGTACTATGGACTACTATCCAGTCATAAAAACCAATGAGACCCTGGCATTTGGTAGAAAGTGGACAAATGTGGAAGTTTTAATACTAAGCGAAGCAAGTCAGACTATGAAAGAAAGGCATTGTATATCCCCACTTAACATATACCTAATGATTGCACTCTATGGTAGAAATTAAAAGATTGGAAGGTATGAAAGTATGGACAGCAACCATCAATATCAGAGACAGATTGGGAGCAAGGCAGAAAATGAGCTGGGTTGTAGGGGGGAGTCAAGGGAGAAAGATAATGAAAATAATAAAAATGAAATGATTAGTTATAACCATTGTAACTTCCTTCTCATGCTTACAATTTCATGCTGAGTAGACTCTTTTTAAACAGCCAGGCTACATTTAAATTTCCATAGTGGTGATAGTGCCAGAGGTAGTATTTTATTATTGCCTCATTCTAAAATGTTTCTTCAAAAAAAATTAAAGTATCTTAAAAATATATATTTCTTGGGACCAGCAGATGGTGTGATGGCTACATTGCTGGACTCCCATGTAGTTGACTACGGTTTGAGTCCCAGACCCAGTGGCTTAAATTCACACCGGGTACATGTGCATGCGTGCTCAAGATCCTGAGAGGAGAATGGAGGAGAAGGAATTGTGATGTGGCCATCCCCTTCCAAAAAACATGTATATATAAAAATATATATTTTAAAGAATTTTGTTGTCAATTTAGGAAATAGGGACAACTGCCAAGGCTGATTTTCAATCAAGGAGTATGGATACCAGTTACCACCAAGAGCCTGCCCATATGGCTACGCGGCTATCCAGATTCCTCCCTCAGCTCTGCCCTCCCCACTCTACAAAAGCAAAACTAGAGGTATATGTGGGTGCTGAAAATACAGTTATAGCTCCATATCTAGTGATTGCTTGAACCACAATGTACCATGCTGTATGGACAGGTTTCCTCACTTGATCAGCCTATCAGCCCTCATACTCAGGAAACTCCAGCTATCTTGAGGGCAGGGTCTCTGCTATAATTTTTCAATTATAAAGATTGTATTTAGTTTATTGTGACAAGTAGGGTGACCTTTTGTGTTTTTGTGGCACTTGACACATATATAATTAAGTGAAATTTGCAATCATGCTCATTATAAACATGTTACATGATCTATCAAATACACATATACACACGTGCACATGCATGCACACACACACACACACACACACACACACACACACACACACACAGATACTTTTATCTCTCTTGTCTTGAAAAATTAAACTTGGGGCCAGCAGTTAGCATAATGGCTATGTCACTGGCCTTGCGGTTCCAGTCGACCGCGGTTCGTAGTTGACCCAGTCGCTTAAACTCATGCTGGGCGCATGTGCGTGCGTGCCCAAGATCCCGAGAGGAGAACGGAGGAGAAGGGATTGCGGCGTGGCCATTCCCCCAGGGGGTGATTTCTCACTTTCTGTCTCTCTGTCTCTTTCTGTCTGTCTGGCGAGCACACGTGCCCTATAGCAAAAACCTCTCCAAAAAAAAAGAAAAATTAAACTTTATCTTTGGTAGCCACACTCAGCTGGCTGTTCTATTATTTCTAATATGTACAGCAGCAATGGATACAATAGAATTCAGGATGACAAAACTTAAAAAATTATTATTGAATTCATTCTTTTGGTTGAAAGAAAGAGCAGGGCTTGGTAGAAATTTTATTTCTTTACTTCATTTGAGTGTTTTGTTCAGGCATAACTCTGAGTTCAGCTGCCTGTCTCTGACTCCAGAGATCACATGGGTAACATGTGAATGGAAATAAACCCTGTAGGTAAAAGAGGAATTTGGATGGAGATCAAAGATTAACTTCATTCCCTTTTTTCCTTCCACTTTTTACTGTCCCATCTAAATTTGGTATTTTATGGAACTTTTTTCATTCCCACAGGAAAAAGTAAAGTTAAATCAGATTTGGGACTTTCTCTCTCCCTTTGTCTCTCTCTCTCTCTCTTTAAATCCATGCAATTTGATTTACTCTGCAGTGATTTTAGTAATTGAATTATCAATTGCCAAAAACCTTCAATATGGAAGATACAGTATACTGGCTTCATTTATTCTTACCGTTTAAAATGATCACTGTGGTCCTGGTTTAGGTTACAGGAAAAGTTGTCTCAAATATTGAATATTATGATTACAGGAATGAGTACTTGCCTATGAGTTACTTTTATTTTTCTGGAGTGAAACTAATTACAAAGTGCTATTAATCTTGACTTAGACAAAGAAAGTTTCTAAGCATTAGGGATTTTAAAAATTGCATTACATTTTTTTCTGATACTCCTCCTTTTTGTATGTCATCAGGTACTAAAGTGGAGTATATTAGGGTCAGTCTCATTCCTAAATGGCCTATGTAAAAGATTTTTGCTGGAATTATCATAAAGTCCATAGGAAATGAGACACACTGAAATACTTGAAAACAACTTTTATCTAAGTTTTGATTTTTTAGTATAATTTTTGCCCAATATATGGTTTTTTGTTTTTTGGGGGGTTTTTTGAGAGGTTTTTGCTATTGGGTACATGTGCTCGCCAGACAGACAGAGAGAGACAGAAAGACAGAAAGCGAGAAATCACCTCCCATGGGATGGTCACGCCACAATCCCTTCTCCTCCATTCTCCTCTCGGGATCTTGGGCACGCACGCACATGTGCCCGGCATGAGTTTAAGCCACCGGGTCAGGGACTCGAACTGCTGTCAACTACATGGGAGTCCAGCGACATAGCCATTACGCTAAATGATGGTCCCCCAAATATATGTGTTATGTAAGTGAACAAAAGTAAAATCATGTCTTCTAATTTAGAAAGAATAATACAAGAAGGTAAAATTTTGAATTAATGTAAACTTTTCAACAATGGAGCCAGCTGGTGGTTTAGGTGGTTAAGGCATCTGGGTCCCACCCAGCCAACCCTGAGGTTCAAGTTCTAGACCTGGCAGCTTGAGAGCCATGCTGGCTGCATGTGCATGCATGCCCAAAAATCCTGAGAGAAAATCTTTCTCACTTTCTCTCTGTCTCTCTCCAGCAAGTACACATACCCTATAGTAAAAAGAATGAAAGAATAAAACTATAGTGACAAGAAAGACCGGTTGCTAGGGCTTGAGGGGCAGGAGAAATGTTAATGGGTGGAGCATGGATATTTTTTATGGCAGTGAAATTGTTCTGTAATGTACTACAATGGTGAATACATAACATTATGCATTTCACATAATGCACAAAACCCGTATAAAATTGTACAACACAGATTGTAAACTCTGTCTGTGAACTCTAGTTAATAATAATGTTTTAGGGGCTGGTAAGTGGGGTGGTATTTAAAGGCACTGGACTCCCACATGGCCAACAGCAGTTTGAGAGTTCCAGACCTGGTGGCTTGCTCTCTCACTTTCCCTCTCTCTCTCTCAGTCTCTCTTTCTCTGTCTCTTTCTGTTCTAACTAGAAAAAAATAATAAATAAAAATAATAAAACCATTCTAAAAAATAATAATAATTTATCAAGAGGCCAGAATTAGGCATGGTAGTTAAGGCACTGGACTCCCTCATGCCCACTCATGGTTCAAGTCCTAGACCGTGTCTTGGAAATCATACCAGGCACATGTGCATGCTTGCCCAAAATCCTGAGAGGAGAATAGAGAAGGGATTGTGGCATGGCCATTCCCTAAGGAGGTGCTTTCTTGTGATTTCTCTCTTTCTCTCTTTGGTTCTGTCTCTGTCTTACTCTGGTGAGCACACACGCCTTATGGAAAAACATCTTTAATATTTTGTTGTTGTTGTTCAGGATGATATTTATGGTAATGTCCTTGATTTTATTATCATGTACTGCATGCACACTTTTAAAAACATATTGTATGCTATAAAGAGGTACAATGATTGGATGTAAATAATAGATAATAAATTTTTTTAGAAAGATTAGGGTGGCCAGCAGGTGGCATGGTGGTTAAGGTGTTGGACTCTCACATGCCAACCATGGTTAGAGTCCATCCTGGAGACTTGCCATCTCACTTTCTGTTTGTAGCTTTCTCTCTACACATGCCCTGTAGGAACTTAAAATAAAAATGATGATGATGATAAACAAAGTTAAATCATTCTTTTTTAAAAAAAATGCAAGATAAGCATGACTAACTAACTAATAATAATGTATCAAAATTGATCTATGAATTGTAACAAATGCACCACACTAATACATGTTAATAACAGAAGAAGGGTAGTACATATGAGAATTCTCTTGTTTTCTTCTAGACTTTCCTGTAAACCAAAATTGGGTTAAAAAATAAAGTGTATTAATTATATAAATGTCATTTATATAAATATTAAATAATTCATTATAAGATTATAAAGCATATAAAAAGTGTCTAGACACATGTTATTTATTTTTATACCATTTTGTTTTGCAATTTTCACTGCTATTAGGTTGGATACAACATTAAATCTCCTATAATGGTGAATATGAAATGTTTGAATTCGGTAACATGGAAGAATACATATCTGGAAACCTTCTTACATGAAAATATCTTAAGTGTAAAAACCACTCTTCAAAAATGTGTGGATAACATCCAAAAAGATAAAGGCAGAGAAGTGGAAATGAAACAGCTGGGTACCCTGGGGATGTCTATCCCCAAATCTCTCTCGAACTGGTCAGAATTTGAATATCAATACAGGTTACTACATATGGCAGGAGGGAGTGAGAATCCATGCCTTCAGCCTATAAAGGGAAAGGAATTTGATTTCAGACTAGAGTAAGGAAAGGAATGACAAAGGGTGAACTCTAAGGAAAAGGATGAATAGGAGAAATGAGATCACTGCCAATAATAGACAAATCTATATCAGCTACTGCTATCAATAGAGGGAGTTTTGTAAAGACCAAGGAGAAGAAGTAAAAGAAAAGAGGATAAAAAAGTCATGAGTGTCTTCTCCACGAGAATTTGTAATCAAGTTTTTTAGTCCATGTTTGTAATGTATGCTCAAACAAACAACCAAAATGACAACCAGTTTCTACAATCTAAGAATTGAAAATTGATCCTGGATGGCAGTGTTCCAAACATTGAACAGAGCAGACAAAATCACGCTCTAGTCAGGCTTCGAAGATAGATATAATTATAAACAAAGTATCATAGACTGGTAGTTTATGAAGAGCAGAAACTTATTTCTCAAATTTCTGGAGGCTTTAAGTTCAAGATCAGGGTCACTGCATGATCAGGTCCTGGAGAGAGCCTTCTTCTCAATTGCAGACTATGGACTTCTTGGATCTTCACATGGTGCCAAGAGGGCTAGAGAATTCTCTGGGATTCCCTTTCCAAGGGCATTAATCCCATTCATGAGGACTTTACCTAAGTACCAAAAGTGTCCACTTCCTAATGCCATCACAATGGGGATTAGGATTTCAACATACAAATTTGGTGGGTGGTGGACACAGACATTTGGTCCAGGTTTCATGATTTCACACATACATTTGCAGGGAATATGAGCATAAAATACAAAATACAACAATAGCAAGCAAGCCAACAAAAGACAAAAAAGAGGAAAAGAATAAAGGCTTCTTAAGGGATAAATTCACAGAAGCAAACAAAGAGCAAATAAACCAAAAGATATCAAACATCAAATACAGAATATAAAATAACTATGCTGAAAAAAATAAAAAGAAGAAATAAAAATATGAGCAAAGGAATAATAGAATATAAAAATGAATAGAAAATTATAAAATATAACCAAATAAAAATTATAGAATTAAACTATATAATAACTGAAATGAAAATATCAATGAAGGTGTTCTATAGCAGATTAGAGATAGTCTTAAAGCTACATCTGAATCAAAAATGTACATAACACAGGACAGAAAGAGAGATGGAAATTATGAGAGAAAACCTGAGAGATATTGAGAGACATTGGCTAATCACAAACATCTCATTGGAATTTTAAAATAAGATAAAGAAATAATTTTATTTCAGTGAATTTAAACACTTACATAAAAGAAACATATTCCTAGAAAAATGTAACTCAGAAGCATGAGTCATCTTATAATTGCTAAGAAAATTCAGTCAGTTAAAAATTTTCCTCAAAGGGAACACCAGACTCAAATAGTTTTGTAGGTGATTTCTACTCAACATTCTAAGGTTAGATAATGAAAAAAGAGAAGAGAGTCTCAGCCTTAATTGAACACGGCCAATGTAAGAATGAAAAATTATAGATTAACTCCATTCATGAACAGAGGTGGAAAGAGTTCTAAACAAAATAACAAAACACACCTGGCTCTGTGCTGAAAGGTAGTGCAGGAGCTAGGAAGTGGTATGGTGGGAAAGCACTGGACTCCAATATGGATGACTGAAGTTCAAGTCCTGGACCTGACAGCTTTCTCTCTAACTGTCTCTATCTAGTGAGCTCACATGCCCTATAGCAAAATCCATTTTTTCAAGTCCTGGACCTGACAGCTTTCTCTCTAACTGTATCTAGTGAGCTCACGTGCCCTATAGCAAAATCCATTTTTTTTTAAACAATTGACTTAATATAGCTTGCTGCCACATGATAGGGACATTCTATATCAAATTACACTCTATATCTATTCATAATAAGAACTCTAATTCAAACTAGAAATCGAGAGCTCTTTCCTTACTGAATGAAGTCATAATAAGATGCCATTATTTACCCACCTGCTAAACAAATCACAACACCATTGGCAAGTATGTGACTAAATTGGAATTCTTACACATGGGGGTCCTCAAGAAATTCTTGAAAGATGATAATAAAAAAATATATACATGTATTTTATTTTTTATATTTGAGATATTTTTGCTATCGGGTGCAGGTGCTCATTGGAGAGATAGAGACAGACAGACAGAAGGCAAGAAATCATCCCCCTGGGGGATGGCCATGCCACAGTTCCTTCTCCATTCTCCTCTCCGGATTTTGGGCATGCATGCACATGTGCCTGGCATGAATTTAAGTCACCAGATCCAGACTTGAACCAGGATTGACTACCTGGGAGCCTAGCAGCCTAACCATCTGCTGGTCCCGTCTATGTATATATTTTTTAAATATTTGGCATTATTCAATAAACTCTTACTTTAATTCCATTTTTTCCACAAACTTTTTGAAGTCCTCTCCTATGTACTGCTTCTGAGAACAGAATTTGGTTATAGCCTTTTGAAAATAATCTGGCATTATCTAGAAAATGTTAATACTCAACAACCCCATTCCACTCTTCCATTTGTGCACCAGAAGACCTACATAAGGTCTATTCATGATAACATTATAATAATAAAAATCTCAAGTTGTGTAATAACATAAAAACTGCATGTCTACCAATAAGAGAATGGGTAAAATATTCGATAACTGTAAAAATGACTTGCTAGAACAAGGAATTATAACCACATGCATCAACAGAAACTAGCTGTGAAAATGCAAGTTGTAAAAGTATGAAACTATTTGTGTAAATTCAAAAACAAGCAAATTAAGCAAAGAAAATAGATGGAACACAGGCATCAACACAGAGTCTTGATTTCCCACAAGGAGGAGGACCGTTGCAATCAGAGAGTCACACAGGAGGTTTCAAAATGATTGCTAATATTGCTTTCCTCAAGTGGACAGGTGAGTGGGCAGGTATTTGTCATATGCCTATACATATAACACATAAAAATGTTATTTATATAGTTGGCATTTATCAAACATTTTATAATAAAACAGTATGTATAAGCATCTAAGGTGATACTAATGTAATATTGTAGAACAATTGCTTTTATAATAAAGATAGAGGATGGCAACAGGAAGTATATGGCCAGCAGATGAGAGAGTTTCATGTTGTTAACAATGACCGAATGCTAGTCAAGTTTCTCATTTAGACGCATACAGAATGTGTCCTAAAAGTTAGTGCCATACACTGATGCAGAGCCAGACTGACTGGTACAAAGCTTGGTTGTGATATGTCTTAGCTGTGGGAACTTGAATTTTGGTTCCCTTACCTGGAAAACAGAAAGAATAATAGTATCTAACCCATATAGTTATTCTGAGTGTAAAATGAATTAGCATATAGAAAATGGTGAGAGAGAAGCTGCACAGAATTAATGCTCAATCAATGTTAGACTCTAGCAGTCATTTGCTCTTGACTTCATCCTTTGAAATGCTGTGTTTGTATTATGGTAGGCTTTGGTCATTTGACGAAGCAATTGATGACATTGGCTGATGGACGTGTGGTGTTGGCTCTAGAAGGAGGACATGATCTCACAGC
This sequence comes from Tupaia belangeri chinensis, assembly GCF_000334495.1. Lineage (NCBI taxonomy): Eukaryota > Metazoa > Chordata > Mammalia > Scandentia > Tupaiidae > Tupaia > Tupaia belangeri. Next base: position 926,071 of record NW_006159915.1, read on the forward strand.
CATCTGTGATGCATCAGAAGCCTGTGTAAATGCCCTTCTAGGAAATGAGGTAAAAAAGCAAAAGTACAAAAGGTCAGAGGGAAAAAAAAGGGATGTACGCATGCAAATTTCAATGTATATTTTATTTTCACTCGTTTGTTCTTAGAATGTTACTCTTACCTTTAAGGAAAAAGGCAAGGTTCAGATAAGAGAAGTCTACGTGCTCTCCTATTATATTTACAACTTTTTCCCAGGTAGAGACTCCATATAGTACTTCCCTTCAATCAGGCTAGTCATAGAACTAAAAAAATGAGTGAATCTAGCTTTTGGAAAAAGAATGCTTTGTTTACTGACCTAATCAATGAGCATTAAAACATCAAATAAGAAATAACACTCCAAAAATTTTCTGTCAAAATATCCATGGGACTATGTTAGTTCAGGAAAAAAAAAAAAGAAGAAAAAAAGAACCGATAAACTATTTTTGTCAATATTTAATAATTTTATAGGCTAAGAGACAAATATTATATATCTATCTTATGGATGGTGATGAGTCTCAAAATGGTTGAAAAACTCATCCAACATCATGCATGGAGAATGCCTTAGATCCAACATTGTACCTAAATAACAAAAGTCACCTTTTTTTCCTTTCAAATTAAACAATTACATTGCAACATATTTTTCTGCCCTGTCTGCAGACTTCAGGTGCAATTGTTACGAGTTTTGCTTCTAAATCATTGCAAGTTTTTGGACAAATTAATTGCAATGCAGCAAATATTTCTAAATTTGTTTATATTCATTAATATTATCAATTTACTTATTTATCAATTTACTTATTTTTTTCATAGCAAATATGTGGTAATATCAATATTAGGATTATTGTGTTTATTTTGCCTTTTGTGAACTTGAAATATAGCTGCTTAAAGAATAAGCATATAGGGACCAGCAGTTAGTGTAATGGCTATGTCGCTGGACTCCCACGTAGTTGACTGCGGTTCAAGTCCCGGACCTAGTGGCTTAAACTCATGCCGGGCACGTGTGCGTGCGTGCCTAAGATCCCAAGAGGAGAACGGAGGAGAAGGGATTGTGGCGTGGCCATCCCCCCTGGGCGGTGATTTCTCGCTTTCTGTCTCTCTGTCTGTCTCTGTCTGTCTGGCAAGCCCATGCGCCCTATAGCAAAAACCTCTCTCCCCCCGCCCAAAAAAAGAATAAACATATACAAAATATTTTTGAAATCTATCATTCGTATTACTTTCTATGACAAAACCCCTTTTTTTGCACATCAAACACATAGCTTTTATTGTCATCATTATGTTATAAACCTGTAGCTTCAACATGATTATTTTGCCATACTTGCTGTGGTAAATGTGTATACTTTTCATTGAAAGAAAAAACGTAAGAACACTTGAGCACCTGCTCAAGTACTTCATTTATACTGTTGCATAATTTTATCTAGTACAATAACATGAAAGATATAATTATCTAATAATTAGCGTCAACTATAAACTGCACTTTGGGCTTACAAATAATTGAAGGTGTCTAAGATTTTCTAAACTGTTGAGAGTCTTTCTGAGACTTCTATGAATCAATAATGGCAAACAATATAGTTTTTTTTGGCAATAAAGTAGTGTAAAATAAGCTATTTCTATTTTATTTTAATATTAGGCTGTTCTGTTTACTCAAGAGATAACTTTTTTTTAGATAATCACTCATATTCTCAAATCACTTATTTGATTTTAAATATAGAAACATTTTAGAGAGGCAGACTGGATTCAATTTTGCATTTTAGAGGTTCACACCAGATGTGCAGAAAATCAAAGTAGGTTGTGGATTGTGGCTCCACGGATGACTGACCTGCCCAGAAAGAAATGTTACCCAACTGCAGACGCCAACTACCTTTCTGACTGTGTGGAAGGAAATTATGGATTTCACTGCCCTCTTTGAACACACCCAGCAAATTAAGATTCTGTCTCTAATGTCCTTGTCATCTCTGTACTAGGTCCAACTGTATTCTCCCAAGGGAATATTTCCAGTAAGGATGGAGTAATCAGTCCTCTAATATCTTTCTTTAAGAGATGACTGTGTTTCAGAAGAGATCCAGTGGTGTGGATTGCACATTTTGTTTAATTTATAAGAGTTTACTAAAAAGCAAAATGGATGTGTTTTGTGCTTTCCTTCCACTTCATACCCTTTTGACTGGGAGGTCTGTGTTCACTTTCATACACACGCTTTTCCTGGCATCAAATAGGTTGATTTCACAGAGCAATTAATGACATTAGAAGAATGTCAGCTGTTTTAAAGCTTGAGTCTTGCACCTTTTCTCTATATTTTTAGAAAGACTAACCCTGAGGTAGAATAAGAGAAAAGGCTCATTGGTGAATCTTAAATCTGCCCATTGTGTGGGTATAGATTGCTAAAAATTCTGGTAAGTGATTACTAAAATAAATATTCTGGGCTATATTGATGATTCAATTGATTTTAATCCCATGAATATCTTACAGTAAATTTGATTTAGTTATTATAATGCCCTAAATCCCATCATGTCCTTTTTGGTTGACTATCTTTGATGGCATAAGTACAATCTAAAATTAATTCATAATGACCTAAAGATAAGGAGATTTAAATATCTATGTCTTTCTATTATTTTGTATTTCTATTTTTTTTTTTCCAGTGAGACTTCTTAGGACCTTAAGTAACAATAATAGATTTTCCACAAAATACTTTAAGGATAACAAACAGACTTGATATGGTGAACTTTCAAATGTAAATTTTGTTGCATCTAGTCTATTAGTGCATGGAGGAACAAAGCTAAGAAAAAGAATTTTTAAAATGGAAAATGGAACAAAAATACAAATGTGTTGTACATTATAATTCATGTGGAAAAAGGAAATGAAAATGTAATACTTGAAACAACTCGAGAAACAAAGAGTTCTTCTCACTTTCATTGACAATATAATTTATAAACCAAGGCGCTTTTTTTGTATTTTTTCCGGGTCAAAGGTCATCATGACTACATTAAGGTTTTAAATTTCTTTCCTTTAGTAAAAATAATATATAAGGCATATTGCATGTACCTCACCATTTTTTAAAAAGTGCATCTATGCAGTTTTCACACTAGTTTTACGTGATAAGCTCTGAATACAAAAGTAAAAAGGGATGCCTTTCAGATACCAATTATTGCAATTTAAAATCCCAATTTCCCTCCAAAACCCCTTCCTGAGTGATTAATAGAGCAATTATAACTTATTATCTGGGATCTCACTTTTACAAATAACAAAATGTAGTGAAGCTGGAGCTTAAAGCATTGGCAGAACCTACTCTGGCGTCTCAACACTGAACATGCAATTGAACTCAAATTAGAAAGGTCAAGAATGGCCTTTTTGAGGGACTCTGCACTTTGTCAGATGTATTTATTCATGTGCAGAGGATTAGAATTCATAAACATTTTGCCAGTTTTTTGAATGCTATATCTTTCCCTTGTTGTTCTTGGCCAGGCCATGTCAATACAGCAAAATGCTGCTACTTATAACTTATTATCGGCAGAATAATACGTATTACATAACCCAAAGGAATTGTAAAATCAGCAGG
>NW_006159915.1:929649-935759 GCF_000334495.1 Tupaia belangeri chinensis
TTCATCTCAGGATAGACACATAAAATAGATGGGCACCAAAACATTTGATATTTTAAAAATTCAATTATCTGAGTGTTGCACCCAGAACAGACATTTTCTTCCTTTCAAATATTTTTATCATGAAAGTGATCTACTTAGCAAAACATCTCCTAACTATTCTTTTAAGAAATATGTACAAGGTCAGTCAAAATAATATACTATTGGATTAAGACTAATTTGAGCATGGTACAGGAAATTCCTAGAGGCAACTGAGTTTAAAGTCATACCAGAAGTCCCTTCTTTTCTTTTTCTTGGCGAAGTTTAGAGCTTCGATTTATCAGTCCAATCAGTGTAGGATGAATATTCTTGAAGTTTTCCAATGAAGCACTTAGAAACACCAGCTTGGGTTTGCAAGAAATCGTGGTGAATATCTAAATGAGAAGAATCATAAGGTTGCTTGGAAAGGCATCGGGATACTTAATGTGAATAGCCACCTCGTTTTTAGACTTAGTAACAGAAACATCTGTGGGGTTTTCACAGCATCTGATTTTAGTAATCTCTAATTGAGCTGGTTGGCAAACAGTGTCACAGTTGCTTTAAGACCAAATTTACCTACTGTTATGCAAAGCCAATTAATGGCACCGTGGGTTGCTTCCTCTAAAAGAAATTTTCCCAAGAGGTGAGAAAAGCTTTACGCAGTTACCATTCCTATGGAATCTAAAAGGAAAACACTGAAAATCTTCATGCAAGTAAAAGGAGAGGACACGTAGTAGTAGAAGCCTGGGGTAGAGAGTTGAGAACATGGCCATTAAAGGACCACCTGTCAAAACAGAATAAGTGACAGTCCTAAGTTGTTGGAAGAGAAGAAAAAAAAGTTGTCCTAGACCTAAAAGCTAGTCGAGATGATACTTCAGCCTCTAGTACTGAAAATCCAACACTTGGAGTGTATAGATGTCTCTTTTTTGGATCTTTCTCATTCTTTTAAAAGTTAGGTTTCTGGTCTTTCTTTTCTCTTGCTTCCTTCCTCCCTCCCTTCCATTCTGCTTCTCCCTCTCTCTCTCCTGTTCTTTTTAATAACTGTTATCTCCTGTTGAGTATGCTCAGCTGCTTTCATTTGACTTGAATTTCACAAACAGTGGCTAAACTTAGTGATTATGTTTGTCGGTAATCTTTTTAAGATGACTTTTTGCTCTAAAGCTACTAAAAGAGTCTCTGGGATTGACTCTAGGAAGTGTTGACAACCACCCCTGAGGTGAACTCTGGAGATGTTGTTGTCCAAGTTGCTCATCAGGGGTTTGTTTGCATTGGAGTTCGAATAGGGAAGTTGTTTTGCCATCTTTTTCTTCCTTTAGATTATGTATGGCTGAAATTTAGTCCATTGGGGAATTGGTGTGAATCTGGGAAAGCTTACAAGCTCCTCTAGTTGCAATTCATGAGTAGATGAAGGGAGAAGTGAGCACAGGGAAAATGTAGGATATGCCAGAAGTATGTTTCTCCATGGTCTTTTAGACTTTGAAGCCTTTCCACACTGAAAGAGAATGTATGGTCATCTAAAGAGAATAAATCTGTTTTGGAAAAATATTATTCGAAGATACTTCCCAGTGCAGATATGGCTATGTGGTATTTTTTTTTCCTCTATTCAACAATGCTTATGAGAAGCAGAGCCAGATGGTGGAACTTTTGTTTATCTGTTTGAGCAAATGCCAAGTAGAAGTTATCTGGATAATTCTAAACTCCCTTACCCACAACTTCTGTGTTGGTTCTCTTTGACTTTATCAGAAGGTATTAAAGGAATGTGGGCTAGCAAACTACACATTTCATAGATTATGGTTACTGATAAAAGAAAGGAAGAATTTATTTTCTACGGTGAAGAAAACAGTTATGATATTCAGCTATCTATCTATTAAATAGCCTTTTACTGGGCACCTATTTTGTGCCCCAAAGTTTTAATAGAAAAGTAAAAGGAATATAATCGACCTGCTTTGAAACACGGGTTCATTTGTTTCAACTGTGGGAATGGAGGAATTGTTCATAGAGGAAGTAACATTTTAATCTCAAATTAAAAAAAGAAACCTTGACAAGCTACTATCTGAGGAAAGAATTGATCTTAAAATGGAAAGAACATAGATAAAGACACAGAATTAGAATTATAGATGGCTTTCTTTCATTTTTGTTAGAGGAGAAACTTGAGTGGGAAAAAAATGTAGAGAATGAGGCTGGATCATTAGGAAAAAAGCATCATTAGGAATTATAATTTCTATTAAAAAATATAGAAGTTTTGAACAAATGAGTCCCATACTTTGGGCTAAAATGACACCAATGACAATAAAACAGTGTATGTTGTGGAGATGGCAGAACAGCGTGTAAGGAGGTAAGAACTTACTAAGGAAATAATCATTAGGAGCAACCTTCACCAGTTATCAAAAACACGATTATATTCTGTCAGGGATATGTTGGAACTGGGTCTTATTGGCTTGTGAAAACCAACTGTGAGTATCTCTATTCAAATCTGAGTTCAGTGACATCGCATTGGTTGTTTGAAACAGGCCATGGTGAAAGCCATACACTGGGAAATCAGGAAATGCTACAAACTAGGGCTATATTTTAGACAGTTGATAAACCAACAACACTCCTGCTGCATACTATGAAACAGGTCTTCTTAGCTGAAAAATCAACATTTGAAAAAGGATAATTAAAATCTCTTTATTAAAACAAAATAAAGGAAAAACTGCCTAAAAACAAAAACTTAACAGATAAGAGAAAGAAAAGGTAAAAGAACAAATGATAGGAAGATTATCAAGAAACAAAGAAAATGAAAATGAGGGCATGGGACCAGCAGATGGCATAGTGGTGAAGGTGCTGGATTCCTACATAATCGACCACGGTTTGAGTCCTGGACCCAGCAATTGAAACTCACTTTGGGCATGTGTGCCCAGGTTAGAATCAAGCCAAATTTTTCTTTCTTTTTTTTTTTTTTTTGGAGAGGTTTTTGCTATAGGGCGCGTGTGCTCGCCAGCCAGACAGAGAGAGACAGAGAGACAGAAAGCGAGAAATCACCCCCCAGGGGGGATGGTCACGCCGCAATCCCTTCTTCTCCATTCTCCTCTCAGAATCTTGGGCACGCATGCACACGCGCCCAGCGTGAGTTTTAAGTCACCAGGTCTGGGACGCGAACTGCAGTCGACTACGTGGGTGTCTAGCGACATAGCCATTACACTAACTGCTGGTTCCCGAGAATCAAGCCAAATTTTGAACATTTGATCAGGGGAGCTTAAAAATGCTGGATCCTGGAACAATAAATAGTAATAAATAATCCACAAGGTAGTATACTTCAGATAAAAACAATTTTAACTCAGTTCCACATGGTACCTTCCTCTTACTAAAAAAAAGTCTTTACTGCTCAAACTTCAGCTTCACTGGCACTTTTCAATATATATTGTATTTCTCTTATTCTATGTGAGGTTCAAGTTCTATACCTACAATTTGTGTTCATTTGTATATCTACAATCTTACCTCAATGGTTAAATAAGAATATTGATTCTGAATTAGCCAACAAATCACATTCATTTATCTTCTTTTCAAAAGATCATTATGCTTCCTTCTGTTCACTTTTAGGTTTATATTTAATTACTTAGCCTGTTATTTCCAAAGGTGTTTAAATACGTCACTAAGTGCAAACTTTCCATTGTTAAGTGTCATGGAAGCTATGGGACTATTCGATTTAATATATAATGGAAGCATCTTCTTAGTCTTCATCCTTTCACTCATTGGCTAATGTATTGTATAATCTGCATTTCTCCAAGCCATCGTAATTTGGGATAAAATTCAATAAGTAGAACAATAATCTCAGTAATAATCTCAAAGCCTAGCCCACTGGTGCCTATTGTTTTATTCAAGGAATTCTCTCATGGTCTTATGTGAGCTGAAGGTACATGACTATTCCCTTTGCCTCTTGGTCCTTCTGTTACTCTCCTAAGAACTGTTGGCCTGTATTATTCCTGTTGATGTTTCTTTATCACTGTCTTGATGTCATGCTTCATCATTCACATGTGTATAGGATATAGGCGGACCTAACCTGAATAATGTCAATAGCCCATCAGGGTAGTAACTGTCCTTAGAATCCACCCTGATTTTGATTCCCCCCCAATCTATTTGGGCAAGGATTTTTATGACTTCAAACAAATAAAAGGGGTTATTTTGAGAGTGACTCATAACTCACAATAAGGATAAAATTATAACCAGATTTACTTACGCAATGAAATTAAACATACACAACTAATTGCAGACAACTCTAAGACAATTATTTAAATGACAGATGCATTTTAACTACCAATCCCTCCTCACTAGGGAATTGATAATAGTTCATCAGCATGGAGGGTCAGTTCTATATCACAATCTGCTTTCTTTGTCCTCTTGGTCGTAATTATCATTTTCTTCCAAATGTCTACAGTATCTTTGATCCTGACAACTGAAGCCTTCCCATGTTTTGTCTAGTTACTTTGCACATTGCAGGAGGATTTTTAACCCCCTTCACTAGTGAATTTGTGACCTGTATATAAGAATATAACTTCTTGCAAAACATTTAGTCTTGCTTTGTTTCTTAGGGGCACCATAATAGAGTGTGAGAAACATGGACATAAGATCCAGATTTTGTTTTCCTATTTGCTTATGTCAGAGAGCTTATTAGTTGTTGGATGAGGGGATTTAATTATTTTATTAACCTGCTTTTAATTGTAAAATATAATACGCATACAGAAAACTATGCAAAACATAATGCACGATTCACTGAACTATCGAAACGAGATCACACATGTAACCATCAGCCAGGTCAAGAGATAAAAATGTCAGCAACTCAAAAGATCCCAAATTCTCTCTCCTAATCAGTACTGCCTTTTCTTCTCTAAAACCAATGAATTTTCTGATTTCTAAAACTACATTTTAACTTGCTTATTTTGAACTTTATATGCATAAAATCATAGACTGTATTCCTTTATATTTAACTCTTCCAGCTCAATATTATGTGAGTTTATTCATTTTTATTACTAGATGTATTTCAATCCATAAGAATAATTTTTAGGAAAAGTTTATTTGTATCTTCTATTTTTAATGGCTACAGAGAAGTTTCTAGCACAATGCTGTGATGCACAGTTTATATATATCTATTAGTGCATTTGTACCCACATTTCTGTTAAGTACGTTTGCAAGTGATATTACTCAGTCATGGAATATATATGTGTTTGATCTTTGTATATAAACCAAACTGTTTCCCATAATTATTGTCTTTTTTCTTTTTAAGTTTTTGCTGTAGGGTGAGTGTGCTCACTGGAGAGTGACAGTGAGAGGGAGAGTAAGAACACCACCCCTCTGGGGGTGGCGAGTGTGATGACCACACCACAGCCCCTTCTCTATTCTCCTCCTAGGATTTTGGGAATACATGCACATGCACCTGGTGTGATTTTCAAGCCTCCAGGTCTGGAACTTGAACAGTGATTGGCCATGTTGGAGTCTGATGCCTTAATCACTACACAATCTGCTGCCCCCCCCACCCCAGAGTGGTTTTGATGATTTATACTCCTACCTAAGAAGTATTTTACTTGTTTCTGTGTGGTATATCTTTTCAATACTTGGTATTGTCATTCTTTTTTAAAATTATTTTTATTTATTTTTTTCTTTTCTTTTTGTTTTTTTTTGGAGAGTTTTTTTGCTACAGGGCATGTGCACTCGCCAGAGAGACAGAGAGAGACAGAGAGACAGAAAGTGAGAAATCCCCTCCCAGGAGGGACAGCCACGCTGCAATCCCTGCTCCCTCATTCTCCTCTCGGGATCCTGGGCACGCGTGCACACGCGCCTGGTGTGAGTTTAAGCCACTGGGTCTGGGACTTGAACCATGGTCGACCACATGGGAGTCCAGTGACATAGCCATTATAATAACTGCTGGTCCTGGTATTGTCATTCTTTTAAAATTTTAGTCACTCTTTGGGGCCAGCATGTGGCATGGTGGGTAAGGTACTGGACTCGCACATGGCCAACTGTGGTTTGAGTCCTTGACTCAGAGGCTTGAAAATCATGCCAGGAGCATGTGCATGCATGCCCAAAATCCCAAGAGGAGAATGGAAGAGAAGGGATTGCAG
>NW_006159915.1:935846-936248 GCF_000334495.1 Tupaia belangeri chinensis
GTGACAACGTGGCGCGGTGGAAAAAAATTTAAAAAAAAAAAAAAAAAAAAAAAAAAAAAGGAGTCATTCTGTTTGATGTGTATAGTATAATCATAATGGTTCTGATTTACCAAAATATGAATGAGGAAAGGCATTTACCTATTTATTGATCACTTATATATACAATTTTAAAGGCACCTATTTAAGGCTTTTGTCTACTTTCTGATTATCTTTTTCTTTACTGATTTGAACGATTCTTTATAAATTGTATTGTAGGTTTCATGTGTTAAAATATCTTGTCTTTTCACCCTCTTAATCATAGTCTTTCATAAATAAAATAAGCTTTGGTCATTAAACATTGCATTCATGTACTGAACGCTCACAATATATCCATAAATAAATGTGATTGTGTCAATTAATATT
>NW_006159915.1:936427-943207 GCF_000334495.1 Tupaia belangeri chinensis
CCTGCCCCCCCCTCTAATTATATTTTAAATATAGTACAATTTATCAATCTTTTCCCCTCATGATTAATTATTTTTAATGTGTTTAAATATTTATCCCAAGTCTCCCAAATCATGAAAATATTCTCCTTATTCTTTTCTAAAACGTTTGTTTTTTACTTTAACATTTACATGCACAGTTCGTCTGGACTTGAATTTGTACATGGCATGAGGTAGAAGTCAAGTTTTTGTTTATTTTTAAATGAGGATATATAGTTGACCCAGTACTATTTCTTGAAAGATCACCCCCTGGGACCAGGAGTTAGCATAATGGCTATGTCACTAGACTCCCATATAGTTGACCATGGTTTGAGTCCCAGACCCGGTGCTTAAACTCATGCCAGGTGCTTGTGCATGCGTGCCCAAGATCTCGAGAGGAGAAAGGAGAAAGGATTTCGGCGTGACCATCCCCCCTGGGGGGTGATTTCTTGCTTTCTGTCTCTCTTTTTGGTGAGTGCACATGCCCTATAGCAAAAACCTCTCAAAAAGAAAAAGACCACCCCTTACTCTTGGCTCATTAGTCTTATCTTTATTCATGTGTACATGTGCTCTATTCTATTTCACAGATTTCTTTACTTACTCTTGTGACATTATCAGACTATTTTTATTGTAGTTTTACATAAAATCTTGATTTCTGATAGAACTAACCTCCTGGTTTGATTTTTCTTGTTCAAGAAGAAAAATGCAATATGAATACTTTTGATTCTTTTGATTTTTTTTTTAGAGAGATTTTTGCTGTAGGGCACATGCATTTGCTGGAGAGAAAGAAAGAGACAGAGATAGAAAGCAAGAAATATCCCAGGGGGGATGGCCACATCACAATCCCTTCTCCATTCCCCTCTTGGTATTTTGGGCAGGCATGTACTTGTGCCTGGTGTGACTTTCAAGCCACCAGGACCAGGATTTGAACCTTGGCCAACAATGTGGGAGGCCAGCAATGTAACCATTACGCCATTCACTGGTCCCTCTTTTCATTTTTACATGCAGTTTTAGAATCAGTTTAGAAAGTTCTATAAAACACATATAAATGGCTTTAGTTCCCAATTAAAGCAAAGATTGCATTATAATAAGTGTTGCATTGTATTGTAATAACAAATATTAAAGGGACATCATCATAGTACAATGATAAAAGAGTTTTATGTGTTCAAAATATAAAAAGCAATAACCGTAAGAACTAATTCTATGGAAACTTCCATATATTAATATCAGATAAAATAGACCTTAAGACAAAAAGAATAGCTAAAGAGTCATACTTTATAATAATAAATTATTCTTTTAACTGAGAAAATAAAATAATTCAAAATTTATGTATTAATACAGCTTCAAGAATAATATACAAATATTGAAAGAACCAAATAGAAAAACAGAAAAAAGCATTATCTTAGTAACAAATTGTAACATACCTATCTCAGTAATTGAAAGAACAAGACATTAAAAAACAGCAGCTGGGTCCAGCAAATGGCGTAATGATTACATCGCTGGATTCCCACATAGTTGACTGCGGTTCGAGTACTGGACCTGGTGGCTGGATATGTGTTTATGCCTGCCCAAACAGTTGTGAGAAAAATGGAGGAGAAGGGATTGTGGTGTGGCCATCCCGCCTCCAAGGGGGGGTGTGATATCTTGCTTTCTATCTCTCTTTCTCTGTCTCTCTGGCAAACACATTTGCTCTGTAGCAAAAATAAATAAATAAATAAATAAATAAATAAATAAATAAATAAATAGGAATGAGAATGTAGAAAATTTAAAACTTTAATAAACTTACCCTAATTGAAATATATGATTAATCATACCATAAAATTGCAAATGCCATTATTTTCAAGTACATTTACATTTTCAGAGTGACCATATATGAGGCATTAAGCAAATTTCAATAAATTCCAACTAATTTAATTCATGCAGAGTATAATCTCTTACCACAGTGAAATTAGACTAAAATCAATATTGAAAAAATAATTTAAAAATCTCATATATTTTGAGATCCCAGATACACTTAAGCATGTATCAAATAAGAAATTACAATAAAAATTTGAAAATATTTTGAACTAAATGATTATAAAATATAAAATATCAAAAAATATATGATATAGATAAACTGAATCTAGAGAAACATACAGTTTTAAATGCACATATGGGGATAGAAGAAAGCTTAAATTTAGTGATAAAATTAATGATAAAAGCATATATCTCAAAAAATTACAGAATTAAAACAATGAAACACAAAATAAAGGAAATATTTTAACAAGAAAATAATGAAATATAAAACAAATATGCAATATATGGAATTTTAAAAAGTCAAAGTTTGGTTAATGGCACAAAGAGGTGTGGTATAATTTGTTGAAGATATTTTGTAGTTTTATCAACTGTACTAGGGAGAAATATTCACCTGTTGAAATATCCACTTTGTAAGACAAATAATAATGTGATTGAATGTATAAAAGAAAATGAAATGAAAATAATTAATTAATTGATTTTAAAAATTTTTAAAAGAAATAAGTAATGAATTCAAACTCTAGCAAGACTGATCAATCATGTAAGTCACAAACTAGGAATGCAAAAAAGGACTTCTCTACAAATTTTAATGGCATTACAAAGATTACAAGAGTAGTAAGTAAAACTCTATGTAAAAATTTTTAAAATGTATTTAAAATGGAAAAATTCTTATAAAAATATCATCTTGCAATACTGAATAAAGAACACAGAGATATGATGGTGTTAAAATTGATTATTTTTAAAATTGAAGGTTTTTTTAAAGAAGATTTAATACTAAATACAGCTAGAGAAAACACCAGAACCATATAGCTTCACCAGTAAATCTGCTAGTACTTTTTAAGGAAGATATAACACCAAACTTTGTTATAGAAAAAAAGGGGGGAAAGCGTGGGAAGAACATTACACAACTAATTTTTATTGCCCTTGTACAATACTGATCCCCAAATGTAAAAATAAAAACAAATTATAGGCAAGGAATATTAAAAGACCATCTCGTTCTAAGCATGGTAGTTAAAACTCTTAAAAAAAACAGAGTATATCAATATCTTAAATACTCATACTGTAACAAAATTGGATTTATCATAGAACTGTAACATATTAACTTCCAAAAATAACTTATTGCATTAGGTTGACATATTTTTCTATGTAAAAAAGCATCATGACTTTCCAGACAACCTAATAATTCATCACATTAAGAGAATAAAGAAGAAACATATTATAACTACTCTGAGAGATGTTTAAAACACATCTGATAAAAACCTGTTGAAGGTAAAATTTAGATAGGAGAAGATTGCTATACAAAATTGTTTTTTTAAAGTGAGAGTCAGAGAAGGAAGGATGGAGAAGTAATCAGTTGCAATTGTTCCCTCCTGACTACATGATTTATTCCACAAGATCCTTTCTCGAGATAATTCCAGGTTTCCAGTCTCCCATAGGCCGATCACATCCTGTTGTACCCATGCTACCATCATGGCCAGTAAGTTGCTTCAGACAGCTTCTGCTAAATGGACCTTCATCCCAATACTGTCCCTTTACTCATCTCTTTAAGACCTTCCTCTCTCATTTTTGTCCAATGTAAACTGTTTCAGAAAAACTTATATATATTCTAATACTTTTACTAATGTAAGAAAATCTAGCTTTTTTAGACTCAGTGGACATGTTGTCATTTCCATCTGGCTGTGTTTCTGCTGGGCCCAACTGCATGCCCTAGGGTCTGATCCTTACTTGATACTACCTTTGTGAGGCCATGTAATTTCTCTTTTTGTTTATAACGTTTACTTTATAGTTGTTATTTTTTGTCATGACACACCCAATAATGATAAACAATTTTAGCAAACCAGAAATAAAAGGAAATTTTATTAACTTGATACGGGCTCTCTATTAAAAAATGTGTATATATAAAGCTGAAAGATGAAATGCAAACATTTTTCTTTGAAATAAGAAATAAATCAAAAGACATTCTTATTGTTTCATTTCAACACTCTCTGCAGATTATAGACAATGCAATAGGGTAAGAAAAAGAAAAATGTAAAGATTGAAGATTACTAAATTAATCTCATATTATTCTAAGTGCATGTATAGAGAAAATATATAAAAATATTTTCACTGAATTTACAAATTAATATGCAAGCTGTAGTGGTCAATTAAAATGCAACTAAAGCCAATGAAAACTTAAAAATCAATTAAGAGATCAATTAAGCATATATTAACCAGCATAACTGTACAAAATAAAATTTAAGAATATACTAGAATTTGGGATCAACAGATGGTATAATGGTTACATCACTGGACGCCCATGTAGTCAACCATGGTTTGAGTTTCGTACCCAGTGGCTTAAAACTCATACCAGGTGCATGTGCATGAGTGCCTAAGATGCTGAGAAGAGAAAGAAGAAGGAATTACAGTGTAACCATCTCCCTGTGGGTGATTTCTTGCTTCCTCTCTCTCTCTCTCTCTCCAGCAAGTGCATGTGCCCTATAGCAAAAATCTCTCTGAAAAAAAAAAAAGAGTATACTAGAATTCTGTACTCATTTTCCAACTCTCTAAAAATATAAAATTTATCTTTAAAAAGTTTATTAAAATAAAATCATACATACACACATAATTTACAAAAGCATAAAACATTACCAAAAATTAGAACAAATCTATCTAAAAATCAGAATATAAGCAGACAGTTGTAAAATATATTTAGAGAAGTTAATAAACATCCAAATATATTATAGAACATATCACGTATACTATTTAAAAAATCTATGTATTACCAGCTCAATTATCTCCAAATTAGACTCAAAATTAATTTCATAATTTCACTGTGGTTCATGCAAGTGGTGCATTCTGTAGCTATTTAAACTACAGTGGTGGAATCCATGTGGATAGCTACAGATTCAGATCCCCAGCTCAGACTGAAAACATGTTTGGTGTATGCACATGCCCCAAATCATTATGAGCTGGAAGGCTATGGAGACAGGATTATGATGTGATAGGACCTTGTCAGAGGTTCTTTTCTCTGTCTTTCTCTCTACCTCTCTCTCTCATGTGCATGCATGCATTATCATGAATGAAAAAAAGGGATTTTTTTTCATTCTATTTTATCTTCATAGTATTGATATTTTTTTCTTCCTGCTAAATTGGGAGTTGTTTTTTTTATTTTTACTTTCTTTTATTTCAGTCATTGGCATCACCATTCTACTTGTGCTTGCTCTGGATCTTCATTTCCTCTCCACGTTCCTACATTTCTGATCTATGGAAATAACTGTCAACCTGTGAAGAAACCCTGCCAATACATAAAAGAGAATAACTGTCAGAAAGTTATATAAAGGCAGTTCACCCTAAAAAACACAATGAATTAATTATCATTGTTGTTCTTTTGGTCTCTCACCGTAAGGCCATTCCCTGCTAACAGCAGACAACAAAGAGGGAGAACCTGTTCTTTTTAGTTTAGTTAGCTGTGGAGAGCTTGGCAGAAAAAGGCCACTTCTTCATGTTTTCTCTTGATTCATATTTTCTGCATTTATTCAATCTTTTTTAAAAATAAATATTTAATTTTATCTATTCATTTATTTTAATTTGATCAGAGGGAGGAAGAAAGAGAAAGAACAAGAGATAGAGAAAGAGAAAAAAAGAGAATGGAAGTGAGAAAGCAAGCCACCAGGTCCAGAACCGGAACCATAGTTGGCTATGTGAGTGTCCAGCTCCTTAATCCCATTCCACACGTTGGTCCCTATTCTACCTTTTTATTTATTTATTTAATCTTTCTTTTTAAGGTTTTCACCATTAGGTGTGTGCACCTGCTGGAGAGAGAGAGAGAGATAGTGAGAGGGAAAGTGATAAACCATCCTTCAGTTGGAATCTCTTCTCCTCTATTCTTCTCTTGGGATTTTGGGTTATGTGTGCATATGTGCCTAGCATGATTTTCAAGTCACCAGGTCTGAGATTTGAACTGCATTTGGCCGTGTGAGAACCCAGCATCATACCCACTACTATCCATTATTTTATTTTATTTTATTTTATTTTATTTATTTGTGGAAGTTTTTGCTTGATAGTACATACATTCACTGGAGAGAAATAGAGACAAAGATATTGAGAAGGAAAGTGAGAAATCACATTTACGTGTGTGTCCAAAATTGTGAGAGGAGACTGGAAGAGAAGGGATTGCTGCATGGCCATCCACTCTGTCAGGGGAGGGTGATTTCTGTCTGTCTGTCTGTGTCTCTCTATCTCTCCTGTGAGCATGTGCACCCTATAGCAAAAATCTCTCTTAAAAAAAAAGAAAAGAAATGGCAGGCATGGCTGACATATAGTAATAGTCTCAGTTAATAAGAATATTTAAATGCAAAGGGGCCTTAGAGTTGCAAGCAATTTGTATATCAGAGCATTTGAATAGCAGGATTTGGGCAGGCCCTTAAATGATTAGTAATGTTTCACCAATTCAAAGAAAAGTAGAAAAAAATTGAAGTTAGAGGGAAAAGACTAGATAAAGGTATATGAGAAATATGAAAACATGAAATCTGACAGAGTATTTAATAGATCCTTTGCTTACTTTTTTAAAAATTTATTTTATTTTTATTATTTGCATTTTTTTAACATTCAATCACTATACATCATTTGTTTCTAAAAACAACTTACCTAACATTAAATATTTCTCAGACCAGTCCAGTTGAGAATACTATACACATTATCAATAGGTAATAAACCATTTCTGTGTTCAACAAATGTCTTACCTCTCCATTTTTTCTCCCTGATTTCTTTCCC